>NC_081852.1:37594575-37896997 GCF_963259705.1 Myotis daubentonii | reverse complement strand
GTGTCTCCAAAAAATGTATACACAATGGTTATATCTGAAAAGAAAGAAACATCAATTGAACTATCAGGAAAAAAAAATTGTGTATACATTTTTTTGGGACACCTTCTATATGCCTGAGCTATCTTCTAGTTCAATGAATCAGAGTCTCTGGGTGTGAGGCCCAGGCATCAGAATTATCAGTAATTTAAAACAAACAACAACAAAAAAAGACAGAAGGCCCCAAGGTAATTTTATTGTGTAATCATGGCTTAAAATCACTGAGCTAGATTTTTGCTGCTCAGAGTGTGGTCTATGCACCAGTAGCAATAGCATCAACTAAAGCTTATTAGAAATGCAGAATGCCAGCCCCCTCCACCCACCTACTAAATTAGAGTCTTCGCCATGTTCAGGTGATTTGTTGGTATATTAAAGTTTGAGAGGTACTTTGTTAGATGATTCCTAGGCCCTTTTCAGGTTTAAATGCCATGGAGGGTGGACAGGGACTCATTCTATACGTACCTATCTTTCTATGAGGCTCTGAATCAGTAACTTAATTTCTCTGTGCCTGGTGTCCCTGTGTGCACCTGAATAATTCACACAATATGATAAAGGAATGTAGGTCAAAGTGTTTTGACCTCTACACAGAGTGTCTGGTGTTTCCTTTGGAGAGATTACTCATGCTTGCAAACGTGTGCCAACCATCCATAGAGAAAATGCTCAGCCACCACGAACTACTCTGCTCTGAAAGTACCAGTAATTTTCATACCATCTCAGGGGTCTTGGTGGCTATCTTTGGCTCACCGTGATTTACATTTCCGACTGACTCCCATGTATTCCAGTTCTAACTGAATTTTCATGCTTACAGGTAAGATCCCTTATCTGTAACAGACCATAGGCTGAGGCCATGTTGAGATCCTGAGTGGCCATGGAGTAACATGTAGGGGGGCTGTCTTTCATTGGTACCCTTAGCCTCCAGCTCAGCCAGTCTCTCTGTATTGGGGGTCTATCTCCTGAAGGTGGGGGGCGTGACCAATCTCTGTCAGGACTGGTGAGTGATTCTCAACAGGAGGTGTTTCCCCCCCCGCCCCCCCCCCCCGCCCCCCAGGGACCCATTGGCAATGTCTGGAGGCATTTTTGATGGTCACAAGTGGAGATGGGGATGCGAAGGATATCTAGTGGGCAGAGGCCAGGCCTGCCGATGAACATCTGACAATGCACAGGACAGCCCCCACTACAAAGAATTATCTGGCCTCAAATGGCAATAGTGCCAAGACTGAGAAACACTAATTTGTTCTGAAAGAACTTTCTGCAGTGATGGAAATGTTCTAAATCTGTGCTGTCCAAGGTGGTAGCCACCGGCCCCAGGTTACTATTGAGTACCTGTAATGAAACTAGTGGGTCTGAAGAATTCATTTCTAGATTTTATTTTAATTAATTTAAATACCTACGTAGTGGCTATGGGAATGAACAGCATAGCTTTAGATAAAGGCCGGCACTGTGAGGTGCTTGGCTTGCTCCACCACCTGGATGGAAACAGCAGATGACTCGGGAGACCTCAATTTCTTGAGAGTGCAGGTTTTACATCCTATGCAGTTCATTGAGCAACTGCCCACATTTTTTGGGCACTGTGATCTTTGGCTATGTGTGGGGAAATACAAATATGTATTCCTGCTCAACAGGAGACTAGTAACGCCATTCTCTCTGACATTTCTTCCAATAAAAACCACTTAAACGATCTGTGTTCTTGTGTCTAAAGACTTCATATTACTGCAGGTAGAAGTTGCTACAGATGATGGCAGTAAAGAGTGCAGGCAGCCCGTTTATTAAAAAGCATGAGCTGCAACAGACTGGCGTATTTGGGGAGGGAGGAGGAGATTAACCAATGAACTTATATGCATATATGCATAGACCAAGGACAGACGGTAGTTTGGGGAAGACCTGGGAAGGGGACTGGAGCAGAGTGGAGGGGGTCAATGGGGCGAGGGTGTGCATGTGTGTGGAATGGGACATCTGTAATACTTTCAACAATAAAGACAAATTTTAAGAAAAAAACATGATCTGTTGTCCATAGTATTCCCTATGGCTTCTTAACCTCCCTCCTTCAGCTTTTTCATAAACATTTTGAAGTTTCTTGACAAAGATAACTCTAGCATACCAGTTTTCAGGACTCAGCTCCATGGCCCAGTTTTTAGGGTTGGGGAGATAGTTCATTGGAATGCCAACAACCTGGGTTGTTAGGCTTCTCTTCCAGAACTTTTTTGAAACACATCTTAACCCTTTCATTGTACTATCCTCCACATTATTATTCTGCCAATTCTTTCTCCCAAGCAATCTCTAGATGCTGGATTCTCAGACTTGCAAACTTATTGCAGTACTTTCTGCCTTGGCTATGTAAGTCTGTGCTTCTAAGATCATATCAAGTGACGTAATAAAAGCAAAATCCAACACCCACTCATGATAGAAACTCTCAGAAAACTAGGATCAGAGGGGAACTTCCTCAGCTTGATGAAGAACACCTACAAAAAACCTATAGCTAGCATCACATTTAGTCACAATTATACTTAATAATGAGAAAGCAGATGCTTTTCCTCTAAGGTCAGAAACAAAGCAAGGATGTTCCCTCTCACTAGTCCTATCAATATCATATTAGAATTCCTGGCTAATGCAATAAGACAAAAGGAAAATGAAAAGTATACAAACTGGGATGGAAGAAATAAAACTGTCTTTGAAAATGACATGATTTCTACATAGACATTCCCAAGGAGTCAATAAACAAACTTTTGGACTTAATGTGCAACTATAGTAAAATAAAATAGAAGGGTAATATGCTAATTAGACTGGGAGACTTCCGGACGTCATTCCGGACAAAGCCATGGTGGCACGGCCGAGGCAGAGGCGGTGAGGGGCGATCAGGTGAGGAGGGGAGAGCAATTGGGGGTGATCAGGCTGGCGGGGGGTGGGGCAGTTGGGGGCAAGTAGGCTGGCAAGGGGGGGCAGTTGGGGGTGAGCAGGCCAGCAGGCAGAGTGGTTAGGGGTGATTAGGCAGGCAGGCAAGTGAGTGGTTAGGAGCCAGCGGTCCCAGATTGCGAGAGGGATGTCTGATTGTGAGTTGGACATCCCCCGAGGGGTCCCAGATTGAAGTGGGTTCAGTCTAGGCTGAGGGACACCCCTCCCCCCATGCACGAATTTTGTGCACCAGGCCACTAGTAGTAAAATAATAGGTTACAGGGTTATTATACAAAAATCATTGACTATCATTTATATCAGCAATGAACAATTCGTTTTTGAAATTCAAAACAAAAAACACTTATAGTAGCATCAGACCCCTCCTCCCCCCAAAACAAACAAACCAAGAACCACTTAGGGCCCTGACCGGTTTGGCTTAGTGGATAGAGCGTCAGCCTGCGGACTGAAGGGTCCCAGGTTCAATTCCGGTCAAGGGCATGTACCTTGGTTGCGGGAACATACCCAGTAGGGAGTGTGCAGGAGGCAGCTGATCAATGTTTCTCTCTCATCGATGTTTCTAACTTTCTATCCCTCTCCCTTACTCTCTGTAAAAAATCAATAATTCATATATACATACATATATATATATGTATATATATATATATGTATATATATATATATATATATATATACATATATATATATATATATACCACTTAGGGATAAATCTAATAACATATGTAAAAGATTCATATGAGAAAAAGTACAACACTCTGATGGAAGAAATCAAAGAAGAGCTATTTTCATATTAATCAAATGGAAGAGTAAATATGGTTAAGATGCCAGTTTTTCCCAAAATAATTTATATAATTTTAAAAATCCCAATCAAAATCTCAGCAAATTATTCTGGATATCAAGAATATGTTTCTAAAGGTTTTACAGAAAGGCAAAGGACCTAGAATAGACAACACAATGTTAAAGAACAAAGTTGGGATCTCACACTACCCCACTTCAAGACTTACTATTGAGCTACAATAATCAAGACAGTGTGATACTGGCCAAAGAAGAAACAAACGGATCAAGGAAACAGAATAGAGAGACCAGAAATAGGCCCGCACAAATATAGACAACTGATTTTTTGACAAAGGAACAAAAATAATTCAATGAAGAAAGGATAATCTTTTGTGCTGGAGCAACTAAACATATATATACCAAAACAAAACAAGAATCTAGACACAGCCCTTATACTCTTCACAAAAATTAAATAAGTCAAAATAGATCGTAGACCTACATAGAAAGGCAAAGGAGATATCACAGGATAGAATCAAAGTGACCTTGGATTTAGCTATAAGATTTTAGATACAATACCCGAAGCACCATTGATGAAAGCTGGTGATAAGTTGGACTTCATTATTGATGAGTTGGATTCTATTTAAAGTAAACCTTCTGCTTTGTGAAAGACACTGTTAAGAGAATAAGAGCACAAGCCACAGGCTGGGAGAAAATATATACACAATACATGTCTGATTAAGGACTTGTATCCAGAATACACAAATAATTCTTTAAACTGAACAAGAAAACAAAAATAAAAACAATTTAAAAATGGGCACAAGCCCTAACCAGTTTGGCTCAGTGGATAGAGACTTGGCCTGCGGTCTTAAGGGTCCCACGTTCGATTCTGGCCAAGGGCATGCACCTTGGTTGTGGGCACATACCCAGTAGGGGGTGTGCAGGAGGCAGCTGATCGATGTTTCTCTCTCATCGATGTTTCTAACCCTCTCCCTTCCTCTCTGTAAAAAATCAATAAAATATATTTTTTTAAAAAGATAATACAAATGGCAAATAAACATATACTAGTAAAAAGGTGCATGTCCTTTACTTGCCCTTGGGGTGTTGCAAATTAAAACAGCAGTGAGCTAGCACCGCACACCTACTAGAATAGCTAAAATCCATAACACTGACACCACCAAGTACCGATGAGGAGGTGGAGCAAAAGGAACTCTGATTCATTGCAGGTGGGAATACAGAATTGTCCAGCCACTTTGGAAGACAGTGTGGCAGTTTGTTACAGAACTAAACAAACATCCCCTTACCAATCCAGCAACCGTGTCCCCAGGTATTTACCCAAATAGGGTGAAAACTTATGTTCACACAAAACAGGCACAAGAATGTTTGGAGCGGCTTTATTCATAATTGCCAAAATTGGAAGCAATCAAGATGTCCTTCAGTAGGTGAGGGGATAAACAAAGGTTGGGGCGTCCAGACAATGGACTATTATTCAGCAGTAAAAATATATGAGCTATTAGCCACAAAAAGATACGAAGGAACCTTAAATGCATATTGCTAAGTGAAAGACGCATCTAAGAAGGCTACATACTGTATGATTTTTAACTATATGATATTCTGGAAAAGGTCAAACTATAGAAATAGAAAAAAAGATCAGTGGTTGCCAGGGGGTTAGAGGGAGCGGGGAATGGATGACTAGGTGGAACACAGGGCATTTTTAGGGCAGTGAAACCCTTCTTATGATAGTGTCATGGTGCATACATGATGTTACATACAATACAAAAAAAATGAACCCCAATGTGAACTATGGATTTTAGTAATAATGTATTAATATTGGTTCATCAGTAGGAACTACAAAACCACAGAATGCAAGATGTTAATCTTAGGGGGAACTGTACAGTGGGTGAGGGTGTGGAGCAGGTGGTATATTAGAACTGTACTTTCTGTGCATTTTTTATAAGCCTAAAAGTGCTCTAAAAATAAAGTTTATTACATGGGGAAAAATGACTGTTGCAATAAGGGCAATAGGGAGATGGCTCTGATCATAAGGTCTGCAAATATCTCAAGGATTAGTCAGAAAAGTGCTTTGTTTTCTGTGGAGTAAACAAGGCTAGAAAGAGCTGGGTGTGGGCAAGGAGGGTCATGGTTGGCCAGATCCAACAGCTGAGCAGGAAATATTTTCCCATGTCCTCAGCGAGATTTTGAGAGGGACTGTTTGGCATTCCAGTGTGTGTTTGATCTGAGGGGTGAGCCAGATTTCAGGGTCCGGGAGGCAGGGGAGGGACGACTTCATGTGTTTCTGGAGACAGGATTCACCATACCACGCTATGAAGCCGTAGAAAAATGATTGACTTCATGATGTCAGCAAATTCATTCTGTCAGGTTTGAGACCACAGAGAGGGATTGGATCTGCCAATGATTGCTGTTTACTCAGTGGATAGAGTGTGGGCCCTAGGACTGAAAGGTCTCGGGTTTGATTCTGCTCAAGGCACATGCCTAGGTTGTGGGCTCAATCCCCAGTAGTTCAGGAGGCAGCCAATCAATGATTCTCTCTCATCATTGATGTTTCTATCTCTCCCTTTCCCTTCCTCTCTGAAATCAATAAATCAATACACACACACACATATGGACCTGCCAATGGTTTATCAACACTGCATGATAAGCCTCAGTCACCTGGCTGCCTCTGGGAGCCACAGTTTTCTTTGTGCTTTGCTGCTGCTGGAAGAAAAGCAACTGACTCTTGAAATCTGGAATTCACAGGTCCTGACTGCCTGGCCCTGACTCCAAGCTGAAACCTGGGCGGGGCTGACTGCTGCTGTGCTGTTTCAGCTGTGGCTTGCCCTGTGTTGACCTGAAAGAGGGCTCAGCGAACAGAAGCAAACTCTGGGACATTCCCACTTGTAGGATACCCCTCCATGGAGCCCTGCTTTATAAAAGTACCATGGATGCCTGCACAACTTCCTGGGTCACGAACAAATGCCCACAGGAAAGGGCATGTCTCTGATTGACCATCTGAGATAGATAGTGGCAGGTCAGCTCTCTCTCTCTCTCTCTTTTTTTTTTAATTTTTATTGTAAGGGAGGGAATAAATCTTTTTCCACTGTCCATCTTGGGTTCTTTGATGGGGCCCTGAAAATTAGACTGACAAAAAACAGATTAACAAGAGAAAAACAAACAGAAGTTCAATAACATGTGCATCATGCATATTCATGGAGATACCCAGTAGTGAGTAACTCAGAATTTGGGCTTATATAGCACCCTAACAAAACGAAAATACATTGGTAGAAAATTGGCAAGACAAAGGATAGGGACTTTAAGCTTCCAGGGGCTGCAGATTGTGGGGGAGTAAATATATGGGGGAAATTAATGGATGGTAAGAGCTAGGAAGACAAGGTTTGTTTGTTATACTCCTTTTGGTACCATCTCCTCTCTGATAATAAGACTGTTACCTGAAAGGGCGAGGACTACGCCCTCCACCTTGCCCCAGGGTAAGGGCTATGCCCTCCATCTTACCTTGGCCATGTGCTCAGCAAGGCTTCTTCCCCGAAGACAAGCCACTGCTGGCCACGCCCACGATTTCTCTGGACTGGCCAATGATAGTTAAGGGAAGTGCACGCCATCACTATGACCACATCCTGTGTAATGAGACACCGACTGGCGCCTGGCCAATCGGCAGGGCCCACAGTCCTTTCTCCTCCTCTTGCCCCAGCCCCCTATAAAGCCTCTCTCCACACAGAGTTCTCTCTCTCGGCCACTGGAGCTTACCGTTGCATCGGTGAGTGTGGCAGGGGAGCCAAACCTAGGTTTGAAATGAATGACTCTTTGCTTTTGCATCGGACTCGCTGGCTCCCTGTGGGTTCTTGGGAATCATGAAATCTGGGCACAACATTACCCCTTCCTGATATAGGATCTGGCGGCCCCGGGCAGGGGCAGGGGAGTGGAGGTAGTGGGGGATGTTTACATGGAGAATTTGTCTTCTGCTTTCAGGCTGAGGGGGCGGGCAGGGAGCTCATCCTGTGCCTGCTTTTTCCTAATGGGCCTCAGGATACAGAGGCTAGTTACGCTGCTGACCAGTGATTCTTGCTGAAGCCTGCAAGTTGGGAGAGGACACATGACAGGGAGCATGACCCTCTCCTCCCACTCCTGACAGATTGAACTCTTGACCCCTCTCCAGGCTCTCTCAATGTTGTTGACTTGCTCTTTTCAACTTTTCCAAATAGGTGAGGTCTGGGAGAATGGATTGCTAGCCTGACTCCATGGCCCTCACCTTTGTCCTAGTATGCACACCTTCGTAAGGTGCATAGTCTGATTGTTAAATGCAAGTGACCCCAGAAAACAATCACTCTTCTTTAGGCTCACCACTTACATGATCAGGATGGAGGGGTGAGGAGTGATGGAAACCCATTTTGAATTTTTTTAAAAAAATTCAGGACTTTGACTCATTTGTAAATACAATGCTTCTTTCTGGTTAAGTTGTATAAAATGTTTTCCTATGAAAACACTTTTGTCTCTCTTGCAAATAGTCTGTCAAAGTTGAAAGGTCTGGGTGAAAGAGAGTGGGGAAAATTGGAAAAAAAGTTATGAGTGTTGAATGAGGCGCTTTGATTTGTAACAATGAAGATAAATAAAAATTCAGCATTTAGGGAGGGACGGCGAAGGGAGGGGCATTAATGATCTTTGTTTTTCAGAACCATTCCAGGAAGCTTTCATTTCTTTCCAAAGGAAATCTGACCTTTCCAACTTATGCTAGTGCTTGAATTCAGACTGCTGAGCCAATGAACATGGGGGACAGCAATGGGGTGGCTGGTTGGGGGCCAGCTCCTGAACATTCCACCCAGAAAACCTTAGATGTCATCTTTACTCCTGAGGCAAATGAACTGGTATCAGGGATGAGCAAATGTTTGGAACTGTCAGGCAGTCCCTCTAAAGCCAAGGACTCGACTGATTTTTTTAGACTAGACTGAAACCCCAGGACGGGCAGCCCTACAGTGGAAGGCCCCATCTGGGGGGCTTATTAACCTGTACCACCTGACGGAGGTATGCCCTGCTTGGGATAACTAAACAATTGTAAATTCTGTTTCCAGGGCACCAAGTGTATCTTCTGAGATTGTACTTCTTAGGTGTGTTTCTGATGAGCATGGAAGACAGCCAGGTCAGTCTATTGGTCAGGGTTGTGCTGTGCCACCAGGTAAAAGGAATAGAAAAGAAACTCAAGAAGGAAGTGACCTGACAAAAAAACAGACTTTATTAATTAGAGCAGTGGTTCTCAACCTTCCCAATGCCGCGATCCTTTAATACAGTTCCTCAAGTTGTGGTGACCCCCAATTTCATTGTTACAAATTGAACATAATTAAAGCATAGTGATTAATCACAAAAACAATATGTAATTATATGTGTGTTTTCCAGTGGTCTTAGGCGACCCCTGTGAAAGGATCGTTTGACCCCCCAAAGGGATCTCGACCCACAGGTTGAGAACCGCTGGATTAAGGCTTCCCTAAAGGGCATACCTGAGGCCAATACTGTAAGGTCTCACTCACACTGTCATGTGGTATGCTGCTGATAACACTTGGATGGCAAAGGCACCTTGGCTAAGGGCCAAGGGGATGGACGATGCAGATAAGCATCACGCCAGGGACCATGACCTTAGAAAGGCCTGCTTACAAGGTCAGCCCTTAGCTGGCATCTGGGAACTTGGATTTTTGGAGTGTTCTCACCATTCCCTAACCGAGAAGCATGGTTCTTGTTTATGCAAATGATGTGGTTAACGCTGACATCTGCTTTCCTTCTGGGAGTCTGGGATTTTGTTATGTGCTAAGCACAGGGTCCTTATGTAACTAGTCTCCAATGAAACCATTGGCCATGGAGTCTTTAACAAGCTCACAAGAGTTGTCACAATTTGATGTAGGAGGAATCAAGCAGGTGCTGTATGATCCTACTGGGAGAGACTTTGGGAAACGTGTGCCTCATTTTCATTATTCTTAGACCCATGCACCTTTTCCCTGTGCTGATTTTGCTCCGTATCTTTTTGTTGTCATAAATCTTAGCCGTGAATATGACTCTGTGCTGAGGTCTGTGAATCCTCCTAGGGAAAACCACCAGACCCAGGAACTGTCTTGGGGATTTCTGTTGCTGACTTCTCAGTCTTCTCACTGGAAGAAACAATGCTGCAGCGATTGGGAAATGCTCTCTCCATCTGGTGGAGCAAAGAAAAGACAGGCAAAGACTGGCCTAGTGTGGCTCTCTCTCTAACCTACCCAATTTCTTGTGAGGATTCCCCTTGTAAGACTCTCCTTTCACAAGTGGCATGCCCTTAGGTTCCCAACCCATGGGAACATGGGCTAGGGACACAGCATCAATACTTAGGCATATCTGGGATAAGAGTCTATCTCCTGGTAGATTCCAGTTGCAGGTAAGTTTCCACATACTTTAAGCAGGGGCAAAGGAGCAGGGACATCAAAACTCTTCTGTTTATTATCTCAAATTGGAGTCTGTGTTTCTCTATAACCATAGTGAGTGTGTGTGTGTGTGTGTGTGTGTGTGTGTGTGTGTGTGTGTGTGATGGGAGGCAGGGGGACGGGGGGGTGGGGGGAGACTGAAATGGTATTTAGCAGGGAAGCAATTGCCAAGGTATTCGTGTGTGCACAGCAACCCTGGTCTACAGCAGCAGCTGCTAACTGGGCACTGGGCTCGGGTTTGGCTCCTGGGCTGCAGTGAGAGTCATAGTTCCCATAGCCCTAGGATGGGGTGAGTGTTAGTTCCAAGGAGGAGCTAAAATGGACATGTTGAGAATAGGGTGTCACAGCCGTAGTAAGTACCCACCATCCCTAACAAGAGAAACTTGGAGAATTAATATTACTTGTAATCACACATGCAAACCACACAGTTCTATCCTGAGTAGAAATTTTGACATTTATTGTAGCATTATTAGCAACAATACATATTTACTATAGTATCACTATCAAAAGTACGTATATATATATGGCTGAGGTCAAGCACAACATGGAAGGTATATTGCAGAGTTTTAGTCAAAAGCTAGTCTTCTAGGAGGCCCAGAAGGTTAAATAGTAATGGGGTGAGGAGGTGAGATTCTGTTGGTAGGCAGTCTACCAGCTATGACCCTTGGCAAGCAGGGCAGAAACGGGGGATTTCTGGTGAACTGAGTGCAAACTGAGATAATCACACCTCCCAGGGCTGAAGCGCTGTTCCTCGGTGTCATATGTTACAAGACAATTGAGTGTGACTGGTATGGAACAAGGGAGACAGACATGAGAAAACAACTCTCTAACCATGTACCGGAAAGCCATAAACAAGACCACCTCGCTCATCAAGCTCAGATTAGGGAACTCCTGCCTTTCCACCCTTCTCCCCCTCACAACCACCATTCCAGGCTTCCCCCTCTCTGTTCCTTTCACTCCTCTGCGTCAGCTGAGGGATCAGAGAGCTTGCTGAGAGTGGAGCTGCCTGCGCCCTGGCCCACTTCCTCTCTGCCTTCTTCAAGCTCCTCTGCTGGCAGGAAAAAATTGCTTATGCCGGAAGGGCTGTTCCTCAGGAGGTGGCCCAGTTCCTTCTCAAAACATTCAGCTGCTTGCAGCAGATCTCCATTCAGCTTGTGAGTTAATCCTTGGAGATACCAAGAATTCTGTGGAAGCTGCTTTTCAGCTCCATTCACAGTAGATTTTGTGCTTAAATGATGCTGGACAGGAGTGTCTTCAGACTTCTCATTTTGCTCCTGAAAGTTGGAATAGCCCTGATGCAGTTGTTTTCTCTCTGCCTTATTAAAAGCTGTCTGATAACATTCTTCTGATTCCAGCTCAGTGAGATCAGAATATACATACAGAGGGTTCAGTCCCTTCTCAATAGCTTTATTCGAATAGTCCATAGCAGATTTCCGTAGTTCTTCCATCTTCTCTCTATTCCCACCAGCTTCAGAGTCCTCTGTGCTCTGCATTTGTTTCTCTTTTGCCCGATAGCAGCAGGCGATCTGGCGATAGATGCAGGCATTGTTGGGCAAGGACTCCAACACCTTTTGAAACAGTTCAATTGCTTTGTCTAGATCACCTTTTCTTTGGTAAAATTTGGCTGCGCTGCGGAGGACATCTGTTTGGCCAGGAGCTTTCTCCAGGGCCTCTTCTATCAACAGCCCCCCTTCAGCTTCTTTATTTATCTTTTGCAATTTCAGGCCCAAGAGAACTTTGAGGTACTGATTGTCGGGGTTGAGCTCGATGGCCTGCTTCAGAACACTGACACAGAACTGCTTCGGTGGTTTATCATCCAGACGGTACATCGCGATTGCCAGCCCGGTGGAGAATTCTGGGTTGTTGGGTTTCTCTTCTAGAGCTTTCTCAAAGTACGCCTTCACCCTTTCATTTCGCTTTGCTCCGCACTGTAGCAGGGTCCACCCTTCCTCAGAGTCAAGCTCAGGACACTCAATGCTGTAAGGATTTGAAAACTTCTCACACACTTGTTTCACCTTGTCTACATAGACTTGAGCTTCGGAGAGTCTGTCCATGTGATAGTAGACCCAGGCGTAGTTGCCCCAGGTGACCAGGCTTCGGAGTTCTGCTTGGTCAGGGTGCTGCTGCTGGATTAACTCTTCGGCTTGCCGCAAGCATTCCAGCGCCTCCTCGTTCTGACCATCTAGGTGTTTTATGTAGGCCAACAAGTTGTACATTGTAGCTTTGAACTCAGTGTTTAAAAATTCAATCTGGTTACACACTCTATCTTCTAGATCATGGGAGACACTTTCTTCCTTAAGTAATTTCCACGTGAAATGGCATTTCAGCTGTGGAAGGATTTTCTCCAGAGCGTTCTTGTTGACCTCACTGTGGAGAAAATAAACATGGTCACTCTGAGGTGTACCTGCCAAGCATCGCACCGTGGGTGCAATCACAGGTTAATTGTGTGTGTCAACTTGACTGGGCCACGGGATGCCCAGACTTTTTGTTAAACATCAGTTCTGGGCATATCTGTGTTCCCAGAAGAGCCTAGGATTTGTGCCAGTGGACTGAGTACAGTGGATTGCCCTCCACAATATCCAATCTATTGTGGGCCTGGGGGCGGGGGGCAGGGGGGACAGAGGAAGGGTGAATTTGCTCTCTCTGGTTGAGCTGGAACATCCCCTCAGGCTGGGACTTATACCACTGGCTTTTCTGTGTCTGCAGCTTGCAGACAGTGAATCAAAGATGTCTCAGCCTCCATAATCATGTGAGCCAATTCCTCATAATAAATCTCTCTCTCTCTAGCTTATTTACATATATATGTACAGGGTGGAGCAAAGTAGGTTGATAGTTGTTCCTATGGAAAATAATACAATAACTGATAAAGAATAATATAAGAATAAACCATGTTTCGCGTACTTACTGTCAACCTACTTTTGCCCAGCCCTGTATACACACATATGTATACATATATATGTATGTATGTATACCAGCATAGGTGAGAATATTTTAAAAAAAAAAAAAGAGCAGTATTTTAAAAGGCAGGTAAAAAAAAATGAATGTTTACAAATTAGGTAGAAATAATACAAAAGAGGGTTAAAATTCTCAAAGAGGAAAAGCAAAACATCCAATTGTATAAAGCCTCTTCCCTTGCAAGAAATGCGCATAAAGATGAAGATCCAGTTTGGTTTCTCAGCTGAAAATGTACAAAATAACTTAGAAATAACTTGAGGTCAAAGGCTGCGAGCCCAGTACTTGTACCTGCCTGCTTTTGATCTAAGGAAAGTTGATGACCACAGTGCCAGGCAGAGCTGATGGTAGAAGAGCCAAGAGTTCTCCGTCCTCCATTCACCTTCAAGTGCAAGCCGAAGAAAGACAAGCCTTCAGTGAAGTCTGGGTTCTGCAGTTGCCTGACTGAATTTCCTCCATTGTGGTGCTCAAAAAACTTTACTTCTTGGCCAGCAAAACATGGAAGAGCCTGGAACAACCCTTAACAAATGCTTGCTTCCTCTTCCCAGCTTTTGGGGGTTGGGCCTGACATCAACCTGCAGCTTATCTATGTGTCTCTCATGGGTTCTGTTTTTCTGGAGAACTCTGACTATACACACCCCTAAGTTTTCTTAGACAGAAGAGCAGGTACTTTCCTCTTGCTTCCTGGACTCACTTTTCTGTAGCTATGGTCTGTGTAAAAACCCACAAAGCATATCCCTGCCACCATGTGAATAGACATGCAGGAGGTGGGGTAAGGTGATGAGACGCGAAACATATGGTGAGAGGAACTGGGATCTCTCTTGTGCTGCTCAGTCACTAAGTCAGGGCTCAAGTCCTCAAACATTCTGAGGAGTGAGTTTTATTTAGCCATCCATTGACCTTCTACAGGGCTCCTTTTTGTGTCACTTGGTGAGCTTGGGGGAATACTAAGAAAAACAAAGGTTATCCTGGCTGTCTCTGCCCCTAGGAGCTCACTGTCAGGTTAGAAGGAGCCATGAAAAGAATGAAAACTCAGGGAATGTTTGCCACCGTGCTGTGTGATTTAGTCTTTTCTCTTCATCTTCTCCACCATCACACAGGACACATAAAAGCTGGGTTTCAGTCTGATTGAAGCCGTCTCCCCGACAGCCCAGATCCCAGAGAGAGTGAATTTAAGTACATGAAATGCTCTGCTTTTTTCACCTTCAAATTTTCATTGTATATTTTTTATTTGTTCATTGACATATTGACATGTTTTTATGTAATTCACATTTAGGATAACATTAACATATTTAACTGAGTAGATACAAATAAATCAACTGAAGATAATTCTGATTTAATTAAAATACCCGATTGCCTTTCTAAACACCAATACTCCATTTGCCAAGCTTTCCTCGCTTATTAATTTCTATCATGTGTGTGTGAAAGTGGCTCTAAATACTCTTTATATGTATATGTATAAAATTCAGTAAGTTACTGAACAATAATTAAATCAGACATTTGAAGGGAGGACAAGCAAGCAGGTGGAATGATGGCCGCAGTAACTTGAGGAAGAGAAAGTCTCCGTTCAGGTGGAACATGGAGTTGAATGCCCTTCCTTCCTGGAGACTATGTACCTAGTAGAAAACTTTGGGGAGCGGGAGTCCCTCTGGTCCAGGAAGAGATTTCTCATGGCCTCCAACGGCCGCCTTGAGGTTTTGCTGACCAAAGCAGATAAAAGCAGCACTGCAACTCCTTGGGAAACACCCAGAACCAGCCCGTTTACAGCCTTTCCTCCTTCTCCTGCTCCCCTACCTGGATTGACCTTCTACAGGGCTACCTTTTTGTGTCACTTGGTGAGCTTTGGGGCGCTGCCCACAGACCCCAGCGAAGATGCCTCACCTCCTTCCAGGGCCTGGTGAAAGCCATTACTAGACTAGAATCTTGAAAGTTCCTGGAAGAGGCCCTGTTTAAATGGTAAGAAGAGGAGTTTCCAGAGAAACCTCCGAGGCGGCTTGTACAGGGACTGATGCTGTGAAGGGACAGGCAGAACTCATGGCCAGTTGTTTGGTCAGAACAGGCACAACCCGAGGAGCCCATCTCTTCCAAAAGTGAGCCAAGGAACTGTCCATAGCAGGGCTGCTCACACTTTCCCATGCACATGGACCACACCACCCGAGGACCGGGCTGGAACAGCTCAGCAGGTCCGGGATGCTGCCTTTATAACCTCCTCTCAGCGGGGGCTGGATTCAGACCACACGGAGAGTAGCAAGGGCCTAACCACTTTTTGGAAGTGATTTCCAATCACCAGTTTCTCATCCCGAAAAGCCCTTAAACAGGCAAGCCTTGCTTTATAAGAACATCCTTCCCACGCCCCCACTGGCCACCCACCCACTTTGGGCTTCCTCCACTCCCATTTACACACATAGCCGGCAGGGAGCACTGAGTGTGTCTAGGAAGTACCTGTGGTCCTCTTTAAATATGTATTCTGGCCCCCCTTCCCTCTCCCCAGGCTTTAAGTCTGATTAGGCCTTCAGAATGCAGGGCCCAGTAATTTGCATTCTAACAGGGCACTCTGCTTTATTATACCCGCCAGCTGCAACACAGCTTGAAACTACAACACTCTCTCCCAGCTCACAGGGGAGGTCTGGCAGGTCGCTAAGAAGACGCATTCCTCAATTCTGAAAGAGCCAATGGTAAGGTAGAAGCGACCTCATTCTAGATTGCAGTTTTGCAGCGCTGAATTAGTCATTAGCACATTTGCTGAGAAGCAAGCATACTTTAAAAATCACCACCACCACCACCACCACAGAGCTCACAAACGGCTGGTTCAGTCTGACAAAATCTAAGACACAAAAGAGGGACCAGGACCTCCACTGTCCCTCCCCATTGCCCAGATTTTGCCTGGAAGGAGCGGAGCAGGTTAGCCCTCGGGCTCTCTCCAGAAACTCCAGTCCTTGCCCTGCTGCAGCCGCCAGCGCTCCTGCGAGCACCTCCCTCCGTGTCCTTAGGCTGCCGGACTCAGTAAACAGACAGAGCGACAGAAATAAAAACGCAGGAATTGGTCAGAGGGGTTCATGACCAAGTTCAGAGCAACGCAGCTGTAACCTATAAGCGCACACCGAATCAGGAGGATTCTGGGAGTTGCCCGCCAGAACAAGATTTGTAAGAAATGCTCTCCACTTGCTAGCAGAGAAGGCAGCCATCGTTACCTCATGATGGCGGTGTCCCTGGGATTCTCAGAAGCTGGGGTGCAGGCTGATGTTCTGTTCTGCTGGTGGATCGCAAGCGAGTGCCGATGAGGTTCCCAAGCCCTGGCTCTGGCCCTTAGGTCTGTGCTTTTATGGAGAAGAAATGGAAACTGAAACTGATGCGATGCCGTCAGGATTCCTGGTGAGGAGAAATGAAACTAAGGTATGAGAGCTCAGCTCACTCCCGCCCGGGAATATTGTTCTACTCGGGTTCTGAAACTGTTTGAGAGACTGGAAAAGGCACTAGAGATGGCTTGCAGTTTCCATGCCCTACTCCTAGAGACCTGATCCAACCGGGGGTGGGCTGGGGCTCGGGGTCGGAATCTGCATTTTTACACTCCCTGGATTTACTGTTGCAGGAGTGAAACCCAGGGTCCTTATGACTGATTAAATTTAACTTTAAATCCTAATTATAGAAATTATCTCTCTCTTTATAGATACACCCCTCAGAAATGAGCCTTTCCCCCAGATAATCCCCCCACGCAGCACAAGACAGGAGCCCAAATCTGACTAATGATCACAGTGTGGGGACCTCTGGTATCTTGACCTTAGTTATGTTTCAGCTCCTGAGCCTTAAGAGGGAATGGCCCTCTGGCTCCTTTCCCAGGAGACCAGACCGAGGGATGCCAGCAAGAATCTCAGAGCAAGACCTGAAGAAATGACTCACTGCCCTGACCTCACCTCCGACCAAGGAGCTCTCATCATGAGCCCCCTAATCCGTAGTGTCTTGTGATTTTGCCCTGTATAATCTGTAACCTACACACGATCAGGGTGTTAGGGCTTTTGCTCAAAGGCTTCCTATTCTCCTGGGTGGCACCATTCCTCATAAAATAGCCAGTATTTCTCCCCTGCAGTTCTCGGTGCCTAGTGTTTGGCTGTGCGAGCGCTGTGCTGTTGGACTCTTTCTGTTCTATTGCAGGAGTCCCTGTACCACAAATGGAGAAACACTATCCTAGAGGTGTTTGGAAAAGCAGTTTCCTGTTTACTTGCAGAAGATAATGTAGTGAATCGGACGATCTAGAATAGAGGGAAATAAACACAGGACACCTGGATTTAGGGTAGCTCTTTGATCAGCTCTGGGATATTTCTTGAATCACATCATTGAGCCTCATTTCTTTACTTTTAAAATGGCCTAGAATGAACTGACTTTTTCCTTCCATCCAAATTATAGGAAACTGTGCCATGGGGAGATCCATTCTTACCTTCATCTAAGGCAGTGGTTCTCAACCTTGGCTGCACATTAGAATCACCTGGGAATCTTTTTTAAATCCTGATTTCTGGGCCTCATTCTCCGGAAATTCTGTTTCTTTGTTATGGGGTGGGGCCACAACATTAGTAACAAAGAAATAGAATTTCTGGAGGATGAGGCCCAGACATCAGGATTTTAAAAAAAGATTCCCAGGTGATTCTAATGTGCAGCCAAGGTTGAGAACCACTGATCTAAGGTGTGGCCCTTGAGTCGCCATCGAAGAGTGGTCCTCACCCTCCAAATAAAACCCCCGAGGGCCTAGTCCTCCCAGCCCCTGCCCCTTCTCTCCAACGTGAGCTTAACTGAAAGGATTGAGACATTTCACCCTTTTGGCCTTTGTGCCCAGAGCTGGGACATGCTTTGGCACCTGGGTAATGACCTTACTGTATGTAAACACTTGGGTGAGTAATTTGCCCTCTGAACCCCGTCTTATTCACCTAGAAAATGAGGCTAGTAAAAAAATAACAGTTCTTCCTGCCTAGAGCTATGGGAAAGATGATAGGAGATAATGTATATAAAGCACTTAACAGGACACTACCTACTACTGATCTCGTAGAAACTGGTACAACTGTGATTACTGGTAAATTAGTGCTACAATTTTAAGTGGATTTTGAGGGGGTGAAGGGGACCACAGAGTTTCTCAGTGGATGGGACAGAGGAGGGCAGCCATGAACCAGCTAACAGGTGCTGGGCGTTTCCCCATGTGGCTCTCCCTTTGACAATGTTTAGCACTGCTGGGGAGGAACACCTAACTCCGGTGGCCACACAGCCTCTGGGAACAGGACACGCTGGTGTGGGCTTTAGTCCAGCATACTCCAGCATGCCCCTCTCAGACGCCCTCAGGTCAGTGCTCTGGACACCCCCAAGCACAGGTCGCTGCAAAACCTCTTGGACAGACTGAGGTTCTGGGCAGCGGCAGGTTTTCTGGTCAAACTTATTCATGCAGGTACAATTGATATTACTCATGGCCAGGAGCCCATTCTACAGGAATAGGTGACCTGAGGCACTTGGCTGTGAGTTCCTCTTACTCCTCTCCTCTGCAGGGGATTTGGGAGCCCTTGGGTCTTCCTTTCCTCACTGCCTGAGTGGTCACTTGGATCCTTCTTCCCCAGGCAATCAATCCCTCCCACAGCTGTTTGATGGGAAAGACTTCTTTTTCTCTGTCCTCTCTCTTCTGAGGTTCTCTGTGTTGGCAGAGCTCCAACTGGTCTGTATGCATTTTTTGAAATCGTGTGCTAAGGTTATAGTTTACCTACAATAAAATGCACCCATTTTAAGTGTACAGTCCGATGTGTTTTGCCAAATGTATATGCCCAAGTAACCACCAGGAGTCACTCCTTGTAGACTATCTGCATGATCTTCAGTTTCCCGTGTGCCTTCCTAGTGGATTCCAGCCCCACCCGCCTCCATGCTCCGGCAACCATGTCTCTGCTTTCTACCACTAGAAATTAGTATTAGACAAGAGATTAGGCCATTATGTTTTGAAGAGAAATGATTTCCAGCTCTCATCACAGCAATAAAAATCAACTCTAAGCCTTCTGTTTGTTTTTCATATAAGAAATGGAAAAAATAAATGCCCATCTGTAAGAATTCCCACCTTGAAGTGATCAAATTTTCAGGGCTCAATTCCTCTCAACGTGAGTTGGGTTTGGACTTCCAATTCCATCTTGAATAATGTCTGCTGAAAAGAAAATGACAAGAAGAAGGCCTTCGGTCCTTCAAAGGAGAACAACAAAACCCCATAAGGAGGGATTCCTTAGTTCTGCCACTGAATCAGCAAACTTTGTGCCTCAGTGGATCTAACCGTTCCTGCCCAACCTCCCTCACCCAGCTCCCAGCTCCACCAGGTGTTCCAGGGAACAGTTCTAGAAGTTTAGAGAGCTGAGCTCCTACTCCAGAAAAAGCCCCGGAAATGAAAAGTGCCATGCTGATGAAGGCACGTTTAGTCCGGAAGTAACAGGACAACTCAGGACCTTGTCTGAACCTGAGAAACGCTGTTTTGCATTCAAGATCAAAGGTATCTATGCATTGTTATCTCACTGACCTCATGACTGCAAACTGCTTCTCAGCAAGTCTCAAAAGGTGGGTCCAAGCTGATTGGCTCTTGGGAAATCTTCTTTGTCTGTGGCCAGTAAATGCTGAAGGAGCTATTTAAAGGGGAAATGGGGGTGGGGGGAAGGCTTGCTCCCCGTTTCTAAGAAATTGCCTTTAGGAGAGGGAAGAGGAACTGGAAAGTGCAAGTGATTTCACATCAGGAGGAGGAAAATAAAACAAGTTTGATGAGTTCTGCTATGACTCAAAGTACATTGTTTAAATGCCACTCATATACCCCGGGGTAGGTCCTAGGAATAGTCTGTAGGAGATTCAGACTCCAGGGGTTTCTGGGACCACATGATGCGAAAAATTGTTCCAGAAATATTTTCTAAAAAGTAGTTTCGTCCACTTTATCTGTGGGATTCACTTTGTACTTGGAGACCTGGATTTAGTTCTGTTTGTTCAGTTTACTAGCACTTGAGTTAGCCCTGAATCACATCACCACGCCCTAATCTTCTGTTTTGCCCCAGACTAAATAGAGAAAGCCAAACCCTGGAGATAATCTTGGGCGTTTAAATCTCTGAGTAGTCTAAGATAATAGTTTGGTCTTCCCAGCTGTGAAATAGGAAGTAGTAACACGTATTGTGTAGTGGCTGGCCAGTTAGCTGATAAATTTACATGTCTGTATTTATTCCTTGAACTCTGAAAGAGGAATACTACCTAAGACACATCTATTTTTTATTTTTATAAAATTTCTGAAGAGGTTTAGAATGAACTTCCCCAAAATGTGCCACTTTGGCGTGTGGACTGTTTTAAG
This sequence comes from Myotis daubentonii, assembly GCF_963259705.1. Lineage (NCBI taxonomy): Eukaryota > Metazoa > Chordata > Mammalia > Chiroptera > Vespertilionidae > Myotis > Myotis daubentonii. The sequence goes on along the minus strand of NC_081852.1, from coordinate 37,876,549 downwards.
CTGAGGACAACTTAGCCAGCAAACTCAAGAAAAGCTTTGACCTCTCCCTTAACTCCCTAAAAGAATTTAGATAGGAACAAGACAGTGCAAGCAATCCCTGAGCTTAAAAATAGAAGGTGATTGAAGAAAAGATTGCTTTCCTTATACAGTACACATTTGTAATGAGTACACATTTTTAAGATTGATTAAAATGTAATCCACATACCATGCAACACACCCATTTAAAGTATAGAATTCAATAGTTTAAGCATTTCACAGAGCTGTGCAACCATCATCACAATACGTTTTTAAGTTTTATTATTTTTAATTTTTTATTGATTTGAGAGAGAGAGAGAAATGGAGGAAACAGAGAGAGAAACATTGATTTGCTGTTCCACTTATACATTCATTGGTTGAATTTTTATTGACCTGACCTGGGATTGAATGAGAAACCTTGGCGCATGGAGACAACATTCAAACCAACTGGGCTACCCTGCCAGGGCACAGTCAATTTTGGAATATTCTCATTAACCCCAAAGAAACTCCACACCCCATTTGTTGTTACCTCCACTCCTATTATCCCTCCCAGTCCTCAGCAACCACTAATCTACTTTCTGGCTCTCTATTTGCTTACTCTGGACATTTCATATAAAAATATTCATACAGCCCTAGCCTGTTTGGCTCAGTTGATGGAGTGTTAGCCTGTGGTCTAAAAGGGCACATGCCTGGGTTCGGGCTCGATCCCCAGTAGGGGACATGCAGGAGGCAGCCAATCAATGAGTTTCTTTCATCATTGATGTTTCTATCTCTCTCTCCCTTCCTCTCTGAAATCAATAAAAATATATTTAAAAAGAAAAGAATCATACAGCCCTAGCTGGTTTAGCTCAGTGAATAGAGGACCTGTGGACCAAAGGGTCCCCCCCCCCCCCCCCCGGTTTGATTCCAGTCAAGGGCATGTACCTTGATTGCAGGCTCCTCCCTGGCCCGAGTCCGGGTCAGGGCCCATGCAGGAGGCAACCAATCGATGTGTTTCTCTCACATCGATGTTTCTCTCTGCCTTTCCCTCTCTCTTCCACTCTCTCTAAAAATCAATGGAAAAATATCCTTGGGTGAGGATTAAAAATAAATAAATAAATAAATAAATAAAAATAAAAAGAATCATATAGTGTGTGACCATTTGTGACTGGCTTCTTTCACTTAGCATAATGTTTTCAAGGTCCATCTATGTTGTAGCATGTATCAGTAAGTATTTTATTTTTATTGCAAAATATCATTCCCCTGTAAGGATATACCTTTTTAATCTATCAGTTCCTTAGTTGATGGATCTACTTCTTGGCTATTATGAATAATGCTACTATGAGCATTCAGGTACAGGTTTATGTGAATATATGTTTTCATTTCTCTTGGGTACATACCTAGGGATGGAATTGCCAGGTTGTGTGGTGATGCATTGTTTAACAGTTTGAGGAAGTGCCAAGCAGTTTTCCAAAGTTGCTGCACCATTTTACATTAAGGATTTTAGTCATCAATGATCCACCCCCTTGCAGCCTCCCAATAAGGTGTAGATTACCAGCAATAACACAGTAGCACTGTCAATCATAAGGAAAATTTCTAATTCATCTAACCAAGTTGTTGTAAGCAGTGGGAACAGTGCTGGGTGTTAGACCCATGGGGTCAGACTGGACCTAGGTACTGAGTTCTGGCTAGGACAGAGTTCAGAGCCAAGACTCCAACTATAAAAGGACATTTATTTAGAAAGTTACAGAGATAGAAGAAGTCATTCGTAGAAGAGGTGTGCTGAGGAAGTAAGTTATGGCGGCAAAGGAAGGGCCCTAAGGCATTGGTCGGCAAACTCATTAGTCAACAGAGCCAAATATCAACAGTACAACGATTGAAATTTCTTTTGAGAGTCAAATTTTTTAAACTTAAACTATATACTGTAGGTAGGTACATTGTTATTAACTTAATTAGGGTACTCCTCAGGCTTAGGAAGAGCCATACTGAAGGGGCCAAAGAGCCGCAGTTTGCCGACCACGGCCCTAGGAGCTTGGGAGGGAGGATGGTAATGGTAATGCGCCTAGGAAGAGGGGGACTTGGGGAGAGGGAAAAGGCCAGAGCCTTCTGGCGGAGAGTGCACTGAGTCCTCCTTCCTAAGGGTTTTAAGGGGGAGATTTTAGGGGCGGTCCCAGGGAAAGATCTTAATAGAATATTTAGCAGCTTTCCAGGTGTGTCCTTTCAGGGGGTGTGGTCTCTCTCCACCGATTGGTTGGTGGGCACCAGGGCATGGGGGCATTATTCAATGCAGCTGGTCCTGAGGTCAGCTGTGGCTGGTTTTGTTGCTTATCTGAGCCTGGAGCTGAAATACGACTGAGGCCTAGATGTTATCTCTAGAGAGGAAAGGTCAGGGGGTTCAAATCGCAGGACCAGCTATATCAGGGGTGGGCAAACTTTTTGATTCGAGGGCCACAATGGGTTCTTCAACTGGACCGGAGGGCCGGAACAAAAGCATGGATGGAGTGTTTGTGTGAACTAATATAAATTCAAAGTAAACATCATTACATAAAAGGGTACGGTCTTTTTTTTCAATAGTTTTATTCATTTCAAACGGGCCGGATTCGGCCCGTAGTTTGTCCACGGCTGAGCTACATACTAAAGGAGGAAGGGTCACCCTGGGGGCAAGGTCTCACCCTACGATTGGCCTTTGCTAGGCACCCAGGGCTTTCCACCCTGGTGACTTTCTGTACCTGGCCCATCATCCTTGCTCTGCTCCTGTCTGTCTAACTGCCTACCACGAACTAATTACCTTTCCCCAAAGTAAATGATGGGGAAACGGTGGAGGCAGGGAGGGAGGAGACAGGAGCTTATGGTCTCCAGTTGGAACCCACATTTCCCAGGTTGAAATCCAAGGTTGATTGTGCAGATGGCAGGGATCCTAATCCAGTCTTGTTTGTGTTTATCTTCAGGACTCTAATGCTGTCTCACTTCCCGACACAGACTGTGCGAGTCAGTTAGTTACCAGGAAACCCCTGGGTGGGCCCGGGCTGCCTGTCGCAATGTCCAATAACGAAGGCAGGGTTGAATCATATAAGGCGCTTATTGAGAAGGCCAGCCAACCAAGAAGACAAGGGGCTTACAAACATCCCAAGCCGGCCTTACAGCAAGGTGCCGGGGACAGGATTTTATAGGGAAAATGGACTGGGCTGAGGTTGGGAACAGAATGCGATTACATGCAGTCCTGCAGGTCAGCAGACGTCAACCATTGTTCTTGGTTGTCAGGCGATGAGATGATGGCTTGGCTCCTGGTGGGGTCGGCCTGATCGTGCTTAACAGTTCTGCTTGCATGCTGGGTACAGTGTACATTGTCTGCAGCTGAATCACCTCCTCCATCACTTTGTTCGGGATCAAAGTGGGTGCGCAGGTGCACTGGCCTGAGACATGAAACTTAGATTAAAAAAAAAAAAAATTAACCCTCTGTTCCCATATAAGAAACTTAACTCTCTGCTCCCGTGCATATATGTATTTTAGAATTTCAAAATAATGTGATTATTTTTTAGATTAACTCAGGTGCTCTAGCTATCAAATGATACGTCCCTCTACCCAATGGACATGAGGTGGGAAGGAAGATGAGTGTGGAGCATGACTCAGGTCTGCTGCCTCCACGGGCTGTCTGAGCTCTGCAGGAAACGCACGACAAACCCTTCACTGAGGACCCTGCAGCTGAGAAACAATGAGTGCGACTTGGAACCCAGACAAGGATGAGAGGTTCTCCTCATTCCTTCATGGGTGTGACTACACTGGAGAACAGCTTTGGCAGGGATGTCGGTGCTCTCTGGGTGGCAATCAAACACAGGGAATGATGAGATGTCTTGGAGCCCTTTTTCCGAGAAGGCATTGAGGGCTGTGGGTGCTGGAACCATGCCAGTAGCTCATTCTGACAGACTAGTTCATCAACACTTAGGAGGCACCTCTTGGGGGCATGTTATTTACCAGGGTGAGCTTATGAGGAGAGTTAAATGTCTTGCACCGGGAGATGTGGTTAAGAGCCAGGGAATTACAAGTCATTCCAACTAATGTGGCTCCATTTGTTCCCTGGCTAGTGACATTTCAGGAAGCATAGTTATATATAAAATGTTCTTCATTGTTTTCCAAATGTCTCCATTAGTTTTAAGTCCTCAAGTAAATATTAAGTGTAATAGGTCATATCTCTTGCCTACCCGTCCCACCTTATTCCTTTTAGGGTTCTGTTCCTAGTAATATGACATCCTTGAGCAACACACATGCATACACCTGGCGTGCCTTCTTTACCACACTGGAGGTGCCAATGGTCTTCACTCCAGGTCAACAGAACATGCCGTTTCCTTCCCCAGGCACCAGATGCAGTAATTACTCAGGCAAAGTGAGCTAAACCTTCCCTTGAGATATATACACCTGTCCAATTCCGTCCAATGGAAGGAGTTTACCTTTGCGGCTGGTATGAATCATGTTTTCCACCAGAGAGGCCTCTTGAAAAACAGGAGAGACTCAGGGCCTCATGTTTCTTTGTATTCTTTACTTATCAAGAAAAACTATTTTTTACTTATTATGCCTTTGAGACTGCCTCCAGGTGCGGCATAACACAGTATCAGGGGCACCTCCTCATTTCTCATGATGGAGTCAGACAAGGAGAGAGAATGTGGATAGAAGCAGATATTAACAAGATTTAATGGAGAAAAAGACAGCAGCCCTCCCCCTCTCGCGCCCCCCCCTCCCCCCCCCCCCCCACTGTCAGTGTGGAGGCAGGCATTTGTGTGCACGAGGGTGCATGGTGGTGGGTGTCAGGGCATAAGCTGAAGTCCTGAGCACTTTTAAGAAAGCTGTAGGGGAAAAAATGTTCTTTTCAGTGGCTGTGATGTGAGACCAGCCTAGGTTATTGGAGCCAGTTCATACCCAGTGTAACATTTCATTTATCTGTAGCTGAGTTGGAGGAGGTAAGGTACACCAAACTTTCAGAAAAACCAGAACACCCCTTTATGTTCCATCACATATACATTATGTATTAATTAAATCTATGACTTTTTTTTCAGGAATCCATACTGTGCATACGGATGGTCTCAGGGCACACAACATTATTTCTGATACAGAAAATAACACAAAAGCCATTGTCACAGTAGTTGGAAATTTTAATAGAAAAAGAACCTTGATTTACATATAATGTTTTAATTGCTTGATGAACATGTTAATATAGACTTAATTTTATTGAAACATATTTGATATATAACATTGTGTCAGTTTAAGGTGTACAGCATGTTGACTTGCTACATTTTTACACTGTAATATGATTGCAATTTTTTGACATATTTTATGGTGGGACTAATTAAGATCTAGTGTCTTAACAAGATTGATGATTATAACACAGTATTATTGTCTATATTCACTGTTCTGTGCATTAGATTTCCAGAACTTCTTTATCTACTAGTTGCAAGCTTGTACCCTTAAACAGAATCTCATGTCCCCCCGCCCGCTCCAGCCCCAGATAACCATCTTTTAAATTTGAAGGCATTCCAACAGACAAACATTTTGCAACCCGGAGAATAACTGATGATCTCGTGCTCGGTCAGCTGACTGTGTTTTGGGTCACACAGAACTTGACATTTGTAGGCTATTCAGTATCTACCTAGAAAATTCCAATTGCTCCAAACATACCATTAATTTGGGTGTTTTCATAAAAATTTTCAGGGTTAAGAGAACTTTTATATCACCGAATTTACATTTCTAATGGTGGCAAACCCTTCCTTTACTGATGTAATTTCCCAAGACCTTTCACTAGCTCCTTAGCTATCAAATAATTACCTGTTCTGCTGCTTTCCTAGCATCTTGAACCTGGGGGTCATCAAAGCATTTTTTTTTTTAAACAAAGCAAATACATTTTCCTAATAGTGGCTAAGGAAATGAAAATTTCTCCATATGATTACAATCTACAATGACAAACCAGCAGCATTCCTCTCTCTTGGTCTCTTTTGCCTACCCTGTTCCTACCCCTATGGGTGAGACATTTATTTTTAAAGAAAGGTATTATTTTGGTTTCTAGCATACTTTACAGAATCCTTTTTTAAAATAGTAGTTTGTTTGTTTGTTCTTTTATTTATTTATTTGGAGAGGAACAGAGAGGGAGAAGAGAGAAACATCGACATGAGAGTGTAACATCAATTGGCTGCCTCTTGCATGCCCCCACCAGGGATCAAGTCGGAAACCTGGGCAGGTGTCCTGATGGGGAATCAAACCGGCAACTTTCAGTGCATGGGATGATACCACATTGACCAGGGCCAGAATCCTTTTAAAAAATTCTTCACATGTTGTATTACGATTGCAGGGAGAGCAGAGTGAAGGCAAAATCTCCCCCATGTGCCTCTCGAACCTCTGTAGTGTGATTGACTGACCCCATTACTTCTTGGAGATATGTCGCTTCTGGATTTGACTTATTTTCTGCTATTTTTCAAACTATGGTCCCACCTCAGTTAATAGGACGATTGAACTGCTGTTATGTAGGACAATCTAGATTAAGGATAATCTAGGGCAGTGGAGAAAGAAGGCGAGAGAGAGAGAGAGAGAGAACACCAGCCCTATCTAAGCTCTAAGCTTTGGTCCCCCAGCCTTTGGGTGAACCTAGAACATTCCTGTAACGGATCTCAAATGACACCAGTGATGGGAAAGCATTGCAAAAATGGACCAGTGTTACAGATGTCAATTGGGAAATGGCCCCTTTACCAAGCCACAAGACCTTACACGCCCCCCCCCCCCCCGCCCCCAACTTAGTCCCTCTCCTGAAACTCCCTGAGCAACTCAAGCAACTCACAGTCCTGACCCAATCCAGGACTGTGGCCACACTCTTAGTCCATGCCTACGCCATACTCATAGTTAAATACTTTGATACCAACTGCGAGAAGGGGTTTTGCTTCCCTGCCAGGAGTAGCCCTATGGGCACCACCTCCTGATTCCTCATTACTCCACGAAAGATGCCAAAGGGCTCAGGCGTCCGGCGTTCACACCCCTCTCAGAGTTTTCATCTGCTGGCTGCCCTTTCTCATTCAGCTCCTCAAGACACGCCAAGATACGCAGAGCCTCGGGATCGTCTCTACTTCTGGAAAGCCTGGTTTTGGCAATACCTCGCAGTTTGTATTCCATCTTTCCTGTCGCCTTTAGGTCCTGGTTTATTTTCACGCCCTCTAGAAAGTGGTGGATGGCCTTGCTTTCACACTTCATTTGAAACCACTGGAAGTTGCCATATCGGAGATGGAGCACTTGCCGGTCTACAGCCGTGAGCTCTTTGCTGAATTCTCTCTGGAAATAATATTCTGCTTCTTCGTACTGACCCGCCTGGAGGTGGAGGCAGGCAAGAAAGGAGCCGACATTGGCGAGGTTTCCGTTGAGCTCATCAGCTCTCTTCAGATGACCCACAGCGTGTCTGATCAGTTCCTGGTAGTCCTCTCTCTCCCCATACCTTCCGCTCAGACCTCTCTTCTCATAGTCGTGGACTTTTGCCCGATAGCACACCCCAAGATGGCAATGCAGGTAGGGGTTGTTTGGCAAGCATTCGACAGCCCTTTTAAGCAGTTCGATAGCTTTGTCCACGTCATTTTTTTTCCGATACAGCATTGCTGCCCCGCGGAGCACATCTATGGCACAGGGGGCTTTCTCCACAGCTTCTTCAGCTAACCTCTCTGCTTCCCTTTCCTCGTTCATCTTCTGCAGTTTCAGAGCCAGGAGGACTTTAAGATACTGGTTGTCAGGATTGAGCCGAATGGCCTGCCTCAGCGCATCGATGGGATTCTTAGGCCCTGACCACTCATCCAGACGGTAGCTGCAAATGGCCAGCCCCGAGGTGTACTCGGGGTGCTTCGGGCACTTTTCCAGACACTTCTCAAAACACGCCTTCGCCCTTTCCGTGTACTTTCTTCCGCACTTCAGCCGCGACCACCCTTCTTCGCAGTCCAGCTCAGGGCCCTCCATTCTGTAGGGGCTGGAAAACTTCTTGCACGTTTCTCTGACCTTGTCCACGTAGACCTGAGCCTCCGAGTGTCTGCCCATGTGATAGTAGACCCAGGCGTAGTTGCCCCAGGTGACCAGGCTTCGGAGTTCTGCCTGGTCAGGGTGCTGCTGCTGGATCAACGCTTCGGCTTGCCGCAGGCATTCCAGCGCCTCCTCGCCCAGGCCTCTGTGGTGTTTTATGTAGGCCAGCAAGTTGTACGCCGTAGCTTTGAACTCGCCGTTCTGCAGCTCGGTCTGGTGACACACTCTGTCTTCAAAATCATCCAGGGAATTTTCTCCCCCTAAGTTCCAGGTGAAGTGGCACTTTAGCCGCCGTAGGCTGCTCTCCAAGGAGTTCTCGGTGGCCTCGCTGTGGGGAAAAGCAGAGAGATGGACATGTGAGACTCAGCACAGACTCACCCGGCACAAAGCAGGGAGCAAGACAAACGCAGTCCTCCTCCGAAAGGGAGTGAACCCCAATCAAAAAAGAACATTGCCCGGGCGGCATGGCCCAGTGGTGGAGCGTCACCCTATGAACCTGGAGGTCACAGTTTGATTCCCGGTCAGGGCACATGCCCAGCTCGCGGGCTCAATCCCCAGTGTGGGGTGTGCAGGAGGCAGCCAACCAATGATTCTCTCTCATCATTGATGTTTCTCTCTCTCCTCCTCCCCTCCTGTCTGAAATCAATAAAAATATATTTTAAAAAACATTTCCTTTTTAAAATATCTGTGTTTTGGCATTTCTGTATTCTGTTCAAGCACGGGGAAGCAGGAATCAAGTGACTGGGCAACGGAAGAATTAGGGAGAGGGCAGTGGGCAGGTTTCCCTAAAGAAGGCAGCTTTGTTAGGGTGGTCAGCCCTCTGCTCTCTTCTTGGGGGGCCTCTGCAGGGGCGGCCAAAGCTGTGGAACTGATTCCAGTGGAGGCTTTCTGTGCTTTCTGGGAAGGCTAGTTCATTGATTTTTGTCTGTTTCTGTTCTTCCTCCTACCTAGCATTCACTTAAAAAAAAAAAAAAAATATATATATATATATATACATACATATATATATATGTATATATATACATATACATATATACACACACATATATATATATATATATATATATATATATATATATATATATATATATAATTGATTTCAAAGAGGAAGGGAGAGGGAGAGATAGAAACATCAATAATGAGAGAGAATCATTGATTGGCTGCCTCCTGCATCCCCATACTGGGGATCAAACCCACAACCAAGGCATGTGCCCTTGACCAGAATCGAACACAGGACCCTTCAGTCCACAGGCCACTCTATCCACTGAGCCAAACCAGCTAGGGCTGACATTCACTTTTGAACTGTAGCTTTATAATTTTGTCTTCTTTGAACGTTTTGCCAACCTGATTTTAATCTTGGCTACTCCTCTGAGATTCAATGCCATATTAGCATCTACACTTTTAATTCCTTAGTTCCCCTTAATTTGTCTTTTTTATCTCTATTACTTTCTATTTCCTGCCTAATTATTTGAGCTTTTCCTATATACTTAATTGAGTTTCTTTGTTTAGCCAAACCTTTTTAAAATCAAATCGGTTTTGTCTTTTTATTATTTTGACATCCTATTGCCTTGTTTTAAAATTTTCCATTTTAACCATTTAAATCTTAATTTCAACCATTCTTTTGTTTTTTTAAAAAATATATATTTTATTGATTTTTTTACAGAGAAGAAGGGAGAGGGATAGAGAGTTAGAAACATCAATGAGAGAGAAACATTGATCAGCTGCCTCCTGCACACTCCCTACTGGAGATGTGCCCACAACCAAGGTACATGACCTTGGCCGGAATCGAACCTGGGACCTTTCAGTCCGCAGGCCGATGCTCTATCCACTGAGCCAAACCGGTTAGGGCTCACTATTCTTTTAAAAAAATATATTTTTATTGATTTCAGAAAGGAAGGGAGAGGGAGAGAAAGAAACATCAATGATGAGAGAGAATCACTGATAGGCTGCCTTCTGTACATCCCACATTGAGGATTGAGCCCACACCTCAGGTGTGTGCCTTGACTGGGAATTGAACCATGACCTCCTGGTCCATAGGTCAATGTTCAACCACTGAGCCATGCCGGTCAGGCTTAGTTTCAATCATTCTTAATTTTTACTAATTTCCCCTACATTTTTATTTTTTACCTCCTAACCTGATTAATCTATACTAATAAAAGCCTAGGTGGTCCTCGTGCGTGCGTCGTAGCCACAAGATGGAGGCAGCCGCTCTGTGAGGAGGAGGCTGGTCCCGGTATCTCAGGCGGGTCGTGGCAGGGGAGGGCAGTTGTGGGTGATTGGGCCTGCAGGGGAGGGCAGTTGGGGGCGATCAGGCAGGCAGGGGAGCAGTTAGGCATCAATCAAGCCTGCAGGGGAGTGATTAGGAGGTGATCAGGCTGGCAGGTAGGAGAGCGGTTAGGAGCCAGTGGTCCTGGATTGATTGTGAGAGGTTATATCCAACTGCTGGTTTAGGCCCGATCCCGGACATCCCCCAAGGGGTCCCAGATGGGAGACAGTGCAGGCCATGCTGAGGGACACAGCAACCCCCACTCCCCCCCTGCACGAATTTCATGCACCAGGCCTCTAGTATTATATATGTTAACAATGTCTTAAACTTTTATTGTGGAATAAATATAATCACTCCCACCCCCAACTTCTTAGGTTGTTGATTTCTGTTCTTAACATGTTTTGTTGAGTTGATTTAGTAATAATTTTGCATTTGTTGTTTAATTATTTTCTTTTTAAATTTTTATTTTTCCTCTTCTGTGGATTGCTTTCATGACAAGGTGTTAGACGTGTGGCTACAAGAGGAGGCTCACAAAACAGCCAGCTTCCTCTCTCACAGGAAAGGCTCTCTTTCACTTAGGGCGCCCTAGCAACTCTTCTAGAAACATTTCTCATTCCCTTTAGTGTTGGTCCTTAAAACAAGCAACCAAATGAACAAACCCAACCAAACAGAAACAGCAGACAAATAACCCTGTCTTGAATAACTTCGCCGATGAGGAGGTTATTATAACTCACAAATAGCACCAAATTGTTTTTCTACATTGCCTAGACCAGTGGTTGGCAAACTTGCGGCTCGGCAAACTGCAGCTCACGAGCCACATGTGCCTCTTTGGCCCCTTGAGTGTGGCAGTATTTTGTAGAAGACCCACACTCAAGGGGCCAAAGAGCCTCATGTGGCTCGCGAGCCGCGGTTTGCCGAGCACAGGCCTAGACACTGGAGTCTCTGAAATGTTGCTTTTGCTCACTTAAAAAATTTTTTATGATATATATTCCCTGGCCCTTTTATCAGGAGCTGATATTCTAAATAGTATGGATTCTGACATGAGCAGCCAAGACATTACACAATCATGTAATGTGGCAAGGATCGATCACTTTTGAAATATCTGCCCAAATGAAAGATTATATTCCCTCATTTGCTCCTGTCCCCTAGCTTTCACGTTGTATAGCCCCTTCCACACCACAATTTGATTGGACCATGGCTGGGGACCCAGACGCAAGGGGAAGCTGGGAATGGAACTGAGAGGGAGCGAGGGAGCCTGAGGTGGTTTTCACACATTAAGAAGGGAACTGTGCAGGCTGGGGGTCTGATGGGACCGCATTCTGCATTATGTACTGCAGAGAGGGACTCAGATGCACTTGGATAGGACAGGGTCTGGGTCCCCCAAGCGCCCCAGTGTCCTGTTCTAGTCCTCCTGGGGTTGCTATGGTCCTGCGTGTGGAATCCTGGGAATCATTCCAGGAACTTTAAATCAGCACCTGCTCATTTCTGTTACTTGAAACAAATGGAAACTTAACTATCCCAAGTAGAATAAACAAAATATAGGAGGGAAGTGGGTAGGGATTTCCTCTCAGGGAAGGAACCTGTGTTCTTTCAAAGACCCAGGCGGGTCTTAGCGAAGGGCTAGGTTGTCTGAAGTCTCCTATGTAACCAGGAGGGTGGGGCAGAGCCCAGGAGAGTGTCTTGCTTGGCGTCTGCATTGTAATGACAGCAGCCTCCCCGAGGAAAGCTGATGTCCAATCTCACCTACCTTCCTTCTCAGTGAGCTCACAGGAAGATTTCCTAAAGCACATGAGATTCCTTAGCTCCTTTCTCATTTTATAACAGAAACACAGAGAATGAATACAGCTGAAATGATCTCAGACATAGTTCGTTGTGCATTTGCAGGATAGAGACAGTTAATGTACACACTTACATACAATCCCTTTGAGCAGCCCTTCAAAAGGCAGCCAATTTCACTGCATAATCATGGATTATTTTGTCCACCGGCAAATCAGAAGCTGGTCCCAATACCTGCTTCCTGGACATATGCTTGTGCCATATGCTCCTGATGCCGCTGGAAGTCCTAACTGTTCACAGCACAACAATGCGTTTGCCCTGCTTCAGGTCTGGAGGAAATCCACAGGGACACTGTTCCCCAGTCCAGAACGTGTGCTGCCCACGCAGTGAATGAGAGCAGTAGCAGCACCACCCAGGAAGACCCTGTTAGACAGCGGTTCTAAACCTTCTGGCCCTTTAAATACAGTTCCTCATACTGTAGCCCAACCAAAAAATTATTTTCGTTGCTACTTCGTAACTGTAATGTTGCTACTGTTATGAATCGTAATGTAAATATCTGATATGCAGGATGGTCTTAGGCGACCCCTGTGAAAGGGTCGTTCGACTGCCAAAGGGGTCGCGACCCACAGGTTGAGAACCGCTGCTGTTAGAGCTGCACACCCTTGGCCCTCATCCCAGCTCTACCCAATCAGAATCTGGGGGTTGAGCCCAGGAATCTCTCTTTAACAAGTTCTCCAGGTGAATCATATTTGAGCTCAAATACAGAAACTACTGTCTTAGAGCACGGGGGTGGGGGGTTGGGGCAATGCCTGGTGAGGGTGCCTATAGCTAAAAATCAAATTAGAAGAGAGACTGATGGGTATGTTTGATCATAAGAAAGATTCGATGAGAGGACCATGCTGAAATTCTAAGAAGTAGAAACAATGCTGAGTTACTATAGCAACACACATCTGGAAATATCTCAAATCTTTTCTTTTTTCTACCAGGCAAACATGGAGACTAACAGAAAAAAAAATATCTTTCCAGAAGAGAGACTAGGAAACTTCAAGATGGGTGGCAATGTGCCCTCCAAAGGTAATGCTGGGGCCGGTGTCCCTGGGTTCTGGAGCTCCCAGGAACGAGGCTTGGGCGTCCAGTCTGGTCACCCCATCCTCAGACTGGAGAAAAAAGCAAGCTGTCTTCCTACCCAATAAGCTAGTACTTCCTCCTCAGGGCAAACTTCTGTTTCTGAGGATCATCTCCAGTTTATACTTCAGACAGGACGACTCTAGCCAATCAGTAGAATTTGGGGGTAAATTATATTTCTGTTAATGAATGAATGAATGGATGAATGCATTTTGTCCGTCCTGATGCAGATCTGAGATGAACTGTAAGCACAGAGAAGGATAAGTACCATATGATTTCACTCACATGTGGGATCTAATGAACCAAATAACCAAAAAGCAAAATAGAGACAGACTCATAGGGAGCAGGCTGACAGGTGGGGGGGGGGGGGGGGAGGGGGAAGGGGGGGAATGGGCCCGCAGAGGGATTGAGCCAAAAAGGGAAAGAGCTTACTGACAGGGACAACAGTGTGGTGATGGGAGAGGAGGGGGAAGGTGGGAGAGGGCATAAGGGATATGAATGAACTTTGAACAACGAACGAACAAACAAACATAGAATTTGAACATAAAAAAGTAAATAAATTCCACCTTCACAGGAACTGGGTTGCTACCCTGAGTGCATTTTAAACACTGCTCAAAAAACACACACAACCACCACCAACAACAAAAACACTGCTGACACTCTAAACGTTGTTCTTATTTTGTTAACTAAGAATCTTATTTTAAAAACTCCTCACCTAGTTCTTCAAATAAAGAAACAAAAAGGAGTCTCCAGGATGGCACCCCCTCCCCCTGTCCTCTCCCTCCGCCTCCCTCGCTCCCTTAGGAACTCAGCTCTCCGCTTCTCCAGGGCCAGTCGTCCTAAGGAGCGGGCCGGCGTGAGGCAGAAAACGGACTCGGCAGTAAACAAGCCCGCAGCCTAGAGACAGGAGCCTGGGGAAGGCTGTGAGCAAACTCGCAGGCAAAACTTGTGGGGCGCCGGCCCGCTGGGAGCGCCGCTGAGGGTTTGCGTCCACAACAGGACTGGTCAGACTTTTCCAGCGCCGCAGGGAATGCCTACCTCATGGTCGCCGCGTCCTTCTCCGCTGTGCTGTGCTGCGAGGAGGCTGCTGTTGGGGCTGCTGTGCTTGCTCCCCAGCCACCTTCCTCCTCTGTCTGCAGTCAGGGCTGAAGACACCTATATATGGGGGCACCCCCGTTCCTTCGCCTTGTCTTTCGGCCAAAGGCTTTGGGAAAGAGAAACTGCAACTGCAAAGTGAAACAGGCAGGGCTCCAAGGCAACGGAAGCTTCAGTAAGAGCCACGGGGGGTGGGGTGGGGTGGGCGGTGAGTCAGAGGGAACTGCCCTTGGTGAATTGTGTTGATGTCCTGCATCAGCTGACATCCAGGGCGTCCAGCGGGGAGGACACAGTTTCCCAGCACCCTGCCTCCTTATTGCAGTGGTCAGTGGTCACCCACCCTCACCCAGCCCACCCTGGTCGCCAATAGGACTGGCTGGCCGCTGCCAGGAGCCGTTAGGTAACCTCCAATGGGAAGGGGGTCTTTGGTCAGTTTCATTCACTGCTGAACCTCCAGTTCTTTTTTTTTTTTAATAAATATTTTATTGATTTTTTTACAGAGAGGAAGGGAGAGGGATAGAGAGTTAAAACATCGATGAGAGAGAAGCATCGATCAGCTGCCTCCTGCACACCTCCTACTGGGGATGTGCCTGCAACCAAGGTACATGCCCTTGACTGGAATCGAACCTGGGACCCTTCAGCCCGCAGGCCTACGCTCTATCCACTGAGCCAAACCGGTCAGGGCATGAACCTCCAGTTCTTACAATAATACATGGCACACAGCAGGCATTCAAAAGTAGTTTTTTTTTTTAAAAAAATACATACATATTTTTACTGATTTCAGAGAGGAAGAGAGAGGAAGAGAGAGATAGAAACATCACTGATGAGAGAGAATCATCGATCGGCTGCCTCCTGCATGCTCCCCACTGGGGATCAAGCCCGCAACCTGGGCATATGCCCTGACAGGGAATTGAACCGGGACCTCCTGGTTCATAGGTTGATGCTCAACCACTGAGCCACCCTGGCCGGGCAGTAGTTGTTCAATGAATGAATGCAGGATAGAACGGTGGACTCTGATGTCAGCCCCTCCAGATTAGAAACTAGGCTGCTTTTGAATGCTGGGCCACTAGCAATGATTGAATGGCTCCATGCTTGAGTCCCTTCCCCTTGAAATGGAGGTAATACTCTACCACCTCACAGTGGTGTCTGGGGCTCACACGGGTGGATACACGAAACACATTCTTCTAGGGAGAATAATGCCCGGCACACAATAAGGAAATGTTAGTTTTTATTTTAATTAATAACTCAGCGCTTTAACCAAAGCGACCAGAATGGAAACTTGCGACATTGGCTTTTCCCAGAGCTTTCGCCACTCTGACATCTCATGACGCATCATTGTCACTGACTCAGGGAAAACAGCCCGTGACCTCTCTACACATCGCTGGCTTCCCTGAGCTCCGCACCCCTGTAAGCCCCCGTGGGTCGCCTTGGTATTCTGCACCCCCACGCCGCAATGAGCAGCTGTAGTGGTGTGTTATGATAGAGGAAGTGTACCTTCTTTGCTCTCTCCTTATTCATATCCTTAATCACAAAGGGATTACCGTGTACATAGACCCAAGGGGGGACGCTAATAGCACCTGGTTTCTTTGAGGCCAGGAACTTACACAGAGCCTGGGAGAAACTGAGGCTGACTGAGGCTGACGAGCCAGGTGGTTGGGTCTTGGAGGAAGGGTGATTTATTGCGCATTTTTCTGCCCAGGACCGGGTGGAAGCTACGCTTCTTGACAATCCTCTACCCTATTATTATTATTATTATTATTATTATTATTATTATTAGTTAAGGTATTACAAATGTATCTTCATCCCCCCCATTAACCCCAACCTCCCCCCCTCCCACCCCGCACACTCATGCTCCCATCCCCCTGTTGTCCATGTCCATCCTCTACCCTTTTATTAGGCTACACAGCTAAGCCTATCCCCGTTGGAAATCCGTTCTTTTAGGTCTCACTTTTCTTACATGTTCTTTTACGTACTTATAGAAACGTATTGTTAAATGTGCAAGAAGTGCCGAACTAGGAAATTAGGAACATTGTGGGTTTTGTTTTATTTTTTTTGGAATTGGCACTCAAGGAAACAGTTAGACATGTTTCAGTCCTATTCATGAAGGTGCTGGGTGGGGAGAAGCTCAGAGAAAGCACGTGGCCACTGTGTTGTGAAGCGCCTAGATCAGCGGTTCTCAACCTGTGGGTCGCGACCCCTTTGGGGGTCGAACCACCCTTTCACAGGGGTCGCCTAAATACATCCTGCATTTACATTACGATTCATAACAGTAGCAACATTACAGTTATGAAGTAGCAACGAAAATAATTTTATGGTTGGGGGTCACCACAACATGAGGAGCTGTATTAAAGGGTCGCGGCATTAGGAAGGTTGAGAACCACTGGCCTCGATGTATGGATTCACCTTTCAGGAGTCTGTATGGCCACAGCCCGGTGTGATCTCAGCAGGGATGAGTCACCTGCTCTGGCTGCTGAGCTAGAGTGAGAGTACATGGTGTGACTGGGAAATAGAAACTGGAAAGGAAAACCAACTCTCTCCTGGCAATAGTTTCTGTTTTGAGAAAAATGCAACCAGACTTCCTATTACTCTGCTTGTTACAAATATTTCTGTCTGTCTTTACATAGGCCTCAGGCTGTCCCTGCCTTAACCTACACTCAGGGAGAGACCTTGTTTGCTGTTCCCAGAATGAGAAAAGGCCACCTTGAGGACCTGCATCAGCTACACAGTGGTCCTGTAATTTCTCCCTTCTCGTGCTCCTTCCAGCTTACTGTTATTAGCCCCAGAGCACTGCATATTCTTTTATTATCTCTAATCCCAACCCACCTCTATACTAGTATTCAACTTTCTTGAATTACTCAGCTTGAGTTTGACATCAGTTTCCTGCTAGGAACCTGACATACAGAAAACAGAGAGGAAACCTTAAAAACCAAAACCCAGCTTTAGCTGGTTTGCCGGACAGAGCCTCACCCTGTGGACTGAAGGGTCCCGGGTTCGATTCTGGTCAAGGGCATGTTGCTGGCTCAATTCCCAGTAGGAGGTGTGCAGGAGGCAACGGATCAATGGTTCTCTCTCATCATTGATGTTTCTATCTCTCTCTCCCTTTCCCTTCCTCTCTGAAATCAATAAAAAATATATTTTAAAAAAATCAAAACCCAGGGTCTGAGGACTAATAAGCAGATGAAATTAGGGTATTCTCTTTGTGACCTGGGGTAAGCTGTTTAGCTCCTATCTTTTGTGAGGATTGAATGAAATAACATCTGAAAAGTACCTCTAACAGTTCCTGGTAGATAGGAAGCATCTGAAAATGTGACTTACAGTATTAGTATTATCATTATGTGGAGCAATAAACATGAATCAGGTGAGGAATCATCTCATTCAGTATGCACAGCCGCCTCAGGAGGCAGGTGGTATCCCATTTACAGATGAGAAATTGAGAGACAGAGTTTCTTACACGACAAGTATAGTGCCATATCAATTAACCGTGTGTGTGTGTGTGTGTGTGTGTGTGTGTGTGTGTCTGCTCTCCCCGATCTCTTATCCACACCTATTATTATTTTGTGGTAGGACATTAATCTAGATGTTGCCGGGAAGGTATTTTGCAAATGTGATGAAATTCCATAATCAGTTCACTGGAAGCAGGAGAGCATCCTGGATAACCTGGGTGGGACAAGTTTAATCAGTTGAAAGGCTTTAAGACAGAGCTGAGGCTTCCCTGATGAAGAGCTGCTGCCTGTGGCCAGCAGGCAGCCCACGCCCCGGAGTCCCAGCCTGCCTTTCTTAACGGTTTGCCGTATGGGTTTGGACTTGCCTAGCCAGCCCTCACAATCACATAGGCCAACTCCTTACAGTAAATCTCTTACTATATACCTCTTCTTGCTTCTGCTTCTTTGGTTGAATCCTGACTGATACAGAGGTTTATGAACAAAGGATGTTCATTGCAGGATTAGTTAAAACTGCTTAAAAATTTAAACGAACTAAATGGTGGTTCATAAAAAATACTTAAAGGCATTATGGAACTATCAGTTGAACACATGAGTTTGTTTTAGCTTTCTCCTCAAATCAAATCCTCAAGGAGAAGAGAATAGTAGAGAACACAAAGGCAACAAAATCTTGGAAACTCTGAAAGAGCTAGACAAGAGGTAATTTCCTCATGCTGTACTAAACTTGAGAAAGCCATCTGTCAGCAGTGGGGGAAGTCCGAGAATCAACCCAATTTATATTGCAGACTACACCAAAGGCTCAGGAATTAATGGCATGGAGCAGTCTATGAGGCTCAATATCTGAATAGTAAGAGCTCTACAGAGGCAAAAAAAAAAAAAAAAAAGAAAAGTAAAAAAGGAAAAAATATTCATGAAAAAGCCAATGAAAATATCCACTAAATTTTCCCTGATTGAAAGCTATAAGTTCCTAAGTGGGGGGGAAAAAAAATAAACCTTTACCAAGTAAGCTTTTAGAACACTGATGACAAAGAGAATTCTAAATGTTCTGGAGCTGGGGGCGGGGGGATTTATAAAATAAAATCCAAATGTTTTTGGACTTCTCATCAACAATAGTTAAAGCTAGAAGACAAGGGAGAAATGTCATCAAAATAGTGCAGGCAAGTAATTTCTAGCATAGAATTCTAAATATAGCAAAATAATGAGAGGAAAAAATAAAGACACTTTTATACATAAAAGTAAAATGTTTACTTTATATGCGCTGTTCCTCAGGAAGCTGGGAGGAGACGTAGCAGTAAACCCAGGGAAATAAAGAAATGGGATTCAGGAAGCACAGGACACAGTGTAAGGGGAACGCCCAGTACCAGAGGGAGGGGAAGGAAAACCTTAAATGAGGGGGAAGGGAAATCCTTGCTACAGGTCTCAGGAGCAACCAGTGTAGACAGGAGCCGGTCACATATCCTGTGAGTGATTTCCATGGAAATGTGAAAGTGTCAGCTTACCTAATATTTGAAAATGGGGAGAGGAGATTTATTCAACTGGAGGAGAGTTTGGTTGGGGCTGAGATAGTGATCATTACTTAGAAAACTTAAAAAAAAAAAAAAGGAAACAACACAACTACTTTTTTGTTTGTTTCCTTTAACGTGGGGGAAATATGAAACAAAATACAGGAAAAAAAAGGTCATTGTAGAACAAAACAGGGCTCAGTTGTAAATAGCATTCATGTGATTGTAATAATCTAAATACTGAATGTTAATCTAAGACAATGCCATTGGCTGGGAGAGGCACTGCGTGTGCATGTGTATGTTGGGGGAGGGAGTTCAGTGGCGAAAAGCCAATACATAAAGCCTAACCATTTTAAAACATTTTTAGAATTTCCAAGATAAGCATATTATTTAGTATAAGGAAATAACACAATAGCCACTAAAAGAATTATAAATGGTTGCCTTTAGGGAGTGGGAAATGAGGTGAAGGACTGTTACTTCTCCTCCCTTGCAGATCACGTTGACTATTTCAGTGGTGTGAATGTATAAATTTGATTAGACTATAAAAGAAGAAATCGGAAAGGGAGGAAGGAGGGAAAGAACTAAGGAAGGAGAAAATGAGGAATAAAAAAGAGAAGGATGGAGGGAAGAAAGAATAAAGGGAAAGAAATCATGATGCATCCATACTTTTCAACATTATTATGAGGCCTTCAATAGTCATAATATTTTAAAAAATTTATTAACATGGGAAGATTTTCACAAAATAATGTTAAGTATAAAGACAAGGTGAAACTATAAATAATATGCACTCTAAAGTTAAAAGAAAATCCCCCAAGTCTGTTTTATAAGTTTTGAAATGTTTTATTTCTGGTTGGGTATATAAAATAGATGATATGAATTCCCCCCTTATATTAGGTGGTACTTTTCCAGGGGGTTTAAGTGTGCTTATAGTATTTTTATCCTTAGGAATGTTTTTCATAATTTTAGTTTTGTTGTTGTATGAGTGTTCTTTTGTTGTTTAAAGATCATTGAGGCTTAAAAACAAAACAGGAAAGGGAGGATGGGCACTGGGACCAACCAAGTCCCGCTTCTCTAAGTATTTGGAGAAACAGGACTTGGTTCTTGGAGATGTGCATTAAGGTTAGTGCCTGACAGTGGGTCTTTGAGAAAGTGAGTTAAATCCACCCTTTACTAAGACAGCCACTGCTGAGCTCTGATAAAGAGATACCTTTCCTTTAAAAATTATAATTAAACTAGAGGTCCTGTGCATGAAATTTGTGCACAGGTAGGGTCCCTAGGGCCGATCTGTGGGGTCACTGGTGGGGCAATTGAGGGGGCCCCCCGCTCGCACCTGGTTTTGGCTGGCCTGGTGCCTCCCGCTTGCTGGCCCTGCCCCCGGCTGCTGGCACCACTGGTCAGAGCCTGCGGGCTGGGGGTAGCTCCTGCGTTGAGTGTCTGCCCCCTGGTGGTCAGTACGCATCATAGTGACTGGTCGTTCTGCCGTTTGGTCGATCTGCATATTAGGGTTTTATATAGATAGATAACCCCAAACTCCTGACTTTTCCTTTCAAATAAACAGAAAAATAAAAACTTGTAAGAACATTTCTGCCTGGTTTGCATTCTTAACTGATTAAAATTTGCCCACAACAGAATGAAATAAACTCACCCCTCCCCCAACCCCAAAGCTTCCCGCACCAGCACCCTGTCTTCCCATCTCTTCCTACTTCAGCCTCTGGCCACTGGCTGGTTAGGATTTCTAAAATCTTCCATTATGGAGAGCCTGTGTGAGTCAGGAAGTGCTACAGACTTGTAAATTCCTGGAATGAGTAGTATCTAGATGAAAGTACGTTAAATATTTAAGCAGATGCTGAAATCAAGCACTTGAGAAAAATCTGACTTAAAATTTTCAGACACTAGACACAATTTCAAGGGATCAATACAAGATAAAAACCCTTTACCTCATGGTTGTAGGCCAAGTGCTGCCCTGCAGTGTCTGGCGGAGACTGGTTGCCGCTCAAAGTCTGCCTGAGCTGACTGCAGGTCCTGAGGACAGAAAGCACAAGAGCTGGTGATGAAGGGTGCCTTTATGTGTCCTTGCAAATAGGACATGGACATTTTTCCTGGCAAGCACAGCAAACCTTCAGCTACCCTGGTTTGGGGCTGGGGAAAAAGGAAATTTTAGCGAGAAGAGCTGTGATCTTTCTGGTTGTGATCTCAACTGGGACAAAATGTTTTGCAGAAAGCCTGTGGAAGGAAGTTGAAGGTAGAGGAAAATTTACTAGAGGGAGGACCACAAAGGTAGCACTCAGAGAACTAGAAACCCAAATGACCACTGGACCTGTGTGGCTACAGGAGAGCTGCTTTCACCGGGAACACCCCTAGCTAATACTGCTTGAGAATCTTTGCTCCAGGCTTAGAGGACAGGCCTAATTTATTCCATTCGACACCCATGTGAGAGATGGCCATTTACTCTAGGACTAAGAGAAGACTCAGAGAGCATAAGCAACAAGCTCAAGGAGGCAAGGCCACTACAGAAACTCACTTATGTAGTTGTGGAGGTTAAGAGCAAGGACTCTCTGGGTCTGAGCTCCACGGGTTCACTTACACACTGTTAGTACAGCCACTACAGAAAACAGTAGTGACAAAAAATTGAACTCTCATTGGATCCAGCCATTCCACTTCTGAGTGTACCTCAGAAGGAAAGGGAATCACTAGGCTGAAGAGATATCTGTGCCCCCATGCTCCCTGCACCATTATTTACAACTAGAGGCCCAGCTCATGAAATTCGTGCACTCGGGAGTGGGGGCTGGTCCCTCAGCCCGGCCTGCACCCTTTCACAGTCCAGGAGCCCTCGGAGGATGTCCGACTGACAGCTTAGGCTCCTGCCACTGCAGCTGTGCTCCCCATCTGTGAGCCTGGCTTCTGGCTGAGTGGCACTCCCCCTATGGGAGTGCACTGACCACCAGGGGGCAGCTCCTGCATTGAGTGTCTGCAAGCTGGTCAGTGCACGTCATAGCGACCCGTCATTCTGTTGTTTGGTCAATTTGCATATTAGCCTTTTATTATATAGGATAGCCAAGACATGCAATCGCCAATCAATGGATGAATGAGCAATAAAGAAAATGTGGCATATTTATATATACACAGTGGAATATTATTCAGCAATTAAATGGAAATGCTGTTATTGGTGACAATGTGGATGAACTTGAGGGCATTATGTTAAGTGAAATAAGTCAGACAGAAACAGACAAATACTATATGATCTCATTTATATGTGGAATCTGAAAAAAAAATTAAACTCATAAAAAAAGAGATCAGCCCGGTTGGCGTGGTTTAGTGGTTGAGCATCAACCTATGAACCAGGAGGTCACAGTTCTATTCCTTGTCAGGGGCACATGCCCAGGTTGCAGGCTTGATCTCCCAGTGTGGGATATACTGGAGGCAGCTGATTAATGATTCTCTCTCATCATTGATGCTTCTCTCTCTCTCTCTCTCTCTCTCTCTCTCTCTCTCCCTTCCAGAGATCAATAAAAATATATTTAAAAAGAAAAAGAAAAACAAATCAGATTTGTGATTGCCAGAGGCAGGGTGCAAGGGAACTTGGTGAAGGTGCTTGTAAGTACAGACTTCTAGTTATAAGATAAATATGTCCTGGGGATGTAATGTACAATATGGCGATTATAGTTGACAATGTTGTATGGTATATTTGAAAGTTGCTAAGAAAGTAGATCCTAAAAGTTCTCATCACAAGGGAAAACAATTTTATTGGTAACTATATGAGGTAATGGTTCTTAACTAAACGTATTGTGGTAATCATTTCACAATATGTATGTAAGTCAAGTCATTATGCTGTACACCTTAAACTTAAACAATGTTGTTTGTTAATTATATGCCAATAAAACTGGAAGAAAAAATAAAAATGAAGACATCTTATTAGAAAAATAATTTGTAGCATATCTCCTTAGGGTCTGTATAATTTATCCTTTTCCATTTGATTCATATGCTTCTGCATTTGAATTTGTTTGAATTTCCCTCCAGAGTAGTTTTAGATCTGGTGAAGCAGGTAGGCAATTTTGGGTGAGAATTCACAAACCTTTATAAATAATTCAGCGCCTTTTCCAGACTTCCTGTCCTATGTTAAAATTTGCCTTCATTGTAAAGTATTCTTGTCGTGGTGGGATTTGCTAAAAGGCCTCTATGAATGGCATCTCTACTCTGTTTCTTCATGCTTCTTCTGGAGTTTCAAGGCCAAGAAAATGTATTGTTTGTCAAGATTCAGCTCAAAGCCCCTTCTCAGGAAGTGGAGGCATTTCTCCATTGGTTCTCTATCATTTCTTGTGCTTTGTGTAGAAGCTCTGGGCTCCAAGCTAGGGTCATGGCAGGTGGCTCACACCAGTGCATCTGGAAATCTGAAATCCTTCCTGAAGGTGGGAGCCTTCTCCACTCCCATCTTGCCCAGTTTTCCACCACTTGCCACTCAGATAGAAAGGTCATTCTGGACGCTTCTCCAAACTCTCTCCCTACCTCCTTCATCCATCCTCTCCTACAGAATAGTTCCCTTTGACTCAACTCATTGGAGATTAAACTCGTTAAGCTAAGAGGAAGGGAAGAAGATGGGGTCTATCATAAAAGGCAGGGAAGGTGGTGGGAGAGT
This sequence comes from Myotis daubentonii, assembly GCF_963259705.1. NCBI lineage: Eukaryota > Metazoa > Chordata > Mammalia > Chiroptera > Vespertilionidae > Myotis > Myotis daubentonii. The sequence goes on along the minus strand of NC_081852.1, from coordinate 37,852,687 downwards.
CAGGTTTGGGTTCATCCTGAAAGCCCTGGAGTCTCAAATGGACACATCACATCAAACAGAATCTCATGACTAGTAAGCTTAGAACACTTATCCTCTCCGTTTTTTTGAACTACTCTACTTCTATTAATGTAGCCAAAAGGGGGTTCTTTGTGATAACAACTGATTGTTCACAGAAGACATTCTCTCAAGTGTGTTTTATATGAGCTTCAATGAAGCAGTTGTTGACAAAAATCTCTCCCATTCCGTGTTCTCATTATACATGTGGACATATATTCCATTGTAATATATTTTATTTATTATAACATACTTATCATATATTTAAATAATTTATATATTATTTTAAATTATATTCTATAAAAACATACAATTAAAGTCATGTTACATTATAAAGTATATAAATATGTAAAATATATAAGAATATTTAAGTATAACATAAATATAATAAAATATATATCAATAATATTACACAGTATTTATATATTATATACTTTTTTCTATGTCATATATAAGATAACATATTCTATCATATAATATCCTATTATATATTCTATATAATTTGTATGAGGAGTGTAGGTATCAGTAATATATATTCTGTGTGCTTCTATTATTACATTTTTAATCTAAACTTAAGACTTCATATTTTTTACAATTCAGTGATATGTTATGAGAGTCCTTGCTTTTCCAAAGCATAAAGCACTCTTTGGAGCCTCTCTTTATACTTTTTTTTGGCTAATATTCTAAACTAACAATTTAAATTGTCAAGTTCTCCAGTTCTGAAGTAAAATAGGGCAACTTTCTAGTGTGTGGCATTGGAAAAGTTACTTGACCTCTCTGCCTCTGCTTCCTACCACATTTATTTGTTGAAAGGATTACGTAAGATACACCAAGAAAAGCCCCAAGGATGGTGCCTGACAAATCATAAGCTCTTCATAAGAGTTAATTACAAATATTATTGCTTGGTCATTGTGTACTTTCTCTACACCTGCCTGACACATTGCAGCAGAGAGAGGCTTACCTCACAAGTCTGGATTGTAGATTTTAGGGCACATTGACTCAAATCCTAACTAATCTTGTTTTGGACTTTAGCTTTGGAGTCAGTCCAGCTATGGCCTCTCTTGTTTGTCAAAAGTCTCGTGTAAGCAGATCACTAGCCTTGTCACCTCTTCCTTTTTCTTCAGCAGAGATATGAAGCCAATAGAACAGAGGAAAGGAAACCATCCTCCTTATACTTCCTAAAAGAAACTCAGGAAATTATTTGAGTACGAATGGTTCTTTCTCCTGTTGTCACTCTGATGGCGGCTCACCAAGACTTTGACCTTGAGCCTGATTCATAGCACTTATTCTGATCAAAGAGCGGGAGAGGGAAGAAAGAGGCAGGGTTGTATAACAGGTTCCCCAAACAACAACATGTCATCTCTTGTCCCTCACATTTTTATAGTACTTTGTATTTTCAAGTTACATTTGTAATACAGCTAAGTGAGACTGGGACACTTAAAAACCAAAAACAAAAATGTATATATATATATATATATATATATATATATATATATATATATACACACACACATATCTGCATGCCTAAGCAACTGAACAACCGAATGACCAGTTGACCGGTTGCTATGATGCACACTGACCACCAGTGGGCAGACACTCAATGCAGGAGCTGCCCCCTGGTGGTTAGTGTGCTCCCACAGCCAACCTCCTGTGGCTGGCCAACCTCCTGTGGTCCCTCCCCTCGGCCAGCCTGCCCCCCATCGGCCTTAATCACCAGCTAGGCCAAGGGACCCCACCTGTGCACAAATTCGTGCACCAGGCCTCTAGTATTTCTATAAAGAGAGTGGGAAGGGGGTTGTTATTTGTGTAAAAAAAACCATAGAGTAAAAGACACTGGAGGCATTCAAACTGCAAGTTGTGCTTTCTTTACTTGGAGAATGAATGAATGAATGAATGAATGAAGACATCTTACTGCTACTAACCCAGTCATATCCCTAAACCCAATCATGATCAGCAGAGGTTGTTTTAAATACTTTTCTTCACTTAAAAAAAATCATTAATAATTTATCAGTGATTGTTCCCTTTGTTTTATTTGTATTTTTTTTAATAGCTGAGGGGAAATTTAGGATGCTGAACTCAGAGTAAATATTTTGTTCATCTGTCTATCCATCCATTATCTCTCTTCATTTATTTATTCACTCAATGATTATTAAATTTCAACTACATGTCAGACACTCTTCTATGCCTCTAATGTTTGAATATAATAACAAATGAAAATAAAGAGAGCTAATATTAATTGATCCATAACTATGTGCCAGGAATCGTTTTAGCTATTTTATATACACTATGGTGTTTTAATCTCTGAAACAGCTTTATGATACACTTTGTGATTCATTTTAGAGACCAGGACTCAAAGGGATTAAATTACTTTCATAAGATTGTACATTAGCAAGTGCTGCATCTGTGCTTCCAACCCATTACTCTGGCTCTAGAACCAGACATAGCACTAGAGTGAGGTGAGAGAGGCACCTAGGGTATACAATTTAAAGAGACACTTGCTCTCAGGGTGGTATAAATGCTGACCCTACACTTGCATGGTGGTGAGAGTGAGTGTCTCCTTAAATGATGTGCCCTAGGTGCCTGTCTCCCCTTACCCTGCCTTGTCTGGGTCCAGCACCCATGTTTGTAAACTCTGCCCTCTGCAGGTTAACATTCTCTACAAAATTATACCATGAAACAGAAAGGTCACACTCTGACCTGAGCTGGCATTGCTCACACAAACTGTGTAGTTAAGGGTTGGAGATAAGGTAGAAATAAATAAAGTCATAACATAATCTGCACATATTGTAACTAGAGAGCTATTTATGAAAGGCCTGGTATACTTGGCAAAGAACCATCAAGTCATTTGATAGCCCCAGAGCTGGAACGGGATCACTTGGTCAAACTCCTGTACTTTAAAGAAACTGAGGCCTAAAAGGATAAAATAATTCCCACAAAGTGACAGATCCAGAATCAGCAGAAATAAAACTAGATCATTAATTTCCTAATTCCTAGTTGCAGGAAGTATATTTGTGTGTTAGGGTTGAGTGGGAGAAGAAGAGCCACTAGGAGAAATATATATGTATTTCTTACAGGCCTTTGATTTTATGCAATTGGGGAGCTGGCCAAGCAGTGTCTGTGAGACTGTTGTCTCCCTGTCTGATCTCGAGCTTAAAGTCCACAAGCAGGCAGTGGAGAAGGGGAGATGGAGGTGATGTGGGAGAACAAAGACAGCAGGACCACAGCACGTGCTGCACGCATCCCCACAACAGTGGACTGGAATGCAGGTCAGCTCTCACTGCCTCCAACTCGGATGATGTGGGCTCCGCAGGAGAAGCTGGTGCCCTTCACCACGGAGCTAAACACACAGCGGCCCAGGATTCAGAGACACTGAAGGAGGGTCCAGGGGAGGTGCAGCAGCGGTAGGCCAGGCACAGTGAGGCACGGTAGCATTCATCTCAGGTAGAAACTGTAATTTAACTCTAACCCTGCTGTTTGGCTTAACAATAGAAAAGTTACTTTGATTTTCTGAATTATATAAATCATCCCATTCGATTGAATGCCTTATTGATTGTAATGTGAACATCCCATTGATTGTGATCTTACTGGTTTTAGAAAGCAAATTCCTCTGTACCTGGGAATCAGGACAGCACAATTATCTCAAGACCTGAGGGTTCCAGATAATGTGTTTCTGTCAACTCAGTGGTCCTTCAGAACAGAAGAGGGCTGGACCTTCTGTTCTTAAAGCAAGGTGGATTATGTCTCGCCTTAGGAGAAACCTGCTGTTTTTTTTACACCAACCACTCAGGGGTCATTAGAGAAAGTCTCAGTCAGCTCCGGAAAAGACTAGCATATCGGGAGGAGGCCCGGTAGGCAGAGAGCAACTGGTATGAAAACCTTTTCTCCTGGTCCCCTTGGCTGACCACCCTCCTGTCATCCCTAGCGGGCCCGACAATCGTCCTGTTGCTAGGTCTCCTTTTTTGGCCCCTGCATTGCCAAATGCCTCTCGATTTCATACAAAGTCGAGTACACACCCAATACTCCAGAATCTTAGAGGAGGATGCTGAATCAAGGATTTGATTCCTGTAAAAGACCAGTAGGGAATGTAATGAATGCCCCAGGGCTCAGGAACAATAGAAGGTTACAGTTAAATTAGGTCATCGCAGTCTCTGGCTCTGCTGGAAAGACCACAGCTCCCTCTTAGCATTTTTTACAAGCAGGTCACGGTTTAGCCAGGGGTGAAGAGCCTAACCTTTCTAAGGTATGAGCCTGTGACCTTTTGGGGGTATGAGTCTGTAACCTGTGACCTTTCAAAGGTATGAGTCTCTGACCTGTGTTGAGAAATGGAGCGACGAACTTTGTGTGTGTTTAGCCAACCGTTTTGTGGTTTTTGTGAATAAAAGCTTACTTCTACATCTGGTCAGGGCTGCAGTTCAGTCCTTGCTACGGCGGGGTGCTGTAACTGCAGTTGCTGGCCAGCTAATAAAGGCTCCTAAATTCTACCCTTTGGCTCTGGTGGTTATCTCTTACGGACTGCCCCATAACAACACCAAGGGGTTGAGCCAGGAGATAAGCAACAGTAAGCCATGAGCTGCAAAAACACCCGTCCTGCCATTCCAAGCACAAAAAGCAAAATGAGTGCTTCTTTTTTCCACTCTCCAAACCACACGCAAAAATGTCCCCTGACTCACCCTGACTGGAATCAAACAAAGGAGAAAATTCTGGGAGACACAGTTCCGTCTAGCCACGTGGACACAGTACAAAGCTCCCACAGTTTACCACTCAATGCTGTTGTTGCCTAACTGAGTCTCTGCTATGTGAGCCCCAGGGCTGGGCCACCCGCAGATTGAAAGCCCTTCGAGCTGAAGAAGGTGGTGAAGAATAAAATGCATTCTTGATTTCCGGGAGGATGGCAGAAGTCATAGCACCAGAAGCCTCTTCTAAAAATAACAGCAGCACCAGCGAACCAAGTCATTCTGCATCTATGTGTGCTCTGAGGGGGAGGGAACTCTAACATTGTCTATCCCCAGGGAAGTCACCTCCCTCCCAACAGACATGGAAAGGCCCGTGCCTATAGAAGCCCTAGAACCCATCCTCCTTTCTTTAGTATCTTCTCCTGGTCGAAGGCATGCTATGGAAAAGCTCAGCGTGTCCCCTCCTTCTCCCATCTCCCACTCCCCACACTCACTTTCTGCTTCAGAAAACAGAACAAAGGCCCATGTAAAATACTTTTCGCAAAAATCACTGGGTGTCATACATGAAAAGAATCTATGTGGGTCCAGTTACCTGGATGCAGGACTCATGAATGCTCACCTTCCTTGGGGCTCATCCAAGCAGTGTGGGAGGAGATTTAACTGTCGGCTTAGAATGCTGCTTCCCCAGAATGGGAGAAGCCTGATGGGGTGGTGGGGAAGAGCCCCAATACTTACTTACATGGTGCATGTCTGCCCACTGACTCGAAATCATGTGCTCATTAAAGCCATGGACAGCATGCTTCCTGCTGTGCTGCAAAGATAAGGCAGGAGCAGTTCTGAATCCCTTTTGTCAGAGGACACCCAGCCCCCACACTCCATCTCTCTCCTTCCTATGCCAAGGAACAGATGTTCTTACACTGAATCCTGAACATGTGTCAGTTTGTATTTCTCAAAAAGAGAGAAAAAACGCAATGAAAATAAATATGATAAAAACTTCTCTCCCAAAGAAGAATTTGGATGCCAGGTGTTTAGTTTAATTAAAAAAGAAAATTCAATTCCTTCCACATTTAATTGCTAAAGGAATCACAGTGTTCTGAAACTGTGGGCGATTTTTGTTATTTTCTTTGATGTTTTCGGTATTTTCAAAAGTTTCTGTGTGTTCTTTTTCAAATAAGAAACTTAAAAGAAAAATGGCGTGTTTTTTTTAAACACTGACTTTTGTGGAGGATGTAGAAGGCAGCTTCTGTGGAGGTGGAAGGTAGACTGGCCAGCACGAACCAGCTCAGGAGGGGCAGGTGAGTAAGCCAAGCTCGCCCCCTGGTGGGACAGCCTGTTAGCTCCCTTCGCTACTCTATGGTTCCCTTGCAGAAAAAAGCTCCTTGACAGCGGTCTTGGCAATGACCTTTTGGATATGGCACCAAAAGCACAAGCAATACAAATAAAAATCAATGAGTGATACTACATCAAACTAAAAAGCTTCTGCACATCCAAAAAAACCGACAATCAACATAATGAAAAGGCAACCTGTGGAATGGGGCAAAATACTTGCAAACCATATATCTTGTAAGGGGTTAGTACCCAAAAGATATAAGAAACCCATACAACTCGATAGCAAACACACACACACACACACACACACACACATTTAAAAACTGGGCATAAAATCTGAATAGACAGTTTCTAAAGAAGACATACAGACGCCTGACATATACACCCCTATAAACCACCTCATTCCCCCAGTCTTCTGTAAAGCTTTATTTTTATAATAAAAGTATGGGTCATCTACCAGTCATTATGGATTACAATGGCCCAAAGCAGGAAATGGGGAAATCCCCCCCTACCTGGGTGAAGGAACTCCTTGGTTGCATTTTCCTTTATTCATTCATTCATAGATGACAACCTGGATCTAATTAGCCTGGCTTTCATTTTGGGCCACACCACTTTCTATCTTTGTACCTTTCTACATTGGATTTGGGGGCCATAAAGTTAACCTTTCAAAGCCTTACCTGTGAAATGAGGATGTGGATGTAGTTTTGAGGATTGAATGAGACACTGGGTAAAGGACTTAGCCCAATGTCTGGTGCTCAGAAATGTTGCTAATCTGATGCTTATTTCTCAATGCTCACCTCACTCAGGTATCATTGGTACTGGCTCAGGCTACTCATATTCTTTCTTGATTTTTTTTTTTTCCACTTGGTGTCACGTACAACACTCAATTGTCCTCCAACTTCACTGTCTTCTCAGCTTTTCAATCTTCTGAATCTGTATATGCCTCCCCCATCAGAGATATCCAGTCTCTTTAAATACCGTCTCTAAACTGATTACTCCCAAATTGTATCTCTGGCCTGGAATTTGACTTTGAACACTAGACCTATAAATCCTAGTGCTGACTTTTGCCATTTTGTCCCCAGGTTCATCCCCCCTTCCTTCCTCTGCTCTACTTGTATTATGGAGGGGTCTGACCCTGCAGGCTGCATTTCTTAGGCTCCTGTGTCAGCCAGCTACAGGCTACATTTGACCCACAGCAGGGACTGGTGGGAGCTTGGAGGACAGGAGGAAGGAAAAACCATGGCATTTTTTAGATCCCCTCATTCATCCTTGGGCAGTGTCTCTGGCAGATGCTGCTGCTCAGCGCTGCAACCTGTAGTCTCTGTTGACCTTATCTTCCCCCAATGCCTGAGCCCTTCCTGCTACTGCTAATCTCCATGGGCCCTCCCCAAACCCTGTTGCATTGCTGTGTAACCATTTCCTTGCCGGGAGCCGGTCCATCCTTGCTGCTTGACACAGGCGCTGCAGGGAAGAAACATCTGCACAGCTTATGTTTCAAGGGACCTGGCATATATGACATATGTTTGCTCCCCTTCTTAAGCGCTATGTGTTTTAACCAGGACCACCTCCCCAAGAAAGGTTGTTTCCCCAGGCTAGGGGTTAATAGGACTAGGAAGAGAATAAATCAGTAAATCCCCCTAGTGTTACAGAAATACCATGTACTACTTATGAAGAACTTGGACTAAGACTGTTGGCAATAAATTTGGGATTTGTTGGGCCCACATCCCCAGGGGTCTGCCCACCAGGGAAAGCACCAAAGCCTATACCCCTGGAGACCCACTGACACAGGGCAGTCCCAGGGAAGGCAAGCAGCGAGGCTGGGAGGACATAACCTTTACTGGGTAGGATAAACTCCGTCAGTCACTTCCTTGTAGCTTATCAGTAGAGCAATAGAATAGTGACCTTGGAATAGCCCTTGTAATGGAACACAGAGATTAACCTAGACAAGATTAAGATCAACAGAACTAGATAGAGACGGGATTTTTGGCTAAGGTTAGATAAGAAACAAGAAACTGTAGACCGTTACCCAAAACATACCATGATGTAATTGTAGAGGCATGCTTATGGGATCAAATAGTATAAATATAGATGTAATAGCACAATAAAGAGAGAACCCAACCATGATGATCACCTGAATGCTGACTCCGTGTTATTCCTTCATCGCCAACTCCGTCCACACCTTTGGGAACCCCTGGACCCACTGGGGCTGGACCCCAGTATTTCCTCTGTTTGGAATACCTAGAACAGTTCTGTTTCCTGATGGGGCCTTAGCAGGCGAGAGTATTTAGTAAAACGGCAACCCCGTTTTACTAAACCCATTAGCACCATCCTTGACACCACTTTCCCTCTCATACCTGTATCCAACCACCAACAAGTGGTGTTGGCTCGGCTTTAAGAACATGCCTAGAGTGGAGTATTTTTCTTCACCTCTACTATTCTCACCACCCTAGATCAAGCCATCATTAACCCTCACTTGGTTTATTGCAGTGTCTTCCATAGTTTACCCTAGCAGTTTGAGTGGTCTTCCCTAAACTCTAAACCAGGTTATGCTGCCTTTCTATGGAAAACCTTCCACCAGCTTTTCACCTTGTTCAGAAGAAAAAGCAGTCTTTACCATTGGCCCTTAAGGTGCTAACTACCACTAGGACTTCATTTTCTACCACTCTCACCACCCACGTTCTGTTCCAGTGACAATGACCTCATTGCTTTTGCTGGAACCAACCAGGGATATTACTGCCTCAGGGCCTAATATCCTAATTGCACATGCTATTCTCACACCCCAGAATGTGAGAATGCTTTTTCTCCAGCATCAACCTGGTTCTCAATCACCTTCCTACTTGTGTTTAGATGCCATTCATCAGAGGGTCCTTTTCTGATTACCTTATATGTAACATTGCATGCTCTTCATTATCCCTTTACTCTTTTGTTGTTGTTCTTCATGGCACTTTCTACTACTTTATATTATATGGTTAGTTGTTCGTGTGTCTCTTCTCATTCGAATGATAGCAGGAGGGCCGGACCTTGTTTGGTTGGCTGCTATACTCCCAGTTTCTCAATAATGCTTGGCATATTTAGTAATAAAAATAAAATGGACAGCAAGATTGCTTTGCATCAGGCACAATGCTAAATGCTTAATTTGAAGCAAAGGGTGCCGGCCCCACTGGAGCTCTCGGTGCAGAGCCGAGAGACCAGAAGATTGCTGCCTGCAGGTAGAGCAGGGGCTGCCGTGGCCTGGGAGGTGGAGCCCGGCCGCCGCACCTCTAGGGCCCGCCCACAGCGCATGCTCCACGGGACGGCGGCGGGGGCGGGGCCTTCAGCCGGGGCGGGGCCTTCAGAGGGGCGGAGTCTCCACCTTCGGCCGGGGCGGGGCCTTCAGCCGGGGCGGGGCCTTCAGCGGGGCGGAGTCTCCACCGCACTGACCGCTGCTCCGATTCGCAGCGCTAGCAGCTTTAGCGGGTCGTGCCCGCCCTCGGGTCGGCCTGTCTCCGCCCCCGCTGAGCCCCTCCCCGAGCCCCTTCCTGAGCCCCTTCCAGAGTCCCGGCTTCTGCGAGCTGGCACTGCGGCTTTGCACAACGACCCGGGAGGACGTCCTAGGTGAGTCCCCGCTGCTCCGCCAGGTGCGGGTGCGGCAGTTCGGGTCAGCCTGGGCCGGTCCGCGGGGAGGGTCTCGCCCGGCTCCCGGGTCTCAGTCCCGCCATCCCTGAGCCTCTGCAGGCCGGCGGCAGCACCCTCTGCGCTCGGCCCGCGAGTCCTGCCCGAGCACCAGCAGGTGGCCTGAGGCACTTCCAGTGGCCAGGAGTAGGGAGCCCTCTGAAGTTGTCCGCCCTCCCCGGTGTCCTCCGACTCCCAGAGCCTTCCGACTGCGATGCTTATTGATTATTGATTCCCAGCTCCCCTTCCTCCTCCTCCTCCTCTACGCCCCGTTAGCTCCTTCAGGCAGCCTGCCCGACCTAGCTCAGAGCTTGGTCGAGGTGGACTTTGGCATTGATCCTGGTGAAAATTAAGGCGACACTACTTAGCCAGTTGTCACTTTGCTCTCAGTACTTAACTTGGGTGAACCTCAGTTTCCCGAAAAAAAGGATGGAAGGGCACTGCATAAAGTTGGTAGGAGAGTAATTAACATCGTAAGTCCCAAGACCCTATAGCAAGATATTTTTATTGTTATTATTATTATAAACCTACGTGGCAAGCTGTTTTGGAGCTTTTCTTCAGCCACTGAACTGTTGGACTGTCCCGATCCCATATTGCAAAATTTGCATTGTGCATCTGATATGTGAGTGGCACTTGGTTGGGTCCTAGTTGAATCAGACACCCACTCTGCTTCAGGCTGGAGTGAAATGAAGGCAGACAAACATTTCATTGGATTGTTGCAATATGGAAAGGACGGAGGGAAAGTTGCTAAGGGAGCCTAGAAAAGCACTGGGTGTCCAGCTGTGGAATGCTCCCTGAAAAGGGCTTTTACTCTCCGTTTACACCTGTCAGCCTTCATCCCTGCAAGAATCACTTGAGAACGTGATTGAGAAACTTGCTTAGTGTCGTGTTGGAAGGAAAGTTAGCTGGGCGCTATTTCCTTGAGTGGCTTCAGCGGTTACCTCCTGGAGACACCTGGAGACAGCTGGTCCCAGGTCTGTTGGTGCTGAATGGAGAGCAGCAGCTCCTGCTGGATGCCTCGTTGTTTTTTCAATTGCGGTTACAACCTTTCATTTTTTCTTTTCAACCTTCCCCTTACTCCCTAGTAATAATGGAGTTTTGGGAGGTTGTATTTATGATAAAAGGTAGCCAAGGATGGCACAGCCCTTATAACCACCATGAAGAAATACAAGCTTTTGAGTAAATGCAAGTAGGCTTGCTTTTCCCACGTAGACCCCAACATGACAGCCCCCCTGCCTACAAGGTCGGGGCTCACCACTGCTTGTAGAAATAAGTGCAGCACCAGTAGGAACTGCATCCACAGAAGGTGTCAGTCCACTTTTGCAATCTCCTAGGAACCAGTTTCTTAAGATTCATGGAATACAGGCCTACCTTGGAGATATTTTTGTGTTTGGTTCCAGGCAGAATAAAGAAAGCTCCATTGCCACACTCACTGAATTGCTGTGGTCTGGAACCAAATGTGCACTATCACTGAGATATGCCTGTACTCAATTTAAGCATAGTCTTTTAAAAGCAGCTGTATTGTATTATTGACATGAAATAAAAAGACATACTTTAAATTATACAATTTTATAAGCTTGACTATGTACATTCCTGTGAAAAATCAGCAAATTCAATATATAAACCTATCCATCACTCCCCCACAAGCTTCCTTTTCATATTCCTTTGTAACCTGTTCTTTTCACCCCCCTTTTCCTCAGACTTTCAATCAATATGATTAGTTTTATATAAATGGAATCATATGTAGTTTTTTTTTTTGGGGGGGGGGGCTGGCTTCTTTCACTCACTGTAATTATTTTGAAATTCATCCATGTTATTGTGTTCATTCTTTTGTATTGCTGACTAGCATGCATATACCATAATATGATTATTCATTCACTCATTTGAGCATTTGGGTTTTTCCAGTTTTGGGCTATTATACACAATCTGTTATAAACATTTTTGTACAAGTCTTTGTATGGGCATACACACATAGATCTTTGTTATTATTTTTTAACCCTCACCTGAGGATATTTTCCCATTGATTTTCAGAGAGAGTGGAAGAGAGAGGGAAAGACAGAGAGAAATATCGATGTGAGAGAAACACATCGATTGGTTGCCTCCTGCACATGCCCCGACCAGGGCCCAGGCTGGGGAGGAGCCTGCAACCAAGGTACATGCCCTTGACTGGAATCAAACCTGGGGCCATTTGGTCTGCAGACTGACGCTCTATCCACTGAGCCAAACCGAACTGGCTAGGGCGACACATAGATCCTTATAAGTAAGTATATTTATTTTAAAAAAGCTAGGAGGCCTGGGCCTTGCCTCTAACCATCGGGGTGTCCTTGGGAGAGTCACCTCACGTTGCCTTTAACATCCATCCCCAAGTCTTTGCCATGCCGTGATTTTGTGCCCACCGCTGCCAGAAGGGAGATGGTCTTTGTTGATGGTTGGAGGGTCTCAGAAGGAGAGAGGGGCGGTTTCTTTGCCTCTGCTTCTCTTGCAGGATCTTTTCTTTTATTTCACTTTTTCCCCTGGGGTGGTGAATTTGAATGCTGACATATAATTTTGAGCAAGAATGGAAGTGAGTAAATGGGGGTGGGGGGTGTGTGGCAAGAGCTAATATGGGCCAAACTAAAAAAATTTTAAATCACAATTAGGGAGGAAAACGTGGGAGGTTAACAGGCTCGGGACTTTTGAGGATCCTCCTTTTTCTCGGCCTACATTCTTCCAATTCCTCCATTTCTCCAGGAACAGTTTATTTAACTTCATGGTGAAGAGGTGAGTGGGTGTGCTAGGTCACATATTAACTGTGGGTAGCTACTGGGGAGGTTTCCTAGTAAAACAGAATTCCTTTTTTTGGCTTCTAGATATGACTTGTTTCTTATTTACCCTTTACCCAACGTTTACTTGCCCTAAACCTGGTTCTGAACTTTTTATGGGGACGTAAATCTATCAGCATAATGATGTGTAATGAAACTGGGACGAATAACAATAGGCTGTTTCGTGCAGAATGAAAATGTGGCTCTTGGGTTTGGTGTTCTGTGTGGCCCTTGGGGCCCTGCGTTCCGAGACGTCTAGAGGGAAGCAGCCAGTCGTGGATCCTGAAACAAATATGAACGTGGTAAGTTTCTCAGAGTCACCTGCTTTTAAGATGCATGTGACCGATGTTAAATATTTTCTTAAGTTCCGTTACGTGGGCTACGTGGAGCCGCCAGCCCGAATCTCTCTCTATTTCATAGTGCTTTTCATATCCTCTGAAATCTTAGATTCAGTTCGCCACACCTTCCCCCGAGGTGAGGTGTATTGTGCAGATTGCATCCTATTGTTAAAACGATATACTTCTTACTGAGATAAATTATGTTTAGGTCTCACTAAATTTGTTTAAAGAACAGTAAAGACAAGTCAAAACTTTGCAAGAATGTTACTGAGTGCTGCTTTTACAATACACCGAACAAGGATTGTGATCAGCAATGTCCGGGAAGCACAGTTCAATACAAAAATCAAAATGTCTCAAAAAACATTTTGTTAGAACAAACCAGCAAAAATAACCCCTTGAGCAATTAAAAGACGTCAAAGTTTTTAATCTTAAGTAAACAATAAAGTCTGGAAATACCTTATTTATGCATAAAGGATTGTGAAAACAGAGATTCCTCCGCAAAACAAAACAGGAGAGGACCTCTTAAAATAAGAATAGTGGTAGATCACATAATTAACGGGTGCATTTATTTATTTCTTTTAAAAAATATATTTTTATTGATTTCTGAGAGGAAGGGAGAGGGAGAGAAAGGTAGAAACATCAATGAAAAGAGAGTCGTTGATCAGCTGTCTCCTGCACATCCCACTCTAGGGATCAAGCCCACAACCCGGGCATGTGCCCTGATTAGCTGTTACATTTAGAAAATAAAATAAAGAAGAGTGTTTATTTGTGCCTGGGAGCCAGGATGAAAACAAAGAGGCCCACAGCTATGATAAAATTAGTCACTGTTGGTGCAGAACATGCCAGAATGATGATGCCAAATGTAATCAAACACCTGTGTGTAGAACACACAGATAAAACAAGTGGAGGATTTACTCTTGTGGTGGGTGTGCCACTAGATGCAGCAAGCTAAAATTTCAATCACAGTTGATTTTGTTACTGTTTTTTAAATATTATTGATTTCAGAGAGGAAAGGAGAGGGAGAGAGAGATAGAAACATTAATGATGAGAGAGAATCATTGATCAGCTGCCTTCTGCATGGCCCCTACTGGGGATCGAGCCCACAACTCAGGCATGTACCCTTGCCCAGAATCGAACCCGGGACCTTTCAGTCTGCAGTTGGATGTTCTAACCACTGAGACAAACCAGCCAGGGCCACAGTTGATTTCTTAAGTGAAGCCTGGAAAATGTCATTGACATTGTGTCTTCTCCTTTGCCTGTAAATATGGGAGATCTTATCAGATTCTGTCTGTAGAATTTCCATTATAATTATTATGTTTTCTCTGTAGAGTGAAATTATCGCTTACTGGGGATTTCCTAGTGAGGAACACCTAGTCGAGACCGAAGATGGGTATATTCTTTGCCTCCACCGAATCCCTCACGGGAGGAAGAACCATTCTGACGAAGGTATGGGTGTTTTCTGTGTCATGATAGGAAAGCTTGGAATTTGGCCAGAAATTTAATTTCTACCTCTTGAGATTTTTATGTCGTATGGATACTTACTGTTAAGCTTCCTTTTAATAAACATGTTACAGAAATGAGTAATGAGCTATTGTGAGGGCTTCTATTTTTCCTCCTCCTCACAACACACAAAACATATATTTTACTCCAGAGAGATCATATGATCTTGGTTTTCTTCCTTATTTTCTTTTTTTTTAAGTAAACCCTGTATACTGATTTCAGATTCCATATATAAAGGAAAATATGTATTCATATGTTTTCTCTTAAAAGTGGTGGGTTGACTAATGTAATTAGTAGGTGAGTCATTGTTAAAAGATGCAGGAATCCTCAGTAAAAACAAGCTTAGAGAATGTGCCTCCTCTTCTTTTTCTTTATCACTACCTCCCAGGCTTCTCTGTCCATATGGCAATTAAGCAAATTGTGCCACCTGCCCTACTTGTGTGTATCACGGCTGTTGTGGGGGATGGTGCTGTGCCCTGGAGTATGAGGAAAGTGAGCATGATTCTTAATTGCTCCCAGGTCGTAGGAAGAAGAGCTAGGAGACCCCAGTGCCAGGTCTGGGTCAGCCCCTAAGTGCTTGCGTGGTTTCACATCTGTGGGCTTTGGATTCTTCCTCTGTAAAAACAGCCGATTGGCTGGAATAACCTCCAAGTTCCCCTTCAGTCTTTCCCACTCTCTGTTTCTATGGGCTACAGTCTATATTCTTCTTGTGTTGGCAAGTGTGTAGAGCAGTGGGTACCCTTGGCCTTCAAAATGGGGAACAGAGATGGAAAGTACCCTAAATCTGGCCTTAGCATGAGCTCCCCACCTTCTTCCTCTGTTGTGCAGAGGCCTTCCTGTAGGGGATCAGTGGTGTGTACACAGCACCTGCTGTGAGCTAAGCTCAGCGGGCAGGGGAGTTGGAAGGAAATCTGTGGTTTCCCGGAGCACTGCCCCTGCTTTAAGGCTGAGGCTCTTCATCGCCCTGCGCTCATGCAGGAGAGTGTGGTCAGTGGTGTTCCTTTGGCTCCTTTAAGCCAAATAGACAGAGTTTATTAGATGCTTCACACAGAGCGCGTCGTCTTCTCTTTCATGCAGCTTCCTCTCCCGACTTCCTCCTCTATTAATAACACCATTGCCCTCCTAATGACCTAGACGGGAAACTGCAGAATCATTCCTGACTCCGATCGTCAAGAGGCTGTCAGGTCCTCTCTAGGCTGCTCATGTGATGTGGCTTCAATTTATTCCTTCCTTCGCTTTGGTAGGCTGCCACCTTATCTTCTTTAATTTTTTTTTTTTTTAAATTGAGATAGAGAGAGGGAGAGAGAGAGAGAGAGAGAGAGAGAGAGAGAGAGAGAGAGAGAGAGATCACTGAGTGAGAGAAGCATTGATTGGTTGCCTCCTGCAGGCCTCCAGACTGGGGATGGAAACCACAGCCTGGGTATGTGCCTTTACCTGGCATCAAGGCCACAACCTCTTTGGTGCATGGGATGATGCTCCAGCCAACTGAGCCACCCGGCCAGGGCACTGTCACCCTACCTTATGTTCTCGTTACCATTTAACTGGATGCCTGAACTCAGCTCAGAATTGGAGAGAGGCTTCAGCCAGGTCCATTTTAAAGACTTCCCATATGTTAAAAAAAAAAAAGAAATAATTTTGAAACAGGAATATGAAAATTCAGTCTGCTTTATCTTTTAAGAAAAAGTGCTTTTAATACAGAAAGAACACCATAGTATAATGACTTATGCCACTTATAAGTCCTTACAAGGAACATTGAAACATTATTCATTTATGGGGGCTAAGTGAAGCTGTTCCTATTACCCTTTTTAAAGGGTTTTTCCCTCAGCTTTTTGGCTGTACTGTGGTGCCGCCATGTCCCGAGTTTACAGCCATTTGGAGACCATCCTTCAGTCCTGTCACAGTGGTCCCCTCTGGGCACATGTAGAGCCTCATCTGGAGATTCTTGGAGGTTTTATGATCACAGGGCTTAGCCACATGGCTCCTCTACACATGCCAACTGCTCTTTTTTCTGCCAGCCTCCCTGTTTTCACCCCTCTTATGTAATTTTTCAGGATTAAACATGGTAGAGCCCAGGCATAATTAAATGATTTTACCAGTCAGCAATCTACAGGAACCTTTCCTTCATCTTCTCTCTTGTTGTCTGTACTGTTAGCCCCCATTCTGTAAGCAGTAGGCCTTTGACGTTCACCATGGATATAACTCCCTGAATTAGCCAGTGCAGTCCTAAGCTCTGGTGGGTACGGTATCTTCCCTGGTAACATGGGGTAGAATACCTCTTTTTTTTTTTTTTTTTTTTTTTATAAGGGAAGACCTTTTTTTAAAAAAAATATTTTATTGATTTTTTTTACAGAGAGGCAGGGAGAGGGATAGAGAGTTAGAAACATCGATGAGAGAGAAATATCGATCAGCTGCCTCCTGCACACCTCCCACTGGGGAGGTGCCCCCAACCAAGGTACATGCCCTTGACTGGAATTGAACCTGGGACCTTTCAGTCCATAGGCCAACACTCTATCCACTGAGCCAAACTGGTCAGGGCTAGAATACCTCTTTCACAAGGCTCACGAGGAGTGCTTGAGAACTGTGGGTTGCCAGCTGTGTTTACCCGTTACCTAAGGAACTTTCATCATTTATCAACTGCACAGGTTTAAATAGGCTCCATAGCCCAATTATGCATGATATAATCGAAGTTATGATTTTATGTTAAAAGTATCAAAGAACTCCTTTTGGACATGCAAATCCAACTGAGTTATTTCCTTTTTTTCTAAAGTCCCCTGGAGTTCAGCTGGTGAACACAACCCCTGGAATTCTGCCCACCCTGCCTACCATCTTCATTTTTATATGTATTTACAAAGAATTCCTCTCATCCTTCCAAGTGCAGCTTCCTTGCCAGCTCTCCTGGATTGCTTAAGCAGGAAGGACACACACTCTCTCTGGACTGCCAAGTGCCTGGCTAACCCCCCTCTGCAGGTGCTTTGCTTATTTTGCTTTGGGTTGACTTAGTTTTGTGCCTCTTTCTCCCCATCCTCGCTCCCTCAGCCACTTTTTGAGGCTGTGTCTTTGTCATCTTTGTATCCCTTAAAGCAACTAGCGGCAACCCAACTGGGGATCGAACCCACAACTAGATGCCTGAGTCAACTCTGCACAGTCAGCCCGAGTGACAGTGAAATCAGGGCAGTCTTCAGAACTGGGATACATAGCTGGATGAAGGCAGCGGGCCTGTCTCTAGTAGAATAAAAGACACCGGTGTGCATAGAAATTTTGTATGTATTTGTAGTGAGTTTATGGACCCAGTAAAGAACCCCCTGGTTTAGACAATCATTTGCCTGTCTGGTCAAACCTTTACTAACTAGGGCAGCTTCGCACGCTTGTTTGGGAAGCTCTTGGCGATCTGTGAAATAAGTGCAGGCTGTTTCTCAATGTCAAGCAAACTTCTCTATTGGGTGTTGAGCTACCCCTGCTTGGCACTAACTCCATAAGGGAACTGAAATTCAGAAACTCATCATCTATAGGGAAGTGGTTCTGTTTTTATCTGCTCGGCCTTATTCCAGAAGGTCATGGGATGTTAGTGCCGGAAGGATCTCAGCGTCCTGCCTGGGTGAAGGTTTTGGGGAGCTTTCATTTTGAACACACTCTCCTGTGGATTCCAAGGTAGAGCCCAGCGGGCTGAAAACCTGTGTTCCAGGTCAACGTCCTCGTTTTACTAGGTGAGGCAGCCAAGTTCAAAGAAGGAACGAGATTTGTTTCAGGTCAAAGGGTAGCAGGCCAGCCAATCTGAGATAGTGTTCTTTAAAACTAGAGAACATGGCCTTGTGTAATAAGTCTTGAGCAAGTAAGTCTCCTGACAGAATACTTATTTTATTTGGCTAAAAAAAGGATAGCCATATAGGCCTTGACTAAAGTAAATAATCAGCAACAAGGCATACTTACTCCTTGCCTAATTGGGAAATAAATTGTCCAATAAGACAATCATCAAATGAAGCACCGACATTATCTGCAAGTTGTGTGTATCGGATGGTGCTCTGGATATGAACGGCTGCCTTCAGTGGGCACAGACGGGCACTGTGAACTTTGCCTTGGCAAAGACTCAGGGGCTGCCCTTCGAGGGCTGGACAGGGTCCCCTTTAGATGAATCCATGTTGAACATGCCTCTGAATGGGCTGTATCAGAAGAGCCGAGAGAGTGCCTCAAATATAAATATTTTCAGGCCTCCCTAAATCAGAAGCAGGGCCAGAAATGTCTATCTTCTAAGTCCCCAGGTGGTTTAGATACGCAGGGGAAACAGCGGTTGGCTTGCTTTGGAATGTCTGGAGTACGTATAAGCATACCTCCTCTCCCCACCATTTCTGTTTTCTAATGAATCTTTAGAGTAGAAGTTAAAAGCAAGGGCTTTGGAAGGAGGCCGATTTGGGTTTCAATTCTGGCTCTCTACTAGGCAAGCCTTCTAGGATAGGTTTCTTAATTTCTGATTCCAGGAATCAGTTACCTTATCTTTAACATGGGCTGGATCTTAATAGCTCTTTTGTAACAGTTTAATTCATGAGAAATGAAGTGCTGTGTGCATAATCGGTAGCTGTTAATCAACCGTTTTCTAGGATTTATCTCAGGTGGTTGGGGCAGGTTCAGGAAGCCTTCCAGGCCCCAAAGCTTTTGGTGATCTAAAGCCAAAAGGCATGGCTGACCCAGCCCTTGGACTTGGGTTTGCGCAAGCCGAGGACTACTTTGCTGGGTGTCGAGCTTCCTTGACTTGTTTAGTCCCACAGATGGCTGCAGAAAGGTCTAAAGTGTGGGGCGGTTCTGACTTTGCATTACTCACTGTGAAGTGGTGGGAAGGCTTATGTACCGTGAGCTAAGTCCTTGGTGCCGTTTTGTCTAGAGAACCTATCTTTGCCGAGGAGAGGGAACCCTTATGCCACTTACAGCCTATCTTCTAAGAACTCCTGAAAGATTTAGGTTGTGCGAGCTCCTGCCAGACTAACAGGGAGCCAGGCCTCCTCTTCTTTAGGCCCAGGAGGCACACTGCCGCCTCTGAGCCCAAGCTCGGGATTGCTGATGGTGCAACTATGCACAGGTTGCTTAGTCACACTGTGCCTCTGAGTCCTTATCAGAGAAATGGGGGTAAAAACTAGTCCCCAACTCTGTTAGTTCCCTATTGCTGCGGTAGCTGATTCCACAAACGTAGTGCCTTAAAACACCACAAATTTATGATCCTATAGTCCTGGAGGTCAGAAGGCCTAAGATCAAGTGTTGGCAGGACTGTGTTCCTTCTGGAGGCTCTAGGGGAGAATCTGTTTTCTTGCCTTTTTTAGCAACTAGAAGCTGCCTGCATTCCTTGGCTTCTGGCCCCATCCTCCATCTTCAAAGCCAGCAGTGTTGTTGTTTCTCCTCCTCTCCCCCTCCTCCTCCTCTTCCTCCTCCTCCTCCTCCTCTTCCTCCTCCTCCTTCTTCTTCTGCTGCTTCTTCTTCCTTCTCTTTCTCTCTCTCACCCTCTTGCCTGTGACTTCTGTTCTAATATTATTTTATTAGATTTTTACGCTCATTAATATTTTTATGAGCCTTTATTTATTGAGCTTTACTGTGTATCAGCCACTGTATTATTCCCACTTTAGAAAAGGACCTTGAGTAAATGCTACATGGGTTTCATAGTTAGTAAGAACCAAGGTCTGTTTCATGCCAACGCCTTGATCTTTGTGATCTCCTCCTTGTTCTTCTTTTGGTTTGTCCTTGCACCTCAGCTGATTTCTCACACCATTTTAGAGCCTGACCAGTGGAGGCCTGACCAGACACTGCCCTGCAGAGAAGGCCAGTGGCTTGGGAGGCAGGAGGAACTTCCCCATTCACCCGGTCATCTTCCTCTCGGGAGACTGTGGACTCAGCAGATTGGTTTTTGGAGCCTGAGCAATCCCCTCCTCACTTCCACCCGTTTGGGCCTAATCACAGCAGGCAGCACTGTGATGGGTCATCATTGGGCTGCTTCCCTTTGCTGACTCTGTGCTATTTAGGTGACCATGATAATGTCACCTGCCCTCTCTGGTCCAAGATGCTTTTAGGCCTACCCTTCAGTCCCCAGCCCTCCTAGAGCCAGTTTACCGACTTCTGCGCATGGGCCACGAAGTTTCAATTGCACTGTACGTGCACGCCCGCATGTGGTATTTTGTGGAAGAGCCACACTCAAGGGGCCAAAGAGCCGCATGTGGCTCACGAGCCACAGTTTCCCGACCACTGGTCTAGAACGACTTCTCTCTGGCTAACCTCCTTTCCTATAGCAAAGAAATGACAGTGATGGACCCTGGTATCAGACATACCTGGGTTCATATCCCAACTCTCCCACTTACTAGCTCTCAGTCAATAGTGGTCAAGTTACTTGACTTCTCTTAGCCACAGTTTCCTCTCTGCTAATGGGAATAGTACCAGTGTCACGGGATGTTCACCACAGTACCTTAGAGCTTATAAGCACACAATAGCAGCTAGCTATTATTTCAATGAGCTTTTCTCAGCAAGGTGAAAAGAAATCCAACTAACACAAAGAAAAATTTGTCAGTTCACTTCCCATCTGAGTATTCAACGAATCAGTCTTCTCATTATTTGCTGATATTTTACATCCCTCATTTGCATACAGCATTGCTGCTTAGCTGTAGTACAAAGTAAACTACAATTTTGTACTTTACTCTTCTTCCCCCCCTTCAAGGCTATGTGCTGCTACAGTCCTTTCGTTGATAGCTTAATTATTATTTTTTTTAATATATTTTATTGATTTTTTACAGAGAGGAAGGGAGAGAGATAGAGAGTCAGAAACATCGATGAGAGAGAAATATCGATCAGCTGCCTCCTGCACATCTCCTACTGGGGATGTGCCCACAACCCAGGTACATGCCCTTGACCGGAATCGAACCTGGGACCTTTCAGTCCGCAAGCCGACGCTCTATCCACTGAGCCAAGCCGGTTTCGGCAATAGCTTAATTATTGCACCAGTTAGGTTGCAATGAATTATTTGTCCACTTGACCATTAGTTTATTTCAAGTGTTTCACTATTATAAAGAACTAGAAGTCCGTTGCACGAAGATTCGCACAATAGGCCTTCCTTCCCCTGACTGCGGGCACTGGTTTTCCTCTGTCACCTGAGACCTAGGCCTTTGGTCCGGCCACAGTGAGGCTTGGCTTCTCCCCTCTGGCCACAGCCGCAGCAAGGCTTGGCTTCTCCACTGTGACCGCAGCGAGGCTTGGCTTTGCAGCGGAGAAGCCAAGCCTCTTCAGTCTTCAGTCTTCACTCTGGCTGGAGCCTTCAGTCTTCGCTCCACGCCTGCGTATGCAAATTAACTGCCATCTTTTTTTGGGTTAATTTGCATAGCCACTCTGATTAGCTGGTGGGTGTAGTGGAGTGACACCAATTTGCATGTTTCTCTTTTATTAGTGTAGATGGGCAGAAGGCACAGGGAGTTCTTATTTATTCATTTTGATGTATGTGTCAGTCACTGTACCAGACACCACTGTACCAGACACTTAATTATCTAACTCATTCCTCTTAACAGCTCTTTAAGGAACTAAGACTCAGACTGGTTAAGGAACTTAATAATAATTAGAACTAATGTTTATTCAACTCCAACTGTGTGTCAGACGCTTTGCTAAGAACTTTTCATATAGTATCTCATCTCTCATTACTCCCTGTGAGGTACATATTACATTTCCGTGCTGCAGGGGGTGATACAAATTTCAGGGGGATGTTGATATGCTGTGCCCAACATGCACATCAGAACTAGGAGAGGACAGGTTTGAACTCAGGAGGGTCTGATGCTAAAACTCATGGTCAGTATGATGTCAGCTCCATGACGGTGAGGTTTCTCTCTCTCACTTATTTCTGTTCTCTGTGGGGTCCCCAGCATATAGTTAGGCTGCTTGGCACATAGTTGGTGCTTAATAAATGCTGGTTTAATGAATGACTGGATGCTTTTAACACTGTTAGCAGCCAGAGGTCAGGTTTCTTTGACTCCCAAATCTTTGCTTTTTCTACTATATCACTGTCTCAGTTATGGGTGAGTAGAAGATAAATTTACATATAAATATATATATGTTTGTACACACATATGAATATATATGTTTATATATACTTATGAATTTGTGTCTGTGTGATATTTTTCTTTTGGTTTGTTTTGTTAGGATGCATTCTGAGAAATCTACTGGAACAAAGTGTAGAAACATTACATGAGTTCTTTAAAAAAATTAAAAATTTTTTGATGATTAAGTCAATGTGTCTTGTTACTAGATATGCAAAAATAGTCCCGTGTCACTGTTACCTTGCCAACGCTATTAAAAAAATATATACTTACTAATGTTATATAGGAGTGCGTGGCTACCTTAATATTTCCATTTATTTCTATTTCATTATTTGCTTTAAGATTCACGCTTGTTTAGAAGCGAGGTGCTGCTAGCTCCGACACATAAATGTCTTTCAGGTCCCAAACCAGTGGTGTTCCTGCAGCACGGCTTGCTGGCAGATTCAAGCAACTGGGTCACAAACCTGCCCAACAGCAGCCTGGGCTTCATCCTGGCCGATGCTGGTTTCGACGTGTGGATGGGGAACAGCAGGGGAAACACCTGGTCCCGGAAACACAGGACCCTTTCAGTTTTTCAGGACGAATACTGGGCCTTCAGGTAGAGTTGGCTTGATCTTGACAGGCGTCTAGTTCCTTCGTATCCTTAACGCAGACACCAGGGCGGCAGATAGACGGGTAACTCAAGGTCGTAGGAGAGAAGGGACTGGTGGACCGTGAAATGTTTTAAACCTTTTTAGGAATTTAATAAACAGCAACAAGGTACATTTTAAATATGTGATCACATTTAAGAATTAGATTCAAGTAGGAATTTTTAGTGATATTGACATTCCTGGTGGTGTGGGAGCTGCTGGGTAAATTGCGTCCCAGAACCTTCTTCCTCCCTTCAAAAGCACACATTCCAAATGGTCACGACTCTATATCCACACAGTTTCCTCCTCTCTCTTTTACTTCTGGCTCTACCAGCCAATCACTGTGTGACACGGGGCATGTCTATAAGCGCTCTGTGTCTCAGTTTTCTCCATGTAAAATGGGGATAATAAATACCTATCTGATAAGGTTATTGGGGGATGAAAGGAGAGGTGACAGGGAAAGAACCTGGTACATCATAAGCAGTGGCAACAATTGGCTCATCTTTCTCCTGATGACGAGCGCTCACATGTCCACGGGTCCGGGCGCTGTGTTGATATCAGGCACAGAGAAGAGCAGGCTACGGATCCTCCAGACTGGCTTCCCATTTGTAAAACCGGAGCCTCCCTAAGGACGTGAAATGCAAGAAGGAGAGCTTTACCAAGGACGTGTACAGTGACGTGTCACTGTATTTGTAAGAGTGAAAAATTGGAACCTACCAATTTGTCCATTCACAATGAATGGACAAATTCAGTGTGGTCTATTTACCCAATGAACAGCCTATAACTATGTGCGACAGTTTGGATGTAGCCTAATACAGAAGAATACATACTGTGGTCCCATTTATAGAAAAGTTCAAAAATGAGTAAAACTAATTTATGGTGTAAAAAAATGAGGATAATGGTTACCCTTAGAGGCACGGTTGGGAAGGGGCTCAGGGGATTTCTGCAGTTCTGGGAGTTCTGTTTCCTGTGCTCAGCCATGGTTTCCCAGCTGGGTTCAATTTTTTGAAAAGTCATCAAACTGCACAGTTACTATTTGTGTGTGCTGCATTTGTATGTAATGTCTCAATGAAAGAGTTCCATTTTTGGATTACAGTTATGATGAGATGGCAAAGTATGACTTACCAGCTTCAATTAACTTCATTCTGAATAAAACTGGCCAACAACAAGTGTATTATGTGGGTCATTCTCAAGGCACTACAATAGGTATGTATATAATAAAGATTGGAAGTTGGTATAATGTATTATTACAGAGTTTACACTTGTTCTGAAAAGTGAAATATAAAAAATGTTAGCTTAAATAGACTTTTAAAATTATTATTATTTTTTAAAATATATTTTTATTGATTTCAGAGAGGAAGGGAGAGGGAGAGAGACATAGGAATATCAATGATGAGAGAGACTCATTGATCGGCTGCCTCCTGCATGCCCCCAACTCAGGATCGAGCCCGCAACCTGGGCATGTGCCATTGACCGGACTCGAACCTGGGACCCTTTAGTCCGCAGTACAACGCTCTATCTATTGAGCCAAACCATCTAGGGCTAGCTATTATTATAATTATAATTATTATTATTATTATTATTACCAAGCAGAAATTATGAATAGGGCAAAGAATTTTGGTAATATTTTATCCTCTCTGGAAATTCAGACTTTAATATAAATGGATAAACCATGCTTTTCATGGTTCTCTTGAATTTAAAGGTATTAAGCCACAGCCTATTACGTGTTTTTCTAGTTAAGCAACATGGGGATGTGAGAGGGTGGAAAACAAGTTTCATAAGTGCAAAGACTTTTAAAAGGAAAACAAGAAAGTACACTGACTTAAAGTTCAGTGGAATGAAGCTAACTACAAAGATGTAGTCTTGTTACTAGATATGCAAAAATCATCCCGTTTCATTGTTACCTTGCCGATGCTGTTACACTTTTATTTATAAATAGTTTTTAAAAGTCATATGCATTTTTTATTTGTGGTGATTACAAAGGTAATATGTGTTCATTGTAAACAAAAATAGAAAATGAGCAAAGTTTAAAGAAAATAAAAATTGCCCATAATTCTAGCAAAGAAGAGTTCCTCTGATTAGGGACTAGGAACCGTTCCATAATTTGAATAATTCCCTCTGTTAGTGTTTACTGTGACCAATATCTTTATGTTCATGTCACATGGTCTCATTAGAACACATACTCAAAAAGTAACGTGGATATCTTTTTGCCTTTCTTACTCATTAAGTTAAGCATTTTTCTTCATTCATATTTCTTGACTTGTCTACTGAATGCCCTTTGCCCCACTGCTCTCTAAAGTAGCATTCTAAAGCCATGTTTAAGGCTAGCAGTGACCTGAAAGAACGCTAAGAGGTATTATAACGCTAGGGCACACTCCATGTGCCAGTCATTTCTGAGTCATTGCTAATTTATTTGAATGGCTTTGTAAATTGTTCTTAGGAATATGGACTTGGTGGGGCCCTCCCAAACTGTTAGGACTATAATCTTTCAGGGGCTCGGTTTACATTATTAAAGGAACAGGAAACATCTGGTTTTAGCAACGAAGATTTCTTCCAGTGCATAATTAGGTTGAAAAATTGAAACAAGCACTTAACAAATACTTGATTTACTAGTTTAGTCAAACTGTGCACATAGTTCAGAGGATCCCTTTCAAGTGTTTGCCTGCATGTCTCTCAGGTTGCCACTAGAGGGTATCACACAAAACTGCCCTTGCTTATTATTATTTTTTTAAAATTTTATTTTATTGTTTAAAGTATTACAAATACTAGTACATATGTCTCCTTTTTTTCCCCATTGACCTTCCCCTGGCCTCCCGTACCCCCCCTCCCCTCCCCCCCCGCCCCCCCCCTCTTGTGTCCATTGGTTATGCTTATACGCATGCGTACAAGTCCTTCGGTTGATCTCTTACTCCCCAGCCTTCCCGCTGTAATTTGACAGTCTGCTTTATCAGAAAAAATTTCAGATGATCAAATTCCTGTTACCTTCCTTTTGTTCCCACAGGTTTTATAGCATTTTCACAGATCCCGGAGCTGGCCAAAAAGATTAAGATGTTTTTTGCTCTGGGTCCTGTGGCTTCAGTCGAGTTCGCTAGTAGCCCTCTAGCTAAATTAGGACTACTTCCAGATCCTCTCATTAAGGTACTTAACCCACCCCTCCCCCAATTTCCTTTCCAGATCTGAAGAATTGGCCATTAGACGGACAATTTGTGCTTTTCTCCTTTATGGTTTGCGACCAATGGAAAGTGGGGTTTCTCTCTCCAAGGTTTTTCTTCTCTCCCCCTTATCCCTACTTCCAGATCCTGGGGAGTCAGGGAAGGTGTATCATTAATTCTGCACCTGAGGCCCATGTTCATAGTTAACATATCAGTGCAGATATCCACGGATCATGCAAAGAGAGCACAAGAGAGTCTGGGAGAAGGTAGCTTAATCCTCTTGGACTTGCCTTTTATTCTACGCAGTGAGTGTGTAGAGGAGTAGGCAGGAGGTGGGAGAAGGAAATGCATCCTTCCCACATACATGCCTGACCCTGACCACAATGAGGGTGATCTAAACACAAGCCAGTAACCTCGTGGGGGCTTAGCCCTTGAGCTGTGTGACCCCAAGCTCTATTCAAGGAGGAAGCAGTTTTTATGAGGAGTTGAGAGCCAGCTGAGGCCAGATGGTCCATTAGCATGCATTATATATTTTTGTGTATGACACGTTTAAACACACACCGATATGAAATCCCATTCAGGCATATATACTACAAATCAGGAAGAGCACATCTACTGGCCATTTAAGAGACTTTCATAAGAAATACAGCCTGTACTCTGAGCTTAGAATCTGACTCTCAAATAAGATGGGTTTCTCTGCATAGGTGACCAGATATGCAGATAAGATGTGGCTTCCTCAAACCAAATTAATTTATAATGCTTTGGGTAATACTATTAAAATTTTCATTATAGACAATTCGAATATTACAGATAAAGTGTCCTTTACTGTAGCTTCTCTTCGTGCCTTCTTCATAGTTAAGCACAGTGCTCAGTTTAGGGCAGTGATGGAGAACCTTTTGAGCTCGGCGTGTCAGCATTTTGAAAAACCCTAACTTAACTCTGGTGCCGTGTCACATATAGAAATTTTTTGATCTTTGCAACCATAGTGAAACAAAGACTTATATTTTTGATATTTATTTTATATATTTAAATGCCATTTAACAAAGAAAACTCAACCAAAAAAATGAGTTCCCGTGTCACCTCTGACACGCGTGTCATAGGTTCGCCATCACTGGTTTAGGGTCTCTTCCTACAGACCTTGTGTGTGACTTTCTGTCCAGAGAGACATAGACTGTTTTGTTTTAACACAGACAGTATTCAACTGTGTATATTGTTCTGCAGATTACACTTTCCACTCTTGAAGAGCTGTTATGTTAATGCATAAAACTCTACCACATGCTTTTTAACTGCTGCAAAGTAAGTTTTCCATTGATAAAGAACTGCCAGATGCCTGTGGTGGATATTAAGTTTGCTGCTGATTTGCTGTTGCTGCATCCTTGTACCTTTTAGTTTTTATTTTTATGGAGAACTGAAACTGCTGTGTCATAGGAATGCATTCAATTTAATTTAGTTCTTGGAGATTGTGATTTAATAGCTTTGTAAACACACAAACTCCCCTCCCCACATTGGCGATGGTGTTTTGTTAAATCTGGAGTGCGGTCTAGGATCTGTACCCTATATGTTTCTCATGCAGGCCAAAGAGACTGGTATTTAGGAATTACTGGTCCAGACACTAGTGTTTTATAATATCCTGGAGCGTGACAAAGTGAAAGAGTGAAACCTTTGAATTTTGCTGTTCTGGGAAGACTATGTTACTTCCATGAAAGCTGAGTGTCACAACTCTTTCTCAGAATACAAAGGTGTGTATTAGAAGACATCAGGGTGGACAGGAGCAGGCCTGTCCATGTCAGGTGAATTTTCCTTTTCCTGTAATGCTGTCCTGCTCTGCAGTAATTTTCAGTGGAGTTGGCCACAGCAGTGTTTGGGTGACAGTTCTGAAGTGCAAGACAACTTAACCTCCTTTGTTAGTCAAAAGGAGAGCTCGGCTTGTTGATTTAAGTCACTGATCCTATTAACTTGTTGTTAGTAGAGAACCTCAAACATATATGCATTTATTACATGTGACTATTATGCAGACTCAGAGCCATGAGTTTTAGAAAATGATGCCTTTTCATGACCCTTGACCTTATCTGCACGTGGTATTTACTTCCTGGTTCTCCCCAGCTAATATTAGCGTGACTAATCTGGAGGAAAGGGAGTTCAAGGAGTCCTGGTATCAGTCTTTAGGTATCCATTGGTTGCCTTGGAGAAGACAGATCGCAGGCTGTAGCAGACCACAGTTGCCCTAAGAGTTTTGAATAGAGCCTATGCCATGCTTTAAGTTAAATTAGTAGTTCATTTAAAAAAAGCGGAATATTGAACATGGAAATCTTGATAATTGATTTTTTGGGGGGAGTAAAAAGGACACTGTACCACAAAGCAGTTGCACACATTAGGCTGTGCATAGCTTCCAGGTTGCCTCTTCTCAGTGTTCCCTAGCCATCACTCAGGGCAGGGTGGCCTGTTGCACGTGCTGTTTTATCATGTACATTTACACGCCTTTACTGGGACTGTGAGGAAGAAGCTGTTCCATGACCCGCCCTGGCTTCTGGTGGTTTGCTTGGTGTTCTTTGGCTTGTGGAAACATTACCCCAAGTTCTGCCTTTATCTTCACATGTGTGTGCTTTCCCTGTGTGTGCTCAGATCTCCCTCTGTGTCTATGTCCAGATTACCCCTTTCTATCAGATCACCGGTCAGCTTGCTTAACAACTTAATTTTAACTTGATTTCCTCTGTAAAGACCCTCTCTCCAAATAAGGCCACATGCTGAGATACTGGGAATTAGGACTTCAGTGGATTTGTGGGGGAGGTGAGGGAGAGACACAATTCACCCCATAAAACTGCTTTTGTTGGATTTGAATTTCTCACTCCTGCTTGACCTTCCAGAGCAACGGTTGCCAACCTTTCGGACCTCATGGGCCACCAGTGGTCCGCGGATATCGGTTGGTGGGCGACCGCTGTTCCAGAGGGTAGGCATCAGCAAAAGTGTAAGTTGTAAGGGAACAAATTTGGCTTCAATGTAAGGAAGATCTTTTTCTTATTTCCTGGTGCAGAAGTACGTGAAGATCTGCCTTGGGATTAGGAATCATAGTGATTGTCCCAGAAATACTTGAGCCAGGTTTGGCGGCCGTTGATCAACACTGATATAGACCAGGAGTCGGCAGACTTTTTTCTGTAAAGATTGTGAGAGTAAATATTTTTGGCTTTGTGGGCCATAATGGTCTCTGCTGGCAACTACTCACCTCTGCCCTTATGGTATAAAAACAGCCAGAGAAACATTTGAGTGTAAAGAAATGAGTGTGACTGTGTTGCAATAAATTTTATTTACAGAAGCAAGCATGTTGGTAGAGAAGTAATGGGGAGTCATTGTTTAATGGGGACAGAGTTTCAGTTTGAGATGTCCAGGGAGTTCTGGAGATGGAGAGTGGTGCTGGTTGTACAACGTGAGGGTATTTAATGCCATTGAACTGAATACTTGAAAGTGGATAAAATGGTAAATCTTGTGTTATGTGTTCTACCACAATAAGAAAAAGTATGGTCCTGGCCGGTTTGGCTCAGTGGATAGAGCATTGGACTGCGGACTGAAGGGTCCCAGGTTCGATTCTGGTCAAGGGCATGTGCCTTGGTTATAGGCTCAATCCCCAGCTCTGGTTGGGGTCCGTGTGGGAGGCAATCAATTGATGTGTCTCTCTCACATTGATGTTTTTCTCTCTCTCTCCCTCCCTCCCTCTCCCTCTCCCTTCCACTCTCTAAAAATCAATGGAAAAATGTCCTCAGGTGAGGATTAAAAAAAAAAAAAAAAGAGTAAAAAAAGTATGAAAGAAAACAATAGGCAGTGGGCAGCCATTGGCCAGTGGAATCAGATTAGATGTATGTGCCCATTGCTGATCAATCACAGTTTTGACTCTTTCTCGGAAGTCACTACCAATTCATCAAAGTCAAGTGAAATTTGAGATGGCCCTGGGATGAGTGATCATTGAGGCCCCTTCCCACTGTAAAAGTCCACTGCAAATTTACTGGATTTTCTGCCTCCCTTTCTTCATTTGAAACTTTAAATGCACATCTGTAACATCTGCTGTTGCCTTAGTAAACAGATTGCTAAGGTACCCTAGTTTGAATGTCCACTGGTAACCATTTCTCTTCTTGTTGAAAATTTATCTTCATTGTTGAAAGTATTACATATGTCTCCCCTCATTGACCCCCTCCACCCCTCTCCCATTGCCTCCTCACTACCCCCGCCACCCAGGCCTTCACCACACTATTGTCTGTGTCCATGGGTTATGCATAGATGCATATAAGTTCTTTGGTTAATCTCTTCTCCACCCCTCCCCCCTTTCCTCCTGAGATTCGTCAGTCTGTTCCATATTTCCATGTCTCTGGTTCTATTTTGTTCATCAATTTCTTTTGTTCATTAGATTCCACTGGTTACCACTTCTCTCCTGTCTCTGCTTCTGAGGTGGTCACGGAGGCCCGTGTAGCAGAATGAAACGCTGAGGTGTTCTTGGGTTTCTTTTTCTTTGCAGGATTTATTTGGGGAGAGAGAATTTCTCCCCCAGAATGCATTTTTGAAGTGGATGAGTCTGCATGTCTGCAACCATGTCATTCTGAAAGAGCTTTGTGGAAATGCTTTTTTCCTTCTGTGTGGATTTAATGAGAGAAATTTAAATATGGTATGTATGTTTATAATGAGACTTGCTTTAACTTTGAACGATTTTATTTTATCTGTGAATATGCTTATTTGTGTTGGAGCATGCTGGAGAGGTAGGAATGACATTTATATTTATTCTAGTGACTTGTTTCTTTTAAAAATTATATAATTGTTTAAGCTTGGAATGGTCATTCACACACACGCTAGTGAATTTTTTAAAGTGATACTAAATGTTCTTGTTTCTGATGATAAACGTAAGGTATAATTGTTATATAAAATTCTGGAAATTCAGAAAAGCATGAAGAAGGAAATAAAAATGAGCAGTTATCTCAACCCATACAGTCCCACGGTTACCCTGTTGCTGCCATATACTCTGTGTGTGTGTGTTTATACATATTTTTCTATGACATATTTGTAGTCAAAGAATATTTTTCTGCTCTTAATATCATATCATGGAGATGGTGGCTCTGTGGGTTTTAATGCTTTGAAGTGCAAAATTTGTGTATTATCAATGCCTCCTTAACACTGTTTTTTAAAATTCCTTATTTCAACATTCTTTTTGCAGTCTAGAATGTCTGTGTATGTGACACACTCTCCCGCTGGGACGTCCGTGCAAAACATGATACACTGGAGCCAGGTAGGCATTCCCGGAGGGCAGTGGGGTTTGTGTCAAATCAGCGTCAGGAAGAGCCCTGCATCCCATGACGTACCTCTCTGCCCACCCTTCCTGCTTCTCTCCTCAGCCATGTTTCTGTTGATGGTCATTTGTTTTCTTTATGTACCCTGTCACCAAATACCCCTGCCTTTTGGCACATATTCTACCCTCTTACCTAATGGATAATTTCTAAAAAGGCCCAGTTCTTGTCACCTCAGGGTTTAGTGCACTTTTGTGGGGAGGATGGCCCACCGAGTTGAAGGCAGCTGCTGAACTACCCAGGTCAGTGACCATTGCAGGCCACGTGTGCTGTGTCACACGCCTCAGCCAAGCACAGCTGCCCCCCAGGCCCCATGGCTCAGGGGCCCCTGGGAAGGAGGCAGCCTCGGCTGTCAGACCACCTGCTGTAAGTTACAGGACAGGGTTGCTCCACCCCTCTGGGTGGCAGGCCTCCACCACGCGCCAGGTCTGCAGAAGAGCTCTTGGATCGGCTGCAATCCAGGCTTCTGTTCTTGTCCCAGCCCCTTTAATCTAGCAGCTGGCCGGGGTCGAAGGCCGCAGACTGAGGCTCAGAGCCCGGCTCTGGGGCCCCATTGTGGTTTTAGGCGCTAACCACATTGGAATGTGCCTCATGAACATTTCCGAAGTCCAGATGCACTGCGGAAGGCAGTCCTGCCCTTTGCTCTTCTGTTCGCTGAGTCATCTTTGTCAAGAAGCGTTGCTTTGTGCAGCTGTTTCGTAGGACCTTCTCCTTGATTCTCCCTCCTTGGGCTGCTGCCCAGAGGCTGCCACTCTCTGCCTGCCAAGGACACGCTGGTACGGGCTGCCAGGGTGCCTGCTGGCGAAGGCTTCTGCTGAAGGTGCGGGGCCTGGGCCCTGGCAGGCTGTGAGGGCTACGATTCAAGTGTGAAGTTTGGGGGTTCCTATGGTGGGAGTTTGAGGGTGCCCTACAAGGTCATTTTATTCATAGAACATTCAGAAGTTTACTTCTTGTTTAAATAATTACATTCCATTTTATAAAAACAGTTCCTAAACATAGTTTTTTGTTTGTTTGTTTGTTTTGTTTTTTTGCATGGAACTCTATTTTTTAATGTTTCCTACTTTTAAAAAAAATATGTTTTTTAAATTAAAATTTTTTTTTTCAATTACAGTTTATATTCAATATTATTTTGTACTAGTTTCAGGTGTACAGCATAGTAGTTGACAATCCAAAACATAGTTCTTTACTGGGCTTTTAAATTTAGTTTAAAGATATTATTCTCTTTATAAATCTGACAAGTTTTGGAGATCCCTTGCCCCTGCCCCACCCCACGCCCCACCAAGCCTCCTTTAACACCCTCACTGACCATGCCCAGAGCCCAGGAACTCAGTCCGATTTGAAGAAGGGTGGTCCTAGCCTATCTTTACAGTGTTGTCCAGAAATACTTAGGGTGCTATAAAAAATTCAGGCTCTTGGGCCTACCCACAACCTGTTGAGAATTCAAATTCCTGGAGGTATGTCCCTGAGATCTGCATTTTAGGAAGTTCCTCATGTGATTCTGATGTTCTCTATCGTTTGAAACCTAGTGCTTAAGAAATAATGTACATTAGGTAGGGTCTTTAAAACTTTGTAAAAAGACATTTAGTATAATTTAAATCATACAAGTAGTATGTGTTCATTATGAAGTTTAAAAATACATGTGAGTACAAAGAAGAAAATAAATTACCCACATGTCCCTTACCCGGGATAACTACTGGTAGTATGTTGGTATATCAGGGGAAGATAACGTTTTCCTTTGCCCTCTTAGGGTTTCTGACTGGGTCTGACATAAGACATTAACAGGAGAAAAACATACGAATTTTATTTACATGGACATGGGAGCCCTCACAAGAAAAATGAAGACCCACAGAAGTGACTAGGCCCAAGTGCTTGTATACTGGGTTGAACAAATAGCAACCGTGGAAAAGTAACTAAAATAAATAGGAGACTAAAGGAAATAAGAGTTATTTTAGTCAGGTTTTTTGTTGTTGTTGTTGAAAGGGATACAGAGATAGAAGCATTGATGAGAGGGAAACATTGATTGGCTGCCTCTTGCATGCCCCCTCCTGGGGATCAAGCCCACAATGGGGGCTGAACCTGTGACCTCTTGGTGCATGGGATGATGCTCAACCAACTGAGCCACACCAGCAGGGCTTAACCAGGTCTTTTTGTACAGATTTCTCTAGGCCTCCCCTCCATCTCTGATAATAAAAACAGTTCTTCCTTCTGGCATAGGGGTGGCTTCTTTCACATGGGAATATTATATCTTGCTTCAAAGGAAGGTCAGTGTATCTTCCTTGCATCTGCTGTTTCTGACATTCCTTTAAATCAATAATTAAAAAATGGTCAAAGCAACATATTTTGTGGTGGCAGGTCCTGAAATCTCTCAGTGCCATCTTCTTTTTTTTCTTTTCTGTATAATTGGTTTCATTACAAAAGTAGGATTACACTATGCATGCGTTAAAATTATTTTAACTAAATAGCTGTATATTTAAGTTGCTGAATCAGAGATGCCATCATACAGCCTTAAAATAGTTTTTGTTTCTCATGATACAGTGCAGACATCAGTGCCACGGGATCGGGGTGGAGGGGGTGTGACAGTGCTCCCGGGAGTCACGCAGGCTCCCAGCTCCCCCGCACTGCAGCTCTGCCACTCCTGGCATGCTGCCCCTTCTACCTGGTGGGAGCCGGGTTGCCCCCCTGTGTGTTCCAGCCCCCAGGAAGGAAGCATTTAAGGGATGTGGTTCCTCCCCTGGTGGCCATGTGCTTAGCAAGAGCTTTGGGGATTAAGGAAGCAAGCAAGAATGGGCAATTAGCTGTCTCTGCTATAATCAAAAATACCTTTCCAGGTCAATAACTAAATTTTAAAATATTTGTAACAGCAGACAGTTTTCCTTTGCTTAAATTATTATTATTAACACTAGAGGCCTCATGCATGAATTCATGCATGGGTGGGGCCCCTCTGGATGGTCTGCAGGGATCGGGCTGAAACCTGCAGTCCAATGCTGCCTGCTGCTCCTGCTCATCCCGGCCCCACTGCGCCTGCCGTGGGCTCGTGCCCAATCAGTCCCAATCCGGAGAGGCTAGTGCTGCTGCAGCAGTGCTAGCCAGCCATGAGCCCTGCCTCTGGTGCCCTCCTGAAGGAAGTGGCCTGTGGGATCAGGCTGAAACTGGCTCTCTGACATCCCCCAAGGGGTCCTGGATTGCGAGAGGGTGCAGGGCTGGGGCGGGACTGCAGGAGGGCTCCAGGACATGTCTCACCCCATCTCGCCCAGTCCCGATCGAGGCTGGCCAGCCAGGGAGGGACACAGGAGGTTGGCCAGCTGGGGAGGGACCGCAGGAGGGCTCCAGGGCATGTCCGGCCCATCTCGTTCAGTCCCGATAGGCCGGACCCCAGCAGCAAGCTAACCTACTGGTCAGAGCGTCTGCCCCCTTGTGGTCAGTGCACATCATAGTGAGCGTTTGAGCGGCATTAGCATATTATGCTTTGATTGGTTGAACAGTCGACCAGTCATCGGACAACCGGACACTTAGCATATTAGGCTTTTATTATATAGAATTTTCATTATTATTATTGTAATTGTTATTGTTATTTTTGCTACGATAGCTTATTTTTTTGCAATAGTAAACCATTCTGGGACAGATATTCTTGAATTAAAGATCTTTCATTACTTTCTTAGGGTGCAGTTGTAGAAGTAGACTTAGTGTTCAGAGGGAGGCATATCTTTAAGATTTCTGATACAGATTGTACTTTAGAAAAGTTGAGCCTGTTGACATTTTTATCACCATTCAAGACATAAAAATAATTTTTAAAATGTCACTTTAAAATCCATCTATCCTAATAAGTGTAAGTATTTCCTCCTGATCTTTGGTCACATAGGATTTTCATATAAGTGTAACCATAGAGCTTGCTCACTTTCATTTTCTGACTTTTCCCCTCACTTAGTATTATTTTAAAATGTTATTCTAGTTTATTATCTTTGTATTTACAAAAGTGGCATACTGTGTGTCTATTGATGTAACATGATGTATATAACCAAGTGGTTATGATTGGACTTTAGCTTATTTCCATGTTTTTGTTACTACAAATAATCATCTTCGCATTCCTCTCCTTCTGAGATTTCCTATGACGCTAGGCACAAAAGTCAAGTTTAGAAGTTCAGTCTGAGCCCTAGGCAAGTTTTTCCTGTGTGTTCCATACTCACTAGGGTGCTTTATGTAAATGTGAAAGACATATGTGAGAAAGCGGTACACTGTCTACAGCGGTGAGCAGCTTGCGCTGATATTTTTTCACTGACAGCCAGGGCTAGAGCACAGACGCCCTAGCAGGTGCTGTACATCCATACTTTGTTCTGCTTGTTAAATGTGCCACAGGTAGTTAAACTCTGTCCTTTACCGTGGGCAAAAGCAGATGCTAGCATTTCTCCTGTGGAAATCCCCTGTGGCTTCCAATCTCACGCCGTCTTTTATTACATCAGGCAGTAGAATTTTAGGCAACGAGTAAGACCTGGAACCTCACATGAATCAACAGCAGTTCCCACAGAGGATGTTTTTCCTCTTTACCAGACGCCACCTGCTGGACAAAGCTTGAACAGTTTCCAATTCATTTGGGTTGCTGATTTTGGATTTAAGTCTTGACATATTTTTAATTTGGGGATATGTATAGAGGAGGTGTGAATTTGAATTATTTAAAAATTTAAATACTTTTATATCATGCTATCTATGCATAATTTGAATTTTATATACAATATTATTTCATGACTCTAGTTAGAATTGTGCTGGTGTGCAGTACAATTTGGTGATTATTCTGATACTGGTACTCGAGAAAAAGTGTCAAAACAATAAAATCATTAAAATATTAAGTAATAGAACTAGTCAAGTAGAGTAAATATATAGAAAATATGGAGATTATATATGGAGCTTATATATAAGCATACAGAAATATGTTAATACATATATGAATATACAGTGATTATATTAATGTATATAAATATGTGATTTATAATTAATATTTATATTCTAATCTACATACATGTATATTTATATATATTGTATGTAATATATATACATAATTTCCCTAAGTAAGATAGTTAACTTTTTGAAAAGTTTAAGATTTATATTTCAGTAAAACATGTCAGCATAAAGTTTATCCAGTGAGTGTGACCACTGATCTAGGGTGGGGTAAAAGTAGGTTTACAGTTGTTTGTATAGAAAATAATAATTAATAAATAATATAAGAATAAGCTCTGTGTTTACATACTCACAGCTGTAAACCTACTTTTGCCCCAATCCTGTATAATTGATAGCATGTCTATAGCTGCTTTATTGTGTCCTACAATAGCTGTTTTCCAATCATACAATGAGAAATTGAGTCACTTAGGAAAGGAGAGCAAAGTAAAGCCACTTACTTTAAATTACAGTTTGGAAATGAAGACTAAACCTGAGTATTGGTGTACAATTGGTTTCTGAGGGCATGGCTAACTCTAGCAACCTGTGATGTTATCTCAAACATCTGTGTCACATAAACTTTTTGTCCAAATTATCTTCTTTCTAGACTTTTAAGTTGCAAAAGTTCCAAGCCTTCGACTGGGGGAGCAGAGCCAGGAATTATGTTCATTACAACCAGGTAAAGTCTTCAACGTCTTTAGAAACATTGGGCCCTGCAAACTCATCCAGGAAGTCAGCCCGAGTTGTCAGGATTCTGGGCTCCGGGCTGTGGAAATGTTTGGGAGAGTTGACTAGATAGTGTTTCAATCCCAGAACAACCTGAGCTTTGTGGTTGGTGTAGTGGCCTGGGCGTTCCCTCTTTGTTATTTCCTTGGCCCTGTGTAACAATTGTCACTCTCACTGTTGTCATACATGACTCATCCTGATCAGGAACACAGACATAGAGTCAGACAAGCCTAGGTCTATGATCTGGTAGCTGGAGGGCCTTGGCCAAATGACATTACCTAAGTGTTTTCTCCCATATGCAATTAACTTACTATTGTTTTCATTTTTAAATATATATTTTATTATCAAGAGCATTACAGATATCTCCCATTCCGCTCCCCCCGCCCCCACTTATACTCCCTCCTCCCTGCCCTGACACAGCCCCCCCCAGGACTTCACTAGCCCATTGCCTGTGTCCATGGGCTATGCATATCCTATATAACAAAAGCATAGGATGCAAATTGTCCCCTTGACCAGGAGTTCATCCGGGAGTTCGACCAGGGGGTGGGGCCAGCCAGGGGAAGAGAGGGAGTACCCGGCCAGCAGCCACCAGCCGCTAGGGACCCTACCAGTGCATGAATTTCGTGCACTGGGCCTCTAGTAAGTACATAAGTTCTTTAGTTTATCTCTTCTCATCCCCCCAACCCCACATTGAGGTATGTCAGTCTGTTCCATGTCTCCCTGCTTCAGGTCTTATTTTGTCCAACTTACCATTTTTGAGTGCTGAGTACTCTGAAGTTTAAGGCACTTTGCCATGTTTTACTTACTTAATTCTCACAAATTCTCTACGATTATTATTAATATTAAAGATGAGGAAACTGAGGTTTAGAGAACTTCAGTGACTTGTGTTACACCCCAGAGGGAAGAAAAGCATAGAAAGGTATGGACTCCAAAGCCCCTTCCCAACCACTGGCTTCTGTTGCTTTGAATCAACTACTTGGGAGAATACCTTCCTCCCATTGGATTTAAGCACTTGGTACCATGCCCACCAGGCTCCTATACGAACTGTGCTTTCATTGCGGGTTAGGTTTATTTTTGTTCTGGTGGCAGTGACTTGAAAAATAAACAGAGTGACTTTCACAATGTAGTCTTTTATACTCAATGAGTGAGTCAGTGTTCAATGGAGATTGTCGGCTGTGTTTTTGTAAATTAAAGCAACCATGACAAAGCTTTCTGTGGGTTTTTCTTTATAGACGTACCCTCCTGCTTACCATGTGAAGGACATGCTCGTGCCGACTGCCGTTTGGAGCGGCGGCCAGGACTGGCTTGCGGACGTCAAGGACGTCAGTATCTTACTGACCGAGATCACCAACTTGGTGTATGATGAGTGCATTCCGGAATGGGAGCACCTCGACTTCATCTGGGGCTTGGATGCCCCTTGGCGGCTCTATGAGAAAATGATCAATCTAATGAGAAAGTATCAGTGAAAGCCAAACAGAAATTTACCATGAATACCATGGTCGAATCATGTTAAAAATTTGTTGGCTTAATTTTTCTAAAGTACTTATTTTTTCTTTCCCAGGCCTTTTGTATTTTCAGATCTAAGAAAATTATGATGTTGAAGATGCCCAATTTTCTCCAGTTAGGGTAGAAACGCACTTGCTTTTATTTTTTTTAAATTGTTTAATCATGGTCCAATACACAGCTTGTGTCTTAACAATAATATAATTTCTTTAAGTCTTCTAAAAATATCACTGACTTGTGGAAGGTCATAGCCATTCTGCTTATCCATACAATTTAAAAGAGACTATATTGCTTTTTTTGCTCCACGCAGGACACATTGACCTCTGCGTTGGGCTTTTTTAAACTGTGCTGTTCATTGGTAAATAACCTGACACTGCCTTGAGGAAAGCTCAGGGTGTAAGTATCCTGTTCTCATCTCTTGGCCTTAAAAGACTCTTCAGAGGAATGGCCCTGAGTTTAGGGATCTAATGACACCTTCTCATGTAGTCACTCAGTGGGTGCTGAGTCAAAGCCAGTGACGCCTCAGCCGTGTCAGTAATAAAAATCCTATAATGCATTTTATCAAATCTCTCTGTGATAGCCGTTATTTAGCATGTGTTTACATTGCTCAGAGGAAGCAAAATAATTTCAAAAGCAAATTCTGCTCATTACAATGCAACAACCGTATTTCAAATACTTGAAGACGGATGCACGCATCCTTCTATATTCTTGAACTCCTCATTGTAAGGCAGGTCATAAACCCACTTGTTGGAGAAGAAAAGTCCTGTGGAGAGACGATGCCACTAGTTTTCCTCAAATGAATGTGCTCTCTCAGCCAGTGGCTGTAGCTCAGCAAGGATGTGTGTGAAACAAAAGCCCCAGGACTGCCCCCGGAAGTGTCCTCATGCAGTTGCACGCGAGAGGAACGTGACCGTGGGTGCTTTCAGATCACGGCCCAGGGAATCGCTTTGTGTTTTAGTTCTGTGTGTGTCCATGTTTTCGCTCCTGATTTGCATCCCTGTGTCAGGAAGCCCAGGTTCAGCTGCTTTGCTCACAGCCTTGTTTCCTACAGTTCTGTCCGCTGGGCAGAATAACACTGATACGTGTTTCTGATATAGTTACTTCAGCTGCAATAATCAACAATACTTGGTATCGGCTAATATGTGGAGACAGCATAATACTTCCTTGTAACATATAAAAAGTCTTATTTAAACTTTTCAATAAAACTCAGTGAGTCTCAGAGGCTTGACGGATTTAGTGTGTGTGTGTGTGTGTCTTTATTTAATAGTCCTTCTTTACTTCCCTTTCTCTTTCGGTGAGACTGTCCCTTTCTTTCTCATCTTCTCCCCCTCTCCCTCACTCCGTGTAAGCCTCACCAACACTGCCCGTGAATGTTTGATCCTCTCCAATGGGCAGCAGAGAGCGTCTCAAACACAAGGAACATCGGGGATAGTTTGGAAACACTGGCCTTCAGTGTCATCTTGCAGGGTCCACAGAGGGAGTCTGAGTGGACACTACGTAGTGATTAACCCCATCTGCAGGTAGTGGTCTGTGAAAGGCAGGACCATGGGTTCAAGGACTGTCCATCCAACTCCCGCCATGAACAAGTGAAGCAACCAGAACTGGCAGAGATGAGTCATGCTTCAAGGATCATAAATCTAGATTTTAGGGTCTAATGTGATCTCTCCTATTACTCTGAGCTTGAGGGCAGAAGATATATCTTGCCCCAAATCTAACACACAGCTTAGAATATAGTGAGTCAATAAAAATGTGTGCACTGACAAAATGTGTGAAAAATGATGAACTTTGTCATTTACTGAAATAAAATTAGGTGCACAGGTAACAT
This sequence comes from Myotis daubentonii, assembly GCF_963259705.1. NCBI lineage: Eukaryota > Metazoa > Chordata > Mammalia > Chiroptera > Vespertilionidae > Myotis > Myotis daubentonii. The sequence continues at coordinate 37,812,211 of NC_081852.1, read as the reverse complement.
CTGGGACTGCACATTTGTGGAATCTGTGTTTCCATGGCAACCACAGAAAAGAGTAAAGCTGTACTAGATCCAAAGGATATACATCCCCAGGAGGATGCCACTCCCCTTTGACCAAGGCCAACCAGGCACAAGATTCGTTGCTAGGGCTGGAAAGAAAGGAACGGTGAGCTGGTGATTTTGTTTGTTGTTTTACACCAGTAGTGGCAAAGAGCTCATTGGAGAATGGTTTCAGTGCCATAGGTGACCTGGTTTCTCTTGCTTTGGTTACGGCCATGGAGGCTCCCATAGATGCCCTTAAAAACTTGTGGTCACCAGGCCATAGTAATAAGCAGAGGCTTCATTCTATAGCACCTACCTTTTATTGGAGTGTTTTTCATTCACCTCCTTGCCAAATCCCTGGGGATTTTCTTCAGTATGTGGGTCAGTCTGGAGGTGGAAATGCTGCATAGCCGTTCTTGCTCCAGTTTTATATCTTTGTAACCAGACTGCATTAATGTAGCTTTGTTTCTTCCTTGGCTGAGAGTGCAGAACAAGGTTGGAGCATGTGCCTCAAGAAGTTCAGTAACAAGTTTGTAGGAATTCTGATTTCCTTATCCAAAGGGCTGACCGGCAGACCCCGAACGATGGATGACACACATTTTTGTGAAAGAGAGGGCTAAGGGGCTGTTTTGCCTTAGGAGTGAAAAGCCCTGTTTGCCTGCCTCCTTGGGCTTTTATTGTCACAACAGCTTGAACTAAAATTAACCTCTAGATCAGCCGTGGGCAAACTACGGCCCGCCGGCCGGATCCGGCCCGTTTGAAATGAATAAAACTAAAAAAAAAAAAAAAAAGACCCTACCCTTTTATGTAATGATGTTTACTTTGAATTTATATTAGTTCACACAAACACTCCATCCATGCTTTTGTTCCGGCCCTCCGGTCCAGTTTAAGAACCCATTGTGGCCCTCGAGTCAAAAAGTTTGCCCACCCCTGCTCTAGATACAATCAGCAGGGTAGGCATCCTTGAGAAAGCACCTGCATCTGTAGTGTCTTTCAAACAAGGACATTTTGAAGTCTAAACAAAGATTCTAGTAAAACACCCAGGACTCAGACTTGTTTGGAAAAGTCAAGGCAGGGTCTGCCGCCTAAGGCAAGGTCCCCCAGGGGCCTCTGGCCTCCCAGGGAATCCTCCCCACAAACTTTCCAACCAAGCCCCATGCTTCCCCACACTGATCAACTGCGTTTAATATATTTCTATTGCCTGGCTGGTGTGGTTCAGTGGTTGAGCATCAACCTATGAACCAGTAGATCATGGTTCAGTTCCCAGTCAGGGCACATGCCCAGGTTGCAGGCTCCACCTCCAGTGTGGGACGTGCAAAAGGCAGCCGATCAATGATTCTCTCCCATCATTGATGTTTCTATCTCTCCCTCTCCCTTCCTCTCTGAATTCAATCAGAATATCTTTTAAAAATATATATGTATTTCTATTGAGCAGATCACAAAGATGTCGACAGACCTGTGTGGCAAGAAAAAGACTAGTTAATATTTGCCAACTTGGAACTCTTAGATACTTACACGGACAAAGCCACCCAAATGAAGTCACAACTGAGAACAAAATTGTGATTTTTCATTTGCCACAAGAGGGCACTCTTGGCTTTGCTCCCAAACCTTTTCAGAAGGAAGTTTTCTCTAATCCCTTCCTCTGGGGAGAGGCAGAGAGCTGTTGATTTATGAGCCAGTTTGTCATTGGAGGACTGGTAAGATCAAACATGTCTGTGGTCATTTCTAGGATTGTGACTAATCCTGTCTAATGCATAACATCTGAAAAATGTTCTCAAAGAGTAGCTGTGTCTGGAATGTGACATGAAAATAAAAATGTGCCTAATAGAGTGGTCAGGACCTCAGACTTGAGGGGAGGAAACGGAAATGTCTTTACCCTTAGGCCTCACACTTACAAAGGACCAACGTTTAGACTGTTGATATTATCTCCAAATAATGAAGATTATTCTGTGTTTGTGGGTATTAAAGGCCTTAATTTGTTCAATGCAAACATTTAAAATACACTAATTTTAACTCGTTTCGTTCTTTTTTTAACATATAGAGAGATTTTCAAAATATGACCCCTGAAAGGCAACATCAGGTTGTAATAATTCTGATTTTTTTAAAAAATTGTAATTAATTCAAGAGTATTTGTTGTATTGTTTTAGGTGCAGATTTCAAGTTCAATTCCAAACTAAGCAGAAAACTCTCTGCCCACATGTTTTAGTAGTACAAACACAAATACTTTTGCATTTTACATTGTGCCTTCTGGATTTTTAAAGCCTTCTCATAAGGCTTTGATCTTTGCAGCAACACTTTTGACAGGTGAGGTATTTTCTCTGTAAATCATTTCCATTAAAATAAATGTTATTTCTTTTAAAGGGAATAATTTGATTTGCTATAAAAATTATTTGCAATAAATATATGTATATATTGCTTACTTTAAATAGGTTGATGAGAGTTCCAATATCAGTAGAAGCACCCACACATATGTGACCCAGATGAATCACAAATATAAAGTGTTTAAAACCAAATATGCACCAGCAACCATGTCATATTCTTCACCAGCATTCCCCTGTTTTGGCGTGGATAATGAATGTTTTCCAAGTCTTTTGTAAACTGCCTATAAATGCAACTTCAATGCCCCACTCCAACACCACTTTTGATGTAGGGGCACGTGTCTTGAAACTGACACTGACCAGGTTTCGCGCTCAGATTGGCTGTACCGTGCTATTTAACTCTAGCTAGTCTTGACCTTTCTGAGGCTGAGTCTTCACTTTTACAACCAGGGATTAGATTATCCACTCTCTATGAGTCTTGATGTGCTACAGTTGTAAAACGTTACAACACTTTTCATCTTCCCTATCCAGGAATAATTGTTCCGGTTAGATGGATAATTGTTTGGGTTAGATAGATGCTAAGACAGTTTCACTTCATTTTGGAAGGAAACAAACATGAAGGTCACGCACAAGAAGACCTTATGTAGTAGGTAATGCACTTTGCCAACTACATATTCTATTTTTATTGCGGGGGGTGGGGGGTGGGAGGTAGTACCCAAAGTCTTTTGGTAAGTTGGTACCAAATAGCATCTAGATTGTATTAAATATGCATAGACTTGGATGTTGTTCTCTCAGAGAAGTGATTTGATCTCTGTGGTAGCTAGAGAGAAAAGGATTCCTGCACTCTAGCCCTGTCAGAAAGACCTTGCCAAGATAAAAATAATACACAGGAAGTCAAATCAAAAGGAGAAGCACAAGAAACAGTGTGGCCAAAGGCCTAATACCATTTGAAATAAATAAATGTCACGTTTTATGAAAAACCATTCCAGGGGATGAGTAGACCTAAACTACATAACCAGTGCTCAAAAAAAAATATTCAAAATTTTAGCCTCAATTTAGAGCCTATATCTTTTAAACTGTACATTGAGTCCACAAATAACTCTTCAACACTTAGTGTGTGCAAGGTATAATGCTTGGTGCTGTGGGAAGAAATCTTGGAGATAGAATCTGTGCCCTAAAAAGACCCATTCATGCAAAGCTGTTAAATCAATTTTGTGTAAGAAAAGTGTTTAAAGATGCATGTTTGCCAATTCAAGAAACGATGCCACTTCAGTCAAGACTAAATAGGGCTCCATTTTATTTGGCTCCATGAAGTCATGTTCTGTTTGTGGTTGTCCAGCATCCCGTGCCTATGTTTGCAGCATCCTCTGTGGCCTGGAATGGACAACTGATGATAATTGAACTGACCACTTGCCTTGCCATGGTTGCCCTTGTGTATTGGACACACCCTTTTGTCCTGGTGGCTGCATGGAATGCAAAGGCAGAGAAGCTGCTGGCTGTTCTTCAAAGTGCCACAAGCAAGAGGGGGAGAGCCTAGAACAACCAGGGGCAAACCAGGGCTTCCAGGTCTTGCTGCACTGGGCTTTCTGGGGAATATTCTAACAAGCTTCGTGATAGAGGATGGAAGAACCAAAGAAGAAGAATGGGTTGGTTGGAGCTACGGGCTCAAAGGGGGCAGTCCTGACAACAATCTAATAGCTAAGTGTAAATTAAGCAAACCTGCCAATGCCGCCCACTTAAAAAATCTATGAGAGCATCCATCCAAATCACCCAAGCGTGATGACTGAAACCACAAGGAAAGGACAGCATGTACGGACAGAGATTTGAAGGTTGACTTAATTTCTGTTGAGGACAAATCTGAGTGACATTTGATGGCTGAGCAGAGTTCAATTGTAAGCCTGAGAAGGTGAGTTTTGATGGACCCTTTGGAACTCTGGGGAGCCCAAGAATGAAGGCTGAGTAAATGGCATATGCTACATTCAGTAGTGTGGTGTGATGCTCAAATAAACCTTCTTATTTGTATTATTTTAAAATCATAAGTAAAGATCAAGGAAAAGAAGCCCTTCCTCTTCTCTCTGAGATGCTGCTTGAGCCACACACAACTCAAGGGCAGGGTGACCCTTACCAGGAATGGAAAAGGAGACAGCTCCTGGTGGCGCAAAAAGCGAACTGGAAAGAGCACGGGAGGACAGGGAGCACCGAAGAGATCAGAAAGGACAGCTTTTCTAACCGTAAGAAACCCAGCAGCAGGGAGGCCAAGGGCCTGCCTTGTGCCTGCCTCTGCTACCATCCAGAGCGCCAAGACAGTAGAAAACGCCACTTTCTTTCCTGTTTGGCATTGGCTGTCAGGAAGCTCAAAGCTGCCTCTGAACCTTTATCTCCTCAAGACACAAGCAAAATATCATAATAATCCTATGGTACACGGAGCCCTGAGGCTCAGAGAATGGGCTGCTAAGAAATATCCATGACCCATCAGTGGCAGTTCAGGGACACACAGTAGTTGGGATGTTCTGAATTACGAATTGGCCTATTATGGGTGTGTGTGTATAACATCCTATAGACCCCATGTATATATTATGTTATTATATATTAATATATGACTATACATTATAAACTGGCATATTATATACAATGTGTCTAATACAGTGGTTGGCAAACTCATTAGTCAACAGAGCCAAATATCAACAGTACAACGATTGAAATTTCTTTTGAGAGCCAAATTTTTTAAACTTAAACTATATAGGTAGGTACATTGTTATTAACTTAATTAGGGTACTCCTAAGGCTTAGGAAGAGCCACACTCAAAGGGCCAAAGAGCCTCATGTGACTCTCGAGCTGCAGTTTGCTGACCACGGGTCTAATATATAGATACATATATTAGGGTATGTACATAGCCTATATATTTCTAGGCCCAGATATTGGTCTATATTTTTATTGTACTTATTCTTTCCTCACAATATATAGCTTTATATCTTTTTACATAATTTTATTTGTTGTTCATTGCAAATTTTCCTCCATTATGATTTAGGTAAAATGTGAAATGTAAATTTAAAATAATGTGTCTTGAGCGGCGGGGGGAGGGTGGGGGTGTGAAGGTGAAAAGGGCATAGAAGGAATAAATGGTGATAAAAAATAAAAAAAAGATGTGTCTTATTTTGTATGCTTATTATGTGCCAGTCACTATGCTTTTACTTCTGTCAGACCACAGCAATAATAATAATGCCTACTTCCACGGACTGGGTGAAATCCCTTCAACTAAAACATTTAGTTCGTGCCTCACAGATGTTACATGGTGGCATTATTATTATTATTTTCCTATTTAATGCTCAAAATAGACTCGTGAGATAGCTACTATTATCATATCCGTTGGGGCGGGGGTAGATCTGAAAATGCAAAGCTTGGAGGAGAAAGTGCTGGCTATAACCTCACAGACACCAGAGGCGAAGCCGTGTCCCTGGCTTCCAAGTTTTCGTCCAAACCTATCTGCTAGGCGTTCCTGTGTTTCAGCCTCCCGGTCAAAGGAGGCTTTGTTGGTGGTCTGGGGCGGGGGGAGCGGGGGGGGGGGGACGGTCTCCCCAGAGCTCTTCTAGTACCCACCTCCTCACGGCCAGTCCACCCCAGTTTGATGGCAGAGAAGCGCAGGTGTGGGGCGAGCCCGGCAGTCCGGCGCTGCGCCTTGGGGTGGTTTGGAGGAATGGGGGCCAAGGCGAAGGGCAAAGTGGCGCCGCGAAGCCAGCCCAGGGAAGGGCAGGACAGGCGCGACATCTGTCCAACCGGCAGCTCCGCGAGGCGTTAGGAACAACACGCAAACATTCCCCTTAGGAACAAGGTGGGTGCTTTACTGGTCGTATTGCTTTCTGAGATGCAGCGTCCTTTTAGCCAGTTCTGGGCCGCGCTAGAAGTTAAAGCCAGAATGTATGTATGTGTGTATGTATGTATGTATATATGCGTATGTACGTAAAGCGAAGAACAGTCACGGTCCCCTCTTTTGCCGGGGAGTCTCGCCGTCTCTCCGTTCCCGTCGCTGGTCTGCGCGCTTCGGCAGCATAACGGAGGGCTGATTAGTGGCCGGGTGTTGCGAGTTCCTCTGAGCAGACTGTGTGCTGGGGTGTGGGGTGTGTGTGGGGGTTGGGGCGGGGGGAGTGGAGGGAGTCGGGAAGGGCAGGATCTGGAGCCCGCGGCGAACCGGCGGGGATACATCCTCTCTGAAGACCGGAACTGGAGAGGCTCCGGACCCGCCGCCCCGTCGCATCTGATTTCCTGCGCCGATCGCCGCCGCGACTCCCTCCGAGAAAGGTTAGTTTGCCACTCGCTCCGGGCTAAATTTACAGGGTGTGCAGACAGCAAAGATTAGGACTACAGAAGGTGCGCCACTTTAAAAAGTTCTTAAAAATGCAGTTGTACTTGGCGTTTTCAGGGATCCACACGGGCAACGTGTGCATTTAAAGACGAGTAGTTCTGCGTTGGTTACACGGGAGCCCTGCCGGTGGTGATGGGAACATCCCGCATCTTCTTTGGGGGTGGTGATGACACACGGATCGAGTTATCCAAACTCGAAATGCAGCCGCAGGTGTGCCGTGTAGCAGCTAAAGGCAGCTCTCCGGCGCCAGTGACGGATGCCAGCTCAGCTCAGCTGGGAAAGGGCGGCAGAGGCAGCTGACGTCACGCCGGGCGGGGCTCGAGTCCCTATAAAATCGGTGGGACGCCAGCCGCTGCAGCGGCGGCCAAGCAGCGCCTCGCCATGAGCAGCCCCAACTCCTCCCAGCTCCACGCCGCCGCGGGGTGCAGCTCCGGCCAGATGTTCCTGCAGCCCGTCTGGGACCGGCTGCGGACCCGGGAGGCCCTCACGCAGTCGCCCTTCTTCCCGGTCATCTTCGCCATCACCACCTACGTGAGCTTCTGCCTGCCCTTCGTGATGCTGGACCTCCTGTGCCCCTGGGTGCCCGCGCTGCGGCGCTGCAAGATCCAGCCCGACAGCGCGCCCTCGGCGCGGCAGCTGCTGTCCTGCCTGCGGCAGACGCTCTACCAGCACCTGGTGTTCGTGTTCCCGCTGACGCTGCTGCACTGGGCCCGCCGCCCGGCCCTCCTGCCCCCCGAGGCCCCCGCGCTGCCCCAGCTGCTGGGCCACGTCGTGCTGTGCCTGCTGCTCTTCGACGCCGAGTTCTTCGCGTGGCACGTGCTGCACCACCGGGTGCCCTGGCTGTACCGGACCTTCCACAAGGTGCACCACCAGAACGCGCCCTCGTTCGCGCTGGCCACGCAGTACGTGAGCGCCTGGGAGCTGTTCTCCCTGGGCTTCTTCGACATGGTGAACGTCTGGCTGCTCCAGTGCCACCCGCTCACCGTCCTGGTCTTCCACACGCTCAACATCTGGCTGTCGGTGGAGGACCACTCCGGCTACGACTTCCCCTGGTCCACGCACAGGCTGGTGCCCTTCGGCTGGTACGGCGGCGTGGTGCACCACGACCTGCATCACTCTCACTTCAACTACAACTTCGCCCCGTACTTCACACACTGGGACAGGCTCTGGGGGACTCTGCGGCCCCCTCGCGCCAGGTAGCCCGCACCCCTCCCGTGTCGGGGTGGCTGCGGAGGGCAGGGGCTGCCCCTGGGAACCAGGACTGTTGGCGCGTTTTCACACTTGAATCAGAAGAAACGCGCCTGAGCTCTTTTATTTTTATATTTTAGTAAGTAATTTATTACCTGCTGGAAATTTCTAGAGACAATCTGATGTGTTGTTTTTTTTGCAATCTGATGAAGTAATTTATATCAATTTTTTTGTATATCAATAATTGTATACTGGGTGTTGAATTCTAGCTCACTTCAGTAGCCTTGATTCCTGGATCGATTTAGACATTTATCACTGGCATATTTAAATCATTTCTAAACGGATTTGTTTGTAGGACAAAGAATTTCCTATGTTTGAAAGTGTCCTAGAATGAGACTAAAAACCATATTTTTTTAAATGCAGAATCTGATGTCTGATGCTATAAACAATGCAACATGTTCCTGCTGGACAGTAACTAAGATGATCGTACTTTTTTCCTATTTTTTTCACAGAATTTTATATTTATATGGAAAGAAATGTTATTTATGCTTAAAAAAAATATATGAACCAAATAAGTACTGGCTCCTGTTTCATTGGCATTTTGAGTAAAAAAAACTAAAACAGGGTGAGGGAGCTGGGATTGCAGGTTTCTGTCCCAGCCTCCCTCTGCCCCACCTTGGGATGAGAGAAATCTGGTGGTGGGGTGTATGTGTGTGTGTGTGTGTGTGTGTGTGTGGGGGGGGGGTTACAGGAGAGGAAAAGGCAGGAGAAGGGGTCTGTTTTGGCCTAGAGATTTTAAAGGGGAAAAAAACACTATTGTTCTAAATGTGTTTTAATTGTTTTCTGCCTCACAGGCAACTTAAAGAATTACCTTGTGAAGTCTTAGAGAGATTAACACTGAGCAACCATTTGCTTATCTGGGGGGAGGGCAGTGTTGGGGGATGAATAGAATTACTGGGGTGCCTTGATTTACAAAACTGGTGAGTCAAATGGGTACATTCGAGGGGCTGGTAGATACAGAAAGGGGTTCAGAGTGCACCCCCCTTTTTCATGAAGCAATCTAGTACAAATGATGATCATATGCATCATCTCGGCTATTTGGGAATTTTGTATATTCATTTTTCTTAAGTAAACAAACATGCAAACTGCATGTCCATTTCTCAAAGGAAAAAAGTGAAATTTGACTCTACATTCCTAGTTCCTCACCTTAAAAGGAGATTGTGCCTCCGATGTTCTTCTGCTTCTTTTGTGTGTTTTTTTTTAAATACATTTTTGTTGATTTCAAAGAGGAAGGGAGAGGGAGAGAGAGGTAGAAACATCAATGATGAGAGGGAATCACTGATTGGCTGCCTCCTGCATGCCCGCACCGGGGATCAAGCCTGCAACCCAGGCATGTTCCCTAGGCTGGAATCGAACCTGGGACCCTTCAGTCTTCAGGTTGATGCTCTATCCACTGAGCTAAACCGGCCAGGGTGCCTCCGATGTTCCTGAAGATTATTTGTGACAGTAAGTGTCCCTATCACTGCTCATCATGTTCTCCATTCAACTGCTGCCCAATTGTTTTAATTTTATCTTTGGAGTGTAGTTAGATAGGGCAAAGTTAAAAGTCAATACAATTTAGACAGAAAAGTATAAAGAGCGGCAGCTTTGCATTTAATTTTAGGCTCACTACATATATGAACAAAACTATGTGTCTAAAGGTGAAAAATCCATCTAAAGACCTGGTCTCCACAGTCTGCCAAACGAAATTCTTCCAATTCTTTGGCAAAATGCAATTAGAATGCCTGGCAACTAACTCAGAAGCATTTTCCTTCCCAATGTGTGTGCTCTCTTGGCTTCTTCACTAAAGTTATCTCTTCTTCTGTCCTTAGCAAGACCAGGCTGGGACTTAAAGTCTATATTGATGTATAAAAGTGAAATCCACGAAATCAGGTAGTGAGATGTAAGGGGAAAGTGCTGATTGGAGGTCGAATGTTAATATCATGATTAACAAAGCAAAGAAGGATGCACGGGCAGGTGTGGAACATCTGATAGAAGTATTTGTTGTTTTGAGCAGCTCCAGACTCCCCCCGAGCTGCCTGCAAACCTTGGATCATGATGATCACAGCTCACTCTCTGAGAGTTTTTAACAATGTGTCATGTTGCCTCGCCTTATAAGGGAATTTTACAGGGGAATTTTACACTTGGGTCAAATTGTCCACATAGACATTATTTGGGCTTAGAAAGACTTTCTCAAAATCGAATGTCTTATCAGTTTGTACTACCTTGAGAGGTGGAAGTGGAGTGGAGAGGATGAGCAATTTTTCAGATAGCTTGAGGGTCTAATAGTTATAACAATAATAATGATGGTGATGAAGTAGTTCACATTTGCATTCACTGTCACACACATTGCTTCTTACATTGCTCTAAAGGAGGTAGGATAGTTATCGTCATTTAAAAAATTATTATTATTATTATCAAACGTTCTGGATAGAGAATTGGTACCTCCATAGGTTAAGTGACTTACTCCAGATTCTAAAATAATAGAATTTGGAGCCAGTTCTTGAACTTAGGTCTGGTAGTGTATACTATCCCTCTTCTCTGATGAAGCTTAAGATAATCTCCATTTTACCAAATGCTGTTAAGTTGCAAACTCTAAGGCGCCAACGAATGGCCTCTCTTCACTATTCCTCCCCAGCCACTGCCCCTCAACACGGTGCCCCCCTAGCCCACTATTTTGATGTGGACGTCCCTGGGTTCCAAGCCTCTGCTGGGCAGGAGGGAAAGCTAGGGAAAGTAGGCCTAGGTCATCTAAGTGGGCTTGAGAAAGCATGAGGTCAGGGCTCTGTTTTCCCTGTCCTTCACGGCATGTCAGCTAGCACTCAGGCTGAAGTCAGATGGCCTGGGGCAACCTAGACTCTGAGACTTAAAAGCTGAAGGACTCTGGAAAAGTTAATCTCTCCATGCCTTGCTTCCTTTCCTATAAAATGTAGATAATCATAGAACCTACCTTACAGAGTTGTTGCCAGAGATTTTGAGCTACTACTAGGTGGACTGGAGGATTGCTATGATGGATATTTCATGATGTGGATACCAGGACTGTAGCCTTCTGTTCACAAACATGTTTGAGCTCTCTCCTTTTACCGGGAACCAAAGAAAGCCATTGTTTATTTTGCTTCCATGAAAGCTGCTTAGCTTGTCATCTTTCAAGGCCAAAGTATTGGAAAGAGACAGACTGGAAAGTGTCTGACTGGTTTGTCACCATGAGTCATCCCACCTCTTCCTGAAAATTTCACCTCTGTTCACTGCCATCTTCCTAACTATCAAGTCCATTGATTCCCTATGCCCTGCCCTCGCTTTCCCATTGCCTTGATTTGTTTTTTAAGGTCTTTCTTTTGCTAACTAGCCTCATGTTGGAATTCAGTTCTTGCTTGCTTTTAATAAGATTTATCTATTTTCCTTCCTAATTCTGTTTCTTCTTCCTTCAGGGGCTGCTTTCCTCAGAGGGAGGCAAGCCTCAAGGTGCTTCTATTTTATTAAAAAATATCTAAATTGTGTGTAAGAAATGTCCTTCCTACCATCTTCAAGTGCACCCTGTAAGTCTCTGCTTTCATTGTGTTCTAGTACACACACAGATGAGGTATACGCACACATATACCAAGCATATGTATGAATAGACACTATATATGTATGCACACTATATATATACACTATTTATGTACATGCCACATACAAGCTATATATCCACACACTATAACGTAAGCTCATGTATACTATATATACGTATATCTATAATAATAAAGGCATAATATGCTAATTAGACTGGGCATCCTTCCAGATGACCTTCCGGAGGAAGCTGGGACTGCAAGGGAAGCCCGGGTCCCCAGGGCCAGAGGGAAGCTGGTGCCAGCAGCTGAGGGGAGGAAGGCCTACTCTTACACGAATTTTGTGCATCAGGCCTCTAGTGTATATATATATAAACTATACGAGTATGTACTCTATATATACTTATACACTTTATACACATACATACATGTGTGCACATGTTATATATACACACTTTATGTACATGTGCCAACATTTTATATATATAGAGAGAAACTGTATATGTATATCCACTATATACATACTCCCTTCCCCTCTCTTTCTACACACACACATACACACACATATGTACACACACACACACTTAACACACCACCATTTCTCTCTGCCCCTACTACCATACCTCATTCTTTTTTTTTTTAAATATATTTTATTGATTTTTCACAGAGAGGAAGGGAGAGAGATAGAGAGAGTTAGAAACATCGATGAGAGAGAAACATCGATCAGCTGCCTCTTGCACATCCCCCACCGGGGATGTGCCCGCAGCGCAGGTACATGCCCTTGACCGGAATCGAACCCGGGACCCCTGAATCCGTAGGCCGGCGCTCTATCCACTTAGCCAAACCGGTTTCGGCCATGCCTCATTCTTGATAATGATTGGTTTAGTATTGCACGACTCCTGGAAGCAGTAGAAACACACCTTTGCCATTAATCCTGTCTTTCTTTATCCATTCCATCCTCCATCACTAGTTTATCCTAGCTTCCTAGATAAGGCCATGTTCACAACCCACAATCCCTGTTCTAGGGAGGTGCACAATCTATTGCAAAAGAGAGTCAAGCAAACAAATGAATCTACTCTAATGTAGCCAGTGTGATCATGCAGAGGAATGACGGGTTGTTGAGGAAGCCCAAAGAAACATGGGTCAGTTGAGCCACAGAAATCATGAAGGATTTGTATGTGTTCCCATGCGTGCCCACCAGAAAAAAACAGTGTGGCAGAATCAGAGAGGGATGATGGAACTTGACATACTTAAGACATGCTGAGAAGCTCAGAGCACTGTGAAGACAAGGGAGGAAAGTCAAGGCATGTCGCCTTGCCTCTTGACAAGCCATTGAACCTGCTTAGGACTGTTTGCTCACTTGCCTATGCCACATGGTTTTGGGAGGTTGTATATAAAACTGCTTTGAAACAAATGTTAGGGCTTGCTATTATTTATTGATTTATGATGAGTACATGAATAAATGCATTGAAAACTGGACTTGGAAATGTCATGTTAAGAAGCTTAGATTGTGTTCTCTGGGCTATGGAGGGGAGGGGTAGGTGGGGGTGCCACAGATTTTAGGCAAAGAAGTGATATGATTCCATCTGGTTTAAGAAGATAACGGGTGGCAGTGAATGGTGGTTGGGATCCAGTTCTGCCTGGATTCCAAACCTGGCTCCCCTGCCTATGAACTTTGTGACCTTAAGCAAATCACTTAATCTCTCGGAGGTTCAATGTCCTCATCTGTAAAAAGAGGGTGGTGGTGCCTACCCTTGAATTGTGGTAAGAAATAAGTAAAATATTTAGAGAATTTAGCACTCTGCCTCACATACGGCAAACACTCTGTAAATAGAATCTCTTTTGCTACTGGTTGTTACAAAAGGGTTATGGATACAGGTGAGAGACAATACGTTTGTCCCAAAACAAGTGGAGATGAGGTGTAGAGGGAGAAATGGATTTCTCTTTGATCATAAAAGTAACGCATGCTCATGGAAAAATTTCAAATGCGAGAAAACAGTGTAAAATAAAAAGCAATTTCTATCCCCGTTCAATGAATTCATTTCCATTGCAGATATAATCAAAGGTAACCCCTTTTTTTGGTGCCAAACCAGAAATCAGTTGTTCATTGTGTCTTTCTTTTCTTTCTTTCTTTTTTTAAAATATATTTTTATTGATTTTTCACAGAGAGGAAGGGAGAGGGATAGAGAGTCAGAAACAACAATGAAAGAGAAACATCAATCAGCTGCCTCCTGCACACTCCCCACTGGGTATGTGCCCGCAACCAAGGTACATGCCCTTGGCCGGAATCGAACCCGGGACCCCTGAGTCCGCAGGCCGGCGCTCTATCCACTGAGCCAAACCGGTCAGGGCGATTGTGTCTTTCTTTCTTCCTTTCAGTTGTGATATATTCATTTGTTTTTAAAAGTTAAAAAAAAAAGCAAGTTAGTGTGAAGAGAAGTTCTCTAGACAAAGGCCCAAGCCCTCTCTAAATAGTTTTGCTTATTTCCTTTTTCTGATGTCTTTTGATCACTTCTCAAAACAAGAAGAGAAACTTAAGTTGTCTGTCTTCCACAGCGTCCATGAATGGATCGCTTGGCACTGTGACTGTTTTATACCTGAAACAGCAGGTCAAAGGCAAAGCAAAGCTTTCCTTGCTCCCTGTAGCTGAAGACCCCTTTCTCTCATCTGCTCACTCCTACTTCATTGGCAGCTCTTACAGTAACTGCACTCTCTGCCTTCTCTACCGGAGAGGGAGCTCTCTGAAAGAAGAGGCCATGTCCTACAGATCATTGATTCCTTCAAGGAGCTTACAATTTAGGAAGTGCTCAGTCACTGTTTCTGGAGTGTAGGCTCTTGGATCTGGAACCTGAAGCAGCTGGGGTTGAGCTGCCCGATTTTTATTTTGGGGGAAATCTTTGAATCACTCTGAACATCAGTTTTCCTCTCTGTGAAATGGGTGGAGGTTGGGGGGATTATAATTGGCCTTCCCTGCTTCCTCAGGCTGCCGTGAAGGTCGAGTGAGCTAGAGCAGCAGGATGCTGAGTGGATGAGAGGTTACTCTGTCAGTGAGTGTGACAGTGTGGAGCCCAGGCATCCGTGAAGGCACAAAGGTGCAATGGCTCCCGTTTCCTTCCATCTCTGCCATGATGATGCTCCTTCATGGCTTCCTCAATCCAGCCACCGCCTCTCACTCCACACAGCTTCCTTCCCTGTATTCCTCTCCTCTGCACTCCCTGGTTCCTGCTTCCTGCTGACTCTCAGAAGAATATAGGAGGGGAGGGACGCCTCAGAGGGACCAGAGTTAGGGGAAATCGACCCCGGGACAGCACAGTTTGCAGAAGTAGCCTGAGCAGTAATATTTGTGTCCGAGTCAGAAGTAGTGTTAATCTAAGGACAGGCTCCAAGCCAAGAGCTGCAGCCTATTGCGTAAGTAGAATTTGGCAGCGGAGAAGGGCTTTTGAAAGAAAGAGCCTCTTGCAGTTGGACACTAACTAGAAAAAAGTCACCCCTTACTAGGTAGATTGAGTCCCCAGTTAGGTGGAGGGAGAAAGTGTGGCTCATGCTTGGCAGTGGGTTTGATTAGCCTGAGATATAGCATTGCCAAGGGAAGGTAGCTCACATGGCTGACACTTGTCAAGGTCAGAGATTCTAGGAATGCAAAGGCTGAGACACCACGGTCCAGTTTCCCTATTTTATGAATAGGGAAACCAAGGTTCACATGAAAAGTGGCTTTTCCTTAATCAGACAGCTGAGTTGGAACTCAAAGGCCTGCATCCTTCCTGCCTCTCCCAGCTGCTTCCCTCCCACGCTCTGGGTCCTAGAGCCACTGGGGGTTGTCTCTTGCTGAGTAGCAGAAATGTGGTTTTGAGACACTATTAGAAATAATTTGTATGTTTTAAAAAATAATTTGCATGAACACTACATAAACAGCTCTGCTCATTTGTAGCAACTTGAGAGAAGTGTTTATTTCAAAATTTGCTAAGAGCGATCCTGCCATATAACTTGTGGGTTATTGGTGTGGACTTGTATTTTATTCTGACACTCTGACACTCTCTGTTTAGAAAACATTTTAAGAAGCATCCATACAATGGAATACAATTCAGCAGGAAGGAATGAACTATTGATAAGAGCAACTACAAAGATGAATCTTAAAATAATTATGTTGAGTAAAGGAAGCCAGACCAAAAAAACAGGCACTCTATGGTCTGTTGATATCGTGTGTGCTATATGATTCCATTTATATAAGATTCCATTTATATGAGATTCCAGAAAATACAAATGAGTTCATTGTGACAGAAAGTAGACGGGCAGTTGTTTGGGGGAGGGAGAGGGCAGAAAGATGGATCACAGTGGGGCATGAGAAGACTTTCACGGATGATGGATATGTTCATGTCTTGACTGTAGTGTTGGTTTAATAGGTGTATACATGTGTCCAAATTTATCAAATTGTGCACTTAAAATATGTGTAGTGTATGGTCTTTCAATCATACTAGATACCGATGATGATAAATTAATCCAGGACCTCATGTTCTAAATTTTAGTTTTGGGCTACTATAACAAAGTATCATCGACTGGGACATTTATTTCTCACAGTTCTGGAGTCTGAGAAATCCAAAGTTAAGGGGCTGGTAGATTCAGCTCCTAGTGAGGGTCCCCTTCTTGGTTTATAGAGAGCCTCACATGATAGGGAGAGAGAAAGCTCTGGTCTCTCTTTTCGTAAAAGAACATTAATCTCATCCTGGGAGCCTTGCCATCATGATCTCATTTAATGCTAATTACCTTCCAAAGGCCCCACCTCCAACATGGGGGTTAGGTGGCCAACATATGAATGGGGGTAGGGGTGTGAGACAAACATTCATTCAGTACTTGTAAAGAATAGGTATTCTGTTGGGTGAAGTGTTTTGTAGTTGTCAATTACATCAAGTTGATTAAAGTGTGATCCAAGTCTTCTATATCTTTACTAGAGGCCCAATGCACGAAATTCGTGCAAGGGGCTCGGCCCTCACAGCCACAGCGGCTGCCACTGCCTCGGCTTCATCCGGAAAGTCGTCCAGAAGGTCTTTTGTCTGGTCTAATTATCATATTATGGTTTTATTATTATAAATTATCCTTTTACTTGGTCTATCAATGATTGAATGTGGGTGTTTTAAATCTCTGATTATAATTGTGGATGTGTCTGCCCGTTTCTTCTTTAGGTTTATCAGTTTTGTTTTATGTATTTTGAACTCTGTTACTTGAGCTACAGGAACATTTAGGATTATTATGCATTCCTAATTTATTGAACACCTACTGTGTGACAAGCATTCTCGTACATGCTTTCCATACATAAGCTCCTTCATTGTTAAGAGTTTATTTGGGATTTACTATCTCAGTTTTAGAGAAGAGAAGAAAACCAGTGCATAAAATGATGAAGAACCTTGCACAAAGTTTTACATAGTAGGATAAAACCCCAAGCAGTTAGATTTCACGGTCTTCAGTTTTGACTAGTATGCTATTCTAGATGTTGGAGGGGGATTCAAACTTTGGGCAGGGTAAGGAATGTGATTAGATTATAAACTCCTTTGAAAATTCTGCTTTTTGTTGTGTTGTTGAACTGGTTCATATCTTGACACACATCTATTATCAGATGAGAAAAAAGACATATGTCCTACCAAAAAAGAAGTCATTTATGTTAGAGGCAACATTTAAATCCCACACATTTCTATTCCTTTCTCTTAGTGCTTTGTGTGTGATCTGAGAGCTGATTGCTCTCTTCTGCCTCTGAGTTGCACAAAAGCAGTCTCAAGGTGGCTGATGGAGAAAAAAAGGAAGTCTCTTAAATAAATTTTCATGGGTTCATAAAATCCATTGTCAAAGCCCTGACTGGTTTGGCTCAGTGGATAGAGCGTCGGCCTGCGGACTGAAGGGTCCCAGTTTCGATTCCGGTCAAGGGCATGTATCTTGGTTGCAGTACTGGGGATGTGCAGGAGGCAGCTGATCGATGTTTCTCTCTCATAGATGTTTCTAACTCTCTATCCCTCTCCCTTCCTCTCTGTAAAAAATCAATAAAATATATTTAAAAAAATATCCATTGCCAAAGAAGCTCAATAGCCAACCCCACTCTGCCAATGGAGCGTCATTCAAGTGCCTCTACCCACTCCCCCTTTGTTTCTTGCTCAGTGACTCAGAGATAGGGCTTTTAATCAAAAGAAATAACGTGAGTTTGGCTTTTCCACTTACTAACTTTGTGATTTTGGTAAAGTGACTTAACTAATCTATAAAATGGATCTACTGATGGTACCTACAAAAAGATTATTTTAATAGTAATACATTGAACACCACTTAAAGGGGTTTTATTATAGCAATTTTTATCTTTCTTTATAAATAAAGGGGGCTTCCTTCCTCTAGTATCTGCTTGGCCATGTAGTCAATGTTAATACAGCCATGTGCTGCATGATGACATTTCAGTCAACAACATACCACATATAGGATGGTGGTACCATCCTATATCATAAAAGCCTAATATGCAAATTGACTGAACAGTGGAACGACCAGTCATTATGATGTGCACTGACCACCAGGGGGCAGAGGTTCAACTCAGGAGCTGTCTCCTGGTGGTCAGTGTGCTCCCATGCGGGGAGTGCCACTCAGCCAGAAGCCGGTCTCATGGCTGGTGAGCGCAGCAGCAGTGGTGGGAGCCTCTCCCACCTCCACTGCAGGCGGGTGGTAAGAAGTGAGGGGTCCTGGACTGCGAGAGGAATGTCTGCTTGCTGGCTTAGGCCCGATCCCTGAGGGATCCAGGACTGCGAGAGGGCACAGGCTGGGCTGAGGGACCCCTACCCCCCAGTGTACGAATCTTGTGTATCGGGCCGCTAGTGAGATTATATTGGAGCTGAAAAATTTCTATTGCCTGTTGATGTCACAGCTATCCTAACATCATAGCCATCCTAAAGTCATAGCCATTGTAATGTCATGGCCATGGTAATGCCGCATCCATTATAATGTGGTAGCCATCCTAACATGGTAGCACATTACTCACATGTTTCTGGTGATGCTGGTGTAAAAAAACATGCTGCGCTGCCAACTGTACAAAAGGATAGGAGGCTATACCACTAGCCCTGTGCAAGTACACTCTCAGATGTTCACACAATGATGAAATCGACTAAACGATGCATTTTTCAGAATGCATTTCCATTGGTAAGTGGTGCATGATTGTAATGGTTAGTTAGGAGTCCCTTCTGTGTTTCAGGCACTTTTATCTCCATGATCTCACTTAGCCCTCGTTTACCCTGGTAACCTTGTAGAAATCTTTTATTATTACTTTTTTACAGAGGAGGAAATTGAGACTTGGAGAGGTTACATGACTTGCCCCTGATGATGTCTATAATGATATGAAAACCAGTATATGAGGTAAGCCTCTTTCTTCCATAGACCTCCTCTCTTTATGCTACTCCCTCCCTCAAATGCTAGAGAGGCTCTCCTGGGTCTTCCATGCACAGCCATGCAGGTTGTACATGGAACAACTCCAGGAGTGTCATTTTCATATGTATCAATGTCATACACCCTTGGAGCCATGCAGAGCACAACTTGCAGACATGTATGAGGAGGCCCTGGTGCCGTTAATGTGTTTTAGTCAGAGAGGAGAGAAGATTTTGTTGACAGCCACATTGACAGCCCTGCTTTCCTCTTTTCAATCATTCTTGGAAGTGCTTTCCATGCTTTTATAATTCTGAGTACATGAGCCAAAGCAACCTGACCACACCACCTCTCACCCTGTGGGTATGCCTGCATTTGAACTCTTCTTTGAGTATTCACCTTCCATATGCCCCTATGTGCCTGCCACCTTCCAAAGCATGCTGTAAAAGAAATTGTGTACGTAGCTCAATTTGGCAGTCTGATGCCAAAACACAGGTAAAAGTGAGCTATTTTCTTTTAGTTCATCTTGAAGATTTTTCTTCAGGTACCTGTGTGTGCTTTAGCCACTGAATGTCTTAGAGGCAGTCTTCCATGAAATAAACCCTTTCATGTCTAATTTTCCAGAAGATGCAGCTTAGCATTGTTCTATGCCTTTAGCTGTGCCTTTATGCATATGTGAGAGGAAATATACATTTAAGAATAAGTTAGGGGACATGACGCGTTTTCATCTGGGCATATTTTCTTCCTTAGGCCAACTTCCCAAATGCTACGGTCCGCAGAGATCCTTCCTTACCGGCTCAGCTTTAATAATGGTGTTTGCACTAAAGGAGCTGGAGGCAGCAGACACACTAGCTTTCAGTGGCTCTGAGAAAGGTCTATGGTCTGGGCTGGGCCCACTTAATGACTTTATTTAGTAACTTCAGTAATAGTTACAAATAGTTTATTATATTTCCCTTACAGTTATACAGGATTTTATAGAATGCTCTTACAGGCAAGAACTTAGAGCCATATCGTAATCTTGTGAGGTCAGGTAGATAGGTAATTTTATGTCTTGCAAGAGAGAAATCTGGACTATTAAGCTAGTGATGTCAAAAAAGATGTCCAAATTCACAAAGCAAATCAGAGTCCAGAACCATATTGGGACTTTTCATTCCAGAAGGCCCCTAGCAATCACTGCATCTGTTTGGAGGTTGTAGAGACTCACATCCTTTGCTTTCCTTAAGTCCTAAACCCAAAGATTCACTACAGCAATGTGGAGAACATTTAAAATATCTCCAAATTATTATAGTGATTTTAGACTAATTAGAGTTGAGTGGATATTCTGGTAGAATAAATCCATGTCTTTGTAAACTGCCTTCTCCAGAAATAGCCCTTTCTGTAAACCTAATCAGCTACAAGTGCCAACATAAACAGTGAAAGGAAGAATTCCAATTGCTGTCTATTAAGAATTGCTTCAACAAGAACTACCCCAAGACCAAGCAGATGTTCGTACCCATGTAAACATGTGGTCCCTATTGACCTACAGAGGTATGGCAGGTAGAGAGCACCAACAACCCAGCTTATTTGATCGTCACTCAGCCAGATTACGATGCTATTCCTTCTCAAGGATTGGCAATACCTTTATCCCCCTCAGAAACCCACACTTACACCCCCTAAATGGTCCTTTCTATACTTCCGAGCTTAACGTGTGGTCTGGCGGGCATGGTTTTTTTGTATTTAAACATGCATGCCTTAATGTATATCATTCATTGGTGACAAAAGGCCCTCCTTGTTCTCTTTTAACATGTAGGTTCTTGTGAACAATCGAACTAACTCTTGATGTGAAAAGCAAATATTATTTAGAAAATGGAAATATCTTCTAATTCAGTGGAAGCAGGCGCTAATACACAGCTCAATGGGAAGCTAAGCAAAGAGATCAGGTTAGGCCAGGATTGGAGCAGGTTGGAATGAGAATGCAGGAAATGGGAGAGTTAAGGTTTGTGGTTTTGAATTTCCTTGTGTGGCTTGACATGGTTTCAAAATGTCTTTTTCCAAGTGAAATGCTGCCGGGAGCCAGTCCATCCTTGCTGTTTCAAAGGACCTGGCATATATGGCATACTGTTCTTAAAATGTTTGCTCACCTTCTTGGCACTATGTGTTTTAACCAAGGTCTCCTCTCTGAGAAAGGTTGTTTCCCCAGGTAGGGATTTTCCCCTGAAGTTAGGGAGGGAATAAAACCCCTTAACTAAGTGCCAGGCGGGTAATTAATCACTTTAACTACGAACAATCATGCTTAAGCTACATAATCTTTACTCCCTGGAATGGAGATAAGAAACGCCCTAACCTTTGTAATAGAGATTGATAGGATTGAATCAACTGGTATAAATACAGATGTAACAAGACAGAGAGAGACAGAACTCAGAAGAGAGCCAAGAAGACAGAACCTACATGGAGCCTGGAGACAGAAGAACTTCACTGGAGAGAACATGGCAATAGATCCTGGACTGAACCTGACTATAGAACATGGCAAGAGAACCTGACTAGAACCTGGTGACTGGACCTGCCTGGAGAGCCTGGACAGAACCTGGCTGGAGAACCTAGCGAGGGAACATGGCTACAGAACCTCGCTGGAAATCTGAAGCAGAACCTCTCTGGAGATCCAGACCAGAACTTGGCTGGAGATCCTGGCTAGAGATCCTGGCTAGGCTGCTGATCAACTGAACACTGTCTCCGTGTCCTTCCTTCTTCGCCAACTCCGTCTACGCCTTTGGGAACCCCTGGACCTGCTGGGGTTGGACCCCGGCAAAATGCCAAGACAGTAGTTTCAGAGAAAGTTAATGTTTCTAACTGCCTCCAGTCCGCTTGAGGGCAAACACCTTTATCAAATTATAACTGGTGGGAAGTTTATGACATGTCAGCACCCATCTGAGGTATCCTCGCTGATTAACCAGAAACAACAAAAAGGGGAGATTGGAATACAGCATTAAAACCATTTGTCAGAGATAAATACTTGAAAATATATGTATTCTAGGGTGATATTTATTTATGAAGTTTCTTGTCTTAGAATGTCATGTGGACATGTAATAAAAAATAAGCAGGAAAAACTGGACCTTTAATGGTTGAACGGCAGGTAGTTGTATGGAGCCTGCTTGGTTGGCCATCCACACATCCCCTGGGGAACATCGGAGGCACTTCAGAGCTCTAAGGAACACAGTGAAAGACCAGAGGACTAGGACATGTCTGAATTTCTTTGTGGGGAATGTGGTGGCTGTTCTATCGCAACTGTTAGAGAACACCAGAAAGAAAGGATTAGACTGTGAACCCTTGGATGGACAGGATCCTAACATATTTATTTGTATACTAGAAGCCCAGCGCACAAAGTTTGTGCGCAGGTATGGTCCCTAGGCCTGACCTGAGATCAGGGCCATCTTCCCTGGCTGCCAGCAGTCGGCCCCCTCGATTCTCCATCCACCATCAGGCAATCGGAGCCTGCCAGTTAAGAGAAAGGGACTGAGAGGTTGGCTGGCAGGCCCTGATCAGGCAATCGGGGCCTGCGGGCTGGGGGCAGCTCCTGCGTTGAGTATCTGCCCCCTGGTTGTCTGTGCTAGTCATAGTGACCATCGTTCTGCCGTTTGGTCCATTTGCATATTACCCTTTTATTATATAGGATTGTTGATGACAAGCACAAGACCTGTCTCATGGCAGGAACTGATTAGTTTAGCAATTTGTTAAATAGACAAGTATATTTTTAAAAATCTGTGTTTGAGTGACAAACGCACCTGAAACTAAAGGAACACAAGGAAGTAAGTATATTAAGGAGAATGAATGTGGGCCTATGTGTCTTGATGTTCTCATAATTGCTGACCTGGACAGGTACTTCTTGCTATTTGGTCCTAATAAAGAATGAAATAACACTAATGAATCTTTCAGCTCAATGAACTTTTGCCTTGATATATTGTCAGGTATAATTTATAAGCATCCTAGAGGTAGGCTTTAATAATTTGTAAAACCATGGTTCTCAAATTTTAGAATACATAAGAATCACTCCCGGAAACTGTAAAAAACAACAATAATAGATTCCTGAACTATACTCTAGATATTCTATTCTGATTCAGCAGACCTGGGATAGGGACTAGGAGTCTTTTCACAAATGGTTCATGAGCCACATTTTGAGGAATCCTGGTGCGAAAGATGCAGGAGAGAAAAGGTAATTGCTTGTTTTTGGAGGTGACAACTACACTTCTAGATTTTGTGAATTCTAGGCAAACTAAGAATCTCAGCACCAATCTTAAAGATAATATTAGAACCATCCCTATTCTCCAGAAGTCCCCAGAATGGTAGCTTCCACCTTGCAAACTTTCCAGCTCACCCCCAGCTGTGGGGCTTGCAGGGATCAAGGCCTGGGAAGACGACCTTAACTGCAGCTGTAGTCTGAATTTGGTCTTTTGACACATTTTTAAGTCCCCCCCCCCCCCCCCGCCCTTTGGCAACCATCTACTTGTTCTCTTTATCTATGGGTCTGTTTCTGTTTTGTTTTATTTGTTTTGTTTTGTTTTTTAGATTCTACATATAAGTGAAGTCATAGGTTGTCTTTCTCTATCTAACTACTTTCACTTTGTATGATATCCTCTATGTCCATCCATCTTGTTGCAAATGGTAAAATGTCATTCTTTT
The DNA here is from genome assembly GCF_963259705.1 of Myotis daubentonii. Lineage (NCBI taxonomy): Eukaryota > Metazoa > Chordata > Mammalia > Chiroptera > Vespertilionidae > Myotis > Myotis daubentonii. The sequence continues at coordinate 37,788,692 of NC_081852.1, read as the reverse complement.
TATTGCTGAATAATATTCCATTATACATACACCACATCTTCTTTATTCATTCATATTTATTTACTTATTTAATCTTTATTGTTGAGATTATTACAGATGTCCCTCTTTTTTTGCCCCATAGCTCCCCTCTACCTGGTTCCCATCCAGTCTCAGGCCCTCGCCACCCTATTGTCTGTGTCCATAGGTAATGCATACATGCATATAAGATCTTTGTCTAATCTCTTTCTGCACCTCCCACACTCCCTCCCCTCTGAGAACTGTCAGTCTGTTCCATTTTCATGCCCCTGATTCTATTCCATTCACCAGTTTATTCTGTTCATCAGATTTTTTATTCATTTGATTTTTAGATTCAGTTGTTGATAGACATGTATTTGTTGCTACTTTGTTGTTCATATTTTTTATCTTACCTTTTTCTTCTTCTTCCTCTTCTTAAAGAATACCCTTCAGCATTTCATATAATACTGGTTTGGTGATGATGAACTCCTTTAGCTTTTTCTTGTCTGTGAAGCTCTTTATCTGGCCTTCAATTCTAAATGATAGCTTTGCTGGGTAGAGTAATCTTGGTTGTAGATGCTTACTATTTATCACTTTGAATATTTCTTGCCATTCCCTTCTGGCCTGCATACTTTCTGTTGAAAAATCAGCTGACAGTCGTTTGGGCACTCCCTTGTAGGTAACTATTTTTCTCTTGCTGCTTTTAAGATTTTCTCTTTGTCTTTAGCCCTTGGCATTTTAATTATTATGTGTCTTGGTGTGGTCCTCTTTGGATTCCTTTTGTTTGGAGTTCTCTGTACTTCCTGTACCTGTAAGTCTATTTCTTTCACCAGGTAGAGGAAGTTTTCAGTCATTATTTCTTCAAATAGGTTTTCAATATCTTACTCTCTCTCTTCTTCTGGCACCCCCATAATTTGGATGTTGGTACACTTGAAGTTGTCCCAGAGGCTTTTTACACTATCTCATATTTTTTGATTCTTTTTTCTTTTTGCTCTTCTGGTGGGGTGTCTTTTGCTTCCTCGTATTTCAAATCATTGATTTGATTCTTGGGATCCTCTAGTCTACTGAGGAATCCCTGTATATTATATTTTATTTCCGTCAGTGTATGCTTAATTTCTGACTGGTCCTTTTCCATTTTTTGGCATTCTCACTAAGATCCTTGAATGTCTAAGTTCCTTGGAGGTTTCTAGAAGATTCTTGAGTAACCTTATAACTGGGGTTTTGAACTCTATATCCAGTAGTTTGCTTTCTTCCATTCTTTCGTTTGTGACATGTTTTTTTGTCTCTGCATTTTGGCTACTTCCCTGTGTTTGTTTCTATACATTTGGTAGAGCTGCTAAGTCTCCTTGAGTAGTAGATGTCCTATAGGGCCCAGTGGCTCAGTCTCCCCAGTCACCTGAGGTAGATACTCTAGGTGCACCCCTTTGTGGGCTGTGTGCACAGTCTTGTTATAGTTGATCCCTGATTGCTGTTGGTGTCACTGGGAGGAATTGACCTCTAGGCCATTTGCCTGTGGGGACCAGCTGCAACAATAGTGGGAGAGCTACTGTGCAGGAGACACCCTTATGAGCAGGACTTGCTTCAGTGGGACTTCGGTGGTCACTGAGTCTGCCCCTTGAGTGTGTCATTTATGGATGTGAAGAGTTGTAATCTAGTATAGTCTCACACCGATCACTGGATACACTGGTTCTAGGGTCTCCAGGGAGTTGCAAAGTCAACCACTGCCTAGGGCCACCCAGCTGGAGCTACAGAGAGATCTGCAGATTCATCCTGTTTATATAAGGTTGGGAAGTACCCAGATGAGGCCCAGAGCTGTGAAGCAAGGCAGGCTGGTGCTGGTGCTGGGTCTTGGGTCTTTTATTAATAGATTTGGGCAGTGGTTCTCAACCCTGGCTACACATTAGAATCACCTGGGAATCTTTTTAAAATCCTGATGTCTGGACCTCATCCTCCGGAAAATTCTGTTTCTTTGTTACTAATGTTGTGGCCCCACCCCATAACAAAGAAACAGAATTTCCGGAGGATGAAGCCCAGAAATCAGGGTTTTAAAAAGATTCCCAGGTGATTCTAATATGCAGCCAAGGTTGAGAACCACTGGGTTTGGGGCTCCCTGACCCAGCTGCGGCTTGTTTGACAGGTTTTTAGCCTGAGAAAGCTGTGTGCACAGCTTGGGTGGGGTTGTAAATTGGTGGGGCTGGGTCTCAGGGAATCACCAGGGCAGAGCAAACAGAAATGGCTGCCAGTCAGCCCTGCAACCTGTCCCAGCACAGGTCCCAGGACAAGAACAATGACCACTGCAAGCACCTCCATCTGGAAGAAAGCTGCCTTGAGTTCCTGCTCTGATGCCAGACAGTCCAGTTGCTCCTCATATGTGTCTGGGTCCCCCAGAGCCTCGCCGGGTACTGAAGCTCATAAGAAGTGGGAGCTTGTAAGTTCAGTTCGTGGTGCTGGCTTTTTAAGAGGAGCAGCTGGGTCTCTAGCAGCTTGTGTGTCACTGAGCCCCAATCCCCACTGGTTTTTACAGCCCATAGTTCTTACTGCCCATAGGGACTTTTTCCCCCCAGCTCTGGGACCCTGGGCTGGGCGTCTCGTGTGGGGCTGGGATCCCTTGCTCCTCTGGGTGGCCTCTGCAGAGGCGATCTCCCTCCCAATTAAAGAAGCAGCACAAATGAGTGAGTGCCAGCCCAGCCCATTCTGTGCCTCCACACCTCCTACCAGTCTCAGTGTGCTTTCTTCTTTACTTCTCTTGTAGGACTTCCACTCAGCCAGCTTTCCAGTGGTTCTGCATGATGGTTGTTCTGTATTTTAGTTGTAATTTTGATGTGGTTGTGGGAGGCAGCGAGTGCAGGTGTTTGCCTACACTGCCATCTTGGTTCCCTCAGTTCCCCTATTCATCCATCTCTTGATGGACATCATGTTTTCCATATCTTGGCTACTACTAGTAATGCTGCAACAAACATAGTGGTACATATATCTTTTTGAATTAGTGTTTTTGTTTTCTTCAGATAAATACTCAGAAGTAGTATTGCTGGATCATATGAATGCTCCGTTTTTAATTTTTTTGAATAATCTTCACACTGTTTTCCATAGTGGCTGCACTAATTTGCAATTGCATCAACATTGTATGAAGGTTCATTTTCTCCCACATCCTCTCTAGTACTTGTTATTTGTTGATTTATTGATGATAGCCATTCTGATAGGTATAAGGAGATATCTCATAGTGGTTTTAATTTGCATTTTTACGTATGATTAGTAATAATGAGCATCTTTTCATGTCTGTTGACCCTCTGTATGTCCTCTTTGGAGAAATGTCTATTTAGGTCCTCTGCCCATTTTTTAATTGAATTGTTTGTTTTTTGGTGTTAAGTTGTATGAATTTCTTATATATTTTGGATATTAATCCTTTATCGGATGTATGATTTGCTAATACTCTCTCTCACTCAGTAAGTTGTCTTTTCATTTTGTTGATTGATTCCTTTGCTCTGCAAAAACTTTTTAGTTTGATGCAGTCCCATTTCCTTATTTTACTTGTTTCCTTTGCTGAGGAGACATATCTAAAAAGATATTGGTATGAGAAATGTCTGAGATTTTGCTGCCTATGTTTTCTTTAGGAATTTTATGGTTTCAGGTCTTATATTTAATCCATTTTGAATTTATTTTGTATATAATGTAAGAAATTGGTCCAATTTCATTTTTTTGCATGTATCTGTCCAGTTTCCCAACACCACTTATGACGATACTGTCTTTACCTCATTGTACATTCTTGTCTCCTTTGTAATAGATTAATTGACCATGTAAGTGAGAATTAATTTCTGGGCTCTCTATTCTATTGCATTGATTTATATATCTGTTTGTATGTCAATACCACATTGTTTTGATTATTGTAGCTTTGAAGCATAGTTTTATATCAGGGAGTGTATACTACTCACTTCATTCTTCCTCAAGACTTCTTTGGCTATTCAGATTCTTTTGTGGTTCCATATAATTTTTAGAATTAGTTGCTCTAATTCTGAGAAGAATGCCATTGGTATTTTAATAGGAATTGCATTGAGTTGTATATTGCTTTAAGTATTTAGGCACATTTTTAAAAATATATTTTATTGATTTTTTTACAGAGAGGAAAGGAGAGGGATAGAGAGTTAGAAACATCGATGAGAGAGAAACATCGATCTGCTGCCTCCTGCACATCTTCCACTGGGGATGTGCTCACAACCCAGGTACATGCCCTTGACCGGAATCAAACCCGGGACCCTTCAGTCCGCAGGCCGACACTCTATCCACTGAGCCAAACCGGTTTCGTCAAGGCACATTTTTTCAAAACCTGAAATAGCCCCCGAAGTATCAACTAGTAGTCAAAATGCGTTCAAAATAATGTGGAAAGAATGACAGAACAACATAATGCAAATCTCTGTAACCACATTATTTCGAAGAAAGTCATCTTATTAGCAATATCTATTGAAATCTATCATCAGGACAGAATGGAAAAAACCAAATTCCTTTGTGCCTATGATATTTTGATAGTTGCTAAATATTATGACTAAAAGGCATGAGGTTTAGATGGTATTAACAACTGACATTTGTATATAATAAATGTTTACAAAGGCTTATTCTAAGCAATTAGTACACAAAGAAGGCTTGGAAATGGGCTTAGAAATAGGTATGACAGATTTGATTTTAGAATATTAAGTAATTTTTTAAAACAAAGAAGCATCATTATAAATGATGTTAGTTCCATAATCAGTTCCAATGTCAAAAAAAGGTTTTTAATACCAGAGGATGGTTGAAATAATATATAGCAGACAAAACCCATGAAGGCAGGTTAAAAGAGAGCTCCCACCCCCTGCCTCACTCCTCCAGAATGTTTTGAGCAACTGTGATATCTTTACAGGAGGTGTAAATTAGTCCCATTGTCTCATTGAAATGAACGAGTTATGGTATTCTTGTTTTAACAAATAAGTCTTTTATAGCCAAGATATCCCCAGATTATTGATGAGGTCTGTCATCCCAGCTACCCCTCAATCTTGTCAGCTCTTACCTAGAAATAGCTGAATGGGAAACACTACAACAAAATTTATAAAATCGTTAACATAATTTACACAGATTTCTAAGGGAACTGATGATGCCTTTTAAGAAGCCTTTTGGCATTTAATTAGAGTTCTTTTACTGAAACAGTATATTTTGTTAACTTTTGGGGACCTACAACTGACTCCATTTTAATTAACATTTAAATCTCAAATTCCATCTTGCCCCAATTAAGTGCCTCTTCCTTTGTCTTTGAGAATCACTCTTCTTCGTGAATGAAATCTGTTAACAGTTATCCTTAAAAGTAATGTTCTGAATGTAGGGAATAGAGTACAGCTGTTTCATAAAGAACTCTGGAGTAAAAGTTAAAAATATCATGGGTTTTATTCATCTCCGTGGTCCTATCCCACCAGGTATAGCCTAGCACAGTTCACTTCCCTAGTTGGTTTTCTTCATTTTTCATTTATGAACTTCAACTGCTAATCTCCTTTCCAGCTCTGATAAGTTATAATCAGAAATACAACAGAGTTCTAAGTGGTGGTCCTGACTGATGGGGAATGTAAAGTAGCTGCCTTGTTTCCCAGCCAGGTGATTTTTCTCAGATGGCTCTGGAGAACAAAACACTGCATGGGAAGGAGTGGCGAAAAGTATCAAGAGTCATGACCCATGCTAGTCTGTTACCTAGATAGGATCTGGTACAGAGAACACAGATGCAAGCATATCTAGATGACTACAGAGCCAAGTTGGAACTCACATTGGTTATGGCAGTTTGTAGAAGTACTCGTGGAAGAAAATGAGTGTGTGTGTGTGTGTGTGTGTGTGTGTGTGTGTGTGTTCTGGGAGGAATGGAGTGGTTCTTGCCTTTCTGGGAAAGCCAGCAAGACTGGTATCTGCAGCTGTCTGATACGATAAATTGGAATTAAGCAATGAGAGCATAGCCTGTGGACTCTGTGGAGACAGGAAAATGGCAGGAAGAGTCATAACACTGGAAGTTCCTTCTAGATAATTATTGACTTTTGTGTGAAATTTGGCCTTGACTGCACCTGCCTTTCAACTTTTCTCATCATTACTCCACAGATAAACACTTTTAAAAATAAAACCTTTACAATAGGAAGTCACTAGGAAACAAATCATTTTCCTCATTAAATAATTTTATTATATGCTTTTACCACTAAAATGACATACAAATGTTTACATTTATAAATAATTTTAAAAAGGATACAGTTTGTCATATATGAAGTCTAAAATATATACACCAAATTTTTACAGAAGTAAATCTCTGGGTGATAAGATTAGAATTGTTTTTTCCTATGTCCTTTTCTTTTCTGTTCAATTTTTCAAAAACATAAGATTCAAAATTTCTATGCTAAGAGAAATATAAATATTATTAAAAGAAACAATTTCATGATAATTGCTAACAATTATGGAGCAAAGGAAGGGTTGTAATAATTGACCATTGCGTTTCACCTGGGCAAAGAGGAAAGTGAGATGGACTGGGTGAGGCTACTGAAAAGTGGGAGGAATATGGATTAAAGGTCTGGGTGGGGTCAAAGGACTGATGGAGTGAGGTGCAAATATAGGCTGTGGTGTGGTCAAAACAGAATGGTGAAATTAAATTTTGGTGGGAAAAGTTATTGGTAATGACAACATCTAGGTTATGGCTGTAGAAATGAATGACTAAGGTAGTGTAGTGGACAAGATCACTGTAGGACAGGAGGTTATGAAATTCAGAGATCAGGGAATTGGAAAGAATATTTTTGGAGAGAAAACAAGTGAGCCAGGAGCTAAAATCTTCAAGAAATGAGAAGAAATATCCCAGGGATCTTTATTTGTTTGTTAGTTTTTGTTGTTGTTTTTAATCCTCACCTGAGGATATTTTTCCATTGATTTTTAGAGAGAGTAGAAGAGAGAGGGAAAGACAGAAAGAAACATCAATGTGAGAGAAACACATCAAATGGTTGCCTCCTGCACAAGCCCCAACCAGGGCCCAGACCAGGGAAGAGCCTGCAATCAAGGTACATGCCCTTTCGTCTGCAGGCCAACTCTCTATCCACTGAGTAAAACTAGCTAGGGCTATCCCAGGGATTTTTAGATAAAAGTAACAAGGTTGGATAGAGGATGATACAATCTGCTGACATGAGAATTAAAGCTAGGTGATTTAGGGAGGAAAGAGGGACAATGGTTGAAAGTAGCTTTGAAGAGCAAGAAAGGCACCTACACACCCATCATTATTTCCACTGTACACTATACAGGGTTGGGAGGGAAGCATTTAAGAATGCTGCAGGAGAAGCTGTGTTCTCAGGGGATAGCCAGACTTCAGTGAGGACACAGAGGTGAGTGGTTGTGGAAAGGAGATTTTGCTGATGATAAATGATGAGTTTTAGCTGATTTGCATATTGGTTTACATGAGATGGGACGGGTAGGAGATAGGATCAGAACAGGTGGTGAGGATTAAAGCACAGCAAAATGAAGACATGAATATGTTGTCTCTTTTAGGATTATTCCTAAAATTCTCCTTTTGTAACAAATCATTTGGTCCCATTTTAATACACAAAGCTAGAACCTCTATCTCCACATAAATAATGTAGCCGTCAGAAACAGCATGAGAGATACTGGATCCAGAAGCTCTACAATGAGTAAGAGAAGAAAGGAATTTATAGAGATTGCGTACATGTGTCAAATGCAAGCCTCACTTACCACAATTTTCTCTGTAAAAATTATGCACAAAATAATGGCAAGGCATGCATATTTCTGGAATATGTTTCCTTTCAAAAAAAAAAAAAAAAAAGAAAGAAAATGAATCATGGGTTGCAAACCGAGCTAAAAAAAATAGATTTCTGACAAACTTGTGCAGGAGTGATAGAAATGTTAGATAAGATTGGCCTGCTTCCAAATCTTCCACTATTTGTTATGAAATGTGACACATGTTATTAAAAACATTTTCCCAAGAGCATAAGCTAGATTGTGAAAATAGATAACAGATTGTCCTAAGGACTACTGAATAGCACAGTCTGGGGAAGATAAGCCAGTGCTGCCAGTGGCCAGTCTTGCACTGTCTCCCTAATTTCTCCCTGTGTGGTCAGGGGCCTGGAGCAATTGGGTCCTCCATATGCCTGTGTGTGCCCTCTCCTTTCAGCTTCCCATATATGGTCTCCCTTATGGTTCTCTCCCTTGGGTTGTTTGGCGGGCATGGGCTTCCAGAACAACTTAGTTGGACTTAGGTTATCTGAGCCAGGTTCTCTGCCTGCATTGACAATGCCCTCTATTGAGGAATTTAGGTATGTCCTCACAGAGGCAATTTGGGACAGGAGTCAAGTACCCCTGCAAGGGATCACAGTTCTGACTGCCCTTAGCAAATGTTCCCTCTCTGAGATTTGAGGTTACCTCTCCTGACTCTTTGTACAGGGTGACTCTCATGAGCCACTGTGTGAACTTCCTCATAACTGATCTTGGGGTGTGTGTGTATGTGTGTGCTCTATCTGATTCAAGAGTTTGAGCTAAAGTGCCAGAAGCTTTCCCTATGGCCCATTGATGTTTTTCCCCTCTAGGAAAACAAGTGGAACAAATATGTAACCCAAATCCAAACCAGGATCCTCCTGTACCTTATAAACAACAATCTCTCTCCTATGGTTGTGGAGGCTGGAAGTTCAAGATCAAGGCACCAGCATGGCTGGGCGAGAGCCCTCTTCCTGGTTCAGAGACAGTGCTTTCTTGCTATCTCTTTGCATGGTGGTAGGGGGTAGGGATCTCTAGGGGCCTCTTTTATAAGAACACTAATCTCATTAATGAGGGCTTCACCCTCTTGACTTATAACCCTCTAAAAGACCCACCTTCTACCATCATATTTGGGGTGTAGGTTTTCAACATATGACTTTGGGGGAAGGGGTACAGTCATTCAGAACATAAAAAGCAGCATTTGACCTGAAGTTTTCTGGAAGGACATTCTGTTTGTCCTTGTAGTAAATATGAGGTTGTGATCTGAAACAAGTCTTTTTTTTTAATTTTAAAACTTTTTATTTTTTATTATTTTAAAAAATATATTTTTATTGATTTCAGAAAGGAAGGGAGAGGGAGAGAGAAAGATAGAAACATCAATGATGAGAAGAATCAGTGATCAGCTGCCTCCTGCATGCCCCCTACTGGGGATTGAGCCAGCAACCCGGGCATATGCCCTTGACCAGAACTGAACCTGGGACCCTTCAGTCTGCAGGCGGATGCTCTAGTCACTGAGCCAAACCAGCTAAGATTGAGACAAGTCTTCCTCCACATTTCTCACTACAAAGGATCAAGACTTCCTAGAGGTATTGAAAAAATGAACCCAGAGTAGCATTACGGTGCTGGGAATCCACTCATTTTGTGTGGCTTCTGGGAGGTGACTACTGTTCAAGGCAGGGAATTTATCTTGGCAGTTCCAATGATATATTTGTTAATGAATGATATACTGAAGGTCATGGTGAGGTTTACTAAAGTAGACCATCCTGAGTTGGAGAGCAAGATTCTTCTTGTTCTACTTAAATAGAAGACTTGAAATAAAAAATTCCTAGAAGAAAACATAGGCAGTAAAATCTCTGATATCCTGTTAGCAATCTCTTTTTCTGATATATCTCCTTGGGCAAGGGAAACAAAGAAAAAACAAACAACAACAAAAACACTTCTCAATGAATGAGATCAACAGCCACACTTCTCTTATGGAATATAGAAGGAATTAGAATGAATTTAGCAGAATCAGCAAAATTAATTTTACTTTCTTTTAGCCCCCTTTTTAAAGGCAAAACATGTACAGAAAACAGTTACAAATACCTAGAAATGTAAGAGAGAATTTTTGCCTCAATGGTTGAAAACATTTGTCTGAGGGTTGTCCGCAGAGATTCAACCACCAGGATTTATTCCTATGCCCCTTTTATTAATTTGCATGTTTGGGCTGTATTACTGCTCTGCAACACACAATCCTAGAATGTATTTCCCATGAATAAGGTACAAACCACAAATGTATGATTCCATCACACTTAGCATTCCTCAGGCTGATTCAAACTTTCCCTTATTTGTTGAAGTTACTGTGACTTTTCTCCTTCCAGAAATTATTTCAGCTCATTTTCAAATGAAGGTCAGGGTTGTATTGACTAATTTCTAAAGCTCCCAATTTCTTTTGAGAACAAATGAAAATAGCTAACATTTATTGGACACTCGGGGTAAACTAGGGAGGGTGCCAAACACTTTAAGTATAGCACATTATAATACTTAATTCTGAGAACAGTTTGGGGAAGTTGCTGTTAACATCACCCTTGATTTGGAAGTGAAGGAAACTGAAGCTTGAGGATATTACTCAGCCACTCAAGGAAGGCCACATGGTCAGTAAAGGGCCTGAGCTGCGATCGGAATCCACACACAGGGCGTTCCAGCCCCTTACCAATGTTCCTGATTGCTGTTGTGTGGTTTGCCATTTTCACCAGAGATCACCTTTAACAAAGCTCAAGATGAACGGATTTGGGAGGCAAGACAGCTATAAACCAGAGAACAATAGTACTTTATATCAGGTCATAGAGAAAAAAGAAATCTCACTGTAATTTTCAATGTGGCAGCTGCTAGATTTCTACCTTTCCTGAGGAAAACCTATTTGCAGCCAGCCCTATGCAACTAGGTGCCAGGAGGTCATAAAGATAAAAAAGGAATGAGCCAGGCCCAGCCAGTGTGGCTCAGTGGTTGAGCATTGACCTATGAACTAGGAGGTCATGGTTTGATTCTCGGTCAGGGCACATACCCAGGTTGTAGGCTCAATCCCCAGTTGGGGGCATGCATGAGGCAGCTGATCATTGCTATTTCTCTCATCATTTCTATTTCTATCTGTCTCTTCCTCTTCTTTCTTTTCTCTGAAATCAATAAAACTATATTATAAAAAAAAAGGAATGAGCCAGAGTGCTTGTCTTCTTTATGTTTACAATCTTGTGTGAGAGAAAGACACATAAACTATAAAGGCAATTCTTTCTTGTGCGTGTGTATGGTGTGGTGTGTGTGCATATGGGTGGTGTATTCATAGTGTGTGTGTGTGTGTGTGTGTGTGTGTGTGCGCGCGCGCGCACGCGTGCAAGAGAGAGAGTAGTGTACTTGGTGTGGGGTTGTGCGTGGTGTTATGTCATTGGGTTGTTTTTGAGTGTTGTATATGTGTGTGTTGTGCACATGTGTGTTCCTCTGTCTGCATGTCTAGTACCTGTGTGTGGTGTGTGCAGTGTGTTGTGCTTGCATTTGAGTGGGATGTGTGTGTGGTGTGTGGGTGTATAAGTGTGTGCTAGGGTATATGGGCATCCTCACGTGAAATTGTACACCTGGGGGAATTGTGCTGATGGTGGCAGAGCGCAATTATCCCACCCAATGATCTTGGAATTCATTTCCTCCTCAGCCTTCAGAGTAGGCTTAAATTTTTAACACGACATGTGCCCCCAGTAACAAAGAAAACCGGAAATATCTTCAAGGAAATGATTGTCATAAAAGAACTTAAGGAAACACATGTGACTAAGACTCACCAGCTTTTCAGAGAAAGCTACGGTAGAGTTACATAGTTTACAAGAGAAGCTCAGCTCACAAAGAACATTCTGGGGCCAAAAAGTGCCTTTATCTTTTGTGTGTATTCAGAGGTGAATTTGATGGTAGTTCTCTTCCAGGTAAAACATGAGTAAGTGGCCTCGGCCGTCCCATTCAATTCATTGGCTGTGCTTTCACTGAGAGCTCTCCCTGGACTCTGGGGGCGGGGTGGGGGGTGGGGTGGGGTGGGGTGGGGGGGGGGAGAGGTGCTTTAATAACCCATCACAGCATTTCTTCCCAACCAGTGAGGAGCTGTCTGCCGATTTCTGAACACCTGGCTCCTGGCCTTGACTTCACTTTCAGCCTCTGGACCTTCAGATTTGCTGTTCTTTGCTGTGTATCCTGGCATGTGGACAATGGCCATTTCTTAGACTGTTTTATCTACCCTTTTGTCTAAACATCTTTTATTTGCTGACATGGGAAGTTTGGGCTCCAATCCAAGAACTTTGTGGAGTATCACAAATTTGGGGGTTCGCATCAGTTGGGGTCAGCCCTGGCTTTGTCAGTATGTGGAGAGCTGTTGCATCATATGTCTGGCTATGTCTTACCTGCCCATCTATGTTGGTAAATCTCTAAGGCAGCTGTGAAGCTTTGGGTTGTTTCTATTTTCCAAAGTGTTTAGCCAGCCTGGATCCTGTCTCATAGGTGTTTGTGTTCCTCACGGTGACTGGCAGAGTGATGGGCACATTTACTCACCTGCAGACACCTCTGTGCACAGGCTCAGTGGCTGTCCCATAAATGTTAGTGCCCTTCTACTCTCCTGGCTGTTCCTTAGGCCCTCAGGGTTTGCTGCTGTAATACTCTCCCTCTACCCTGAATTTATTCTGCATTTCCCCTCTGAAGGACCAGACTCCTGCCTTCTAAGATGGCAAGATACTCATTCAATCCAAATATATATTGAGTACCACTGAGTATTAGGCTCTCAGCAAGATAGCACGAGGGACAGGCACATGCCAAGACACTTTGTTTACCACTCAGAAACTTACAATCTAGTGGATCAGTTAATTGTCTACATGGGACTTGGCAGGAGATTGGATGACACTAGTAATGGAAGCAATGACACTTAGCAGATTTTGAAATGAGATGCTACATTTTGTGTAAAAATGAGGGAGAATAAGGATATATACCTAAACTTATAAAAGCCAAGCGATCAGAACACCAGAACAACTGGAAAGACTGATTGCTTTGACGTGCACTATGGCCCGATGGGTCCCCTCCACCCTGATTGGGGGCGGGGCCAACTGGCCAACCACTCTTGGCCCCTCCCCCCAGCCGGCCTGGCCCTAACTGGCCCCAATTGGGGTGGGTTGGCTGGACCCCACCTGTGCACCTGGCCTCTAATATATATATATTATCTCTCTCTCTCTCTCTCTCTCTCTCTCTCTCTCTCTCTCTATATATATATATATATATATATATCACTATCTCTCTCTCTCTCTCTCTCTCTCTCTCTCTCTATATATATATATATATATATATATATATATATATAGAGAGAGAGAGAGAGAGAGAGAGAGAGAGAGACTCTGAAAAGATTCACAAGAGACCAATAACAGAGGTAATCTGTAGTGGAAGGTAGTGGGTGGGACATGATCAGGTGGGGGCAGGAGTGGGTGGGAGATTTTATAGCCTATTTAGTAGCTCTTAGATATTGTAGTTTTGGAATGTTTTATTATCTGATCAGGCTAGTTGCTTCTCATTGTTACTCTTTTTTCAAAAAAATTTTAACCATTCTTATTTTTGATTGTTCTTTATGAACTTCCCAATAATTTGTTTTCAGTGTCCTCAATTCCCCCAAACACTGTTGGCAGTTTATTGCCAGTACAATAAATTTATAATCCTATCTAATAATAGACAAACATGGTAATTAACCGTACCTCCGACATGCTTCCCATTGGCTAATCAGGGCGATATGCAAATTAACTGCCAACCAAGATGGCGGCTGGCAGCCAGGCAGCTGAAGCGAACAGGAGGCTTGCTTGCTCCAGTGATGGAGGAAGCCAAGGTCCCCCGCCTGCCGCTGCCGGCCTCTGAGCTTCACTCGAAGAAACAATGTTGCAATTATAGAAGCTAAACAAACCCCAGAAACTTGCTTTCAGCCAGCCAGGCCTCAGAGCTGGAGCTGCAACAGTGTTTCAATTATAGAAGCCAAACCAACCCAGATACCTGCTTTCAGCAGCCGAGGTCTCGGAGCTGGAGCTGAGCCTCAGAGCTAAAGCCGGCTCTCAGTTCCAGTGACAGCCATAGAAGGTAAAGAAATCCCAGAATAAAAAAGAAAAAAAGAAAAAAAGGAGAGGTTGGGAGCTTTAGTCACCCACCAGCCTGAAAACGGCCCTTAGCCTCTCACCCAGACTGGCCAGGCACCCCAGTGGGGATGCCCACCCTGAAGGGGGTGTGACCAGCTGCAAACAGCCATCATCCCCTCATCCAGGCTGGCCAGACACCCAAGTGGGACCCCTACCCTGATCCGGGATACCCTTCAGGGCAAACCAGCCCGCCCCACCCATGCACCAGGCCTCTATCCTATATAATAAAAGGGTAATATGCAAACTGACCCTAACAGCAGAAGGACTGGGAATGACTGGTCACTATGACACACACTGACCACCAGGGGGAAGACGCTCAATGCAGGAGCTGCCCTCTGGTGGTCAGGGCGCTCTCACATGGGAGGAGCTCTGCTCAGCCACAAGCCAGGCTGATGGCTGCCAGCACAGTGGTGGTGGCAGGAGCCTCTCCCGCCTCCTCAGCAGCACTAAGGATGTCCGACTGCAGTTTAGGCCTGCTCCCTGCTGGCAAGTGGACATCCCCTGAGGGCTGCCAGGCTGCCAGAGGGATGTCTGATTGCCATCTTAGGCCCAATCCCCCGGGGAACAGGCCTAAGCCAGCAGATGGTCATCCCCTGAGGGGTCCCAGACTGTGAGAGGGCACAGGCCAGGCTGAGGGACCCCTCCTCCCCCCTGAGTGCACAAATTTTTGTGCACCGGGCCTCTAGTAATTTACAATTAGAACAGATATCTTCATTATGTTGAATCTTTCTATTCAAGAACATGTTCTATCTTTCCAGTTCTTAAAGTCATTGTGCCTTTCCAGTTTTTTACATATTTTCTTACATGGGATCACATACAATTTTTGGTAATCTTATTCCAAAGTATTTTACTAGTCACTGTTGTTAATTTTTTCATTCTCTCTCTCTCTCTTTCTCAAGTCCTAACAGAGGATATTTTTCTATTGATTTTTAGAGAGAGTGGAAGAGAGAGGGAAAGACAGAGAGAAACATCAATGAAAGAGAAACACATCGATTGGTTGCCTCCTCCTCGAGCCTGACCAGGGCGTGGGTTGGGGAGGAGCCTACAACCAAAGTACATGCCCTTGACCGGAATCAAACCCCTGACCCTTCAGTCCTTAGGTCAACACTCTATCCACTGAGCAAACCCGGATAGGGCCACCCACTCTCTTTAATCTTTCCATGTAGTTTTGTTTGTATTGATGAAAGGTAATGATTTCTAAATAAAGGTATACTCGCCGTTGTAACAAATTCTCTTAATGTATGCATTTGTCTTTCAACTCTTTCGGATTTTTCATATTCACAATAAAATTATTTGTAAATAATAGTAGATTTCCCTCCTACTTTCTCATTATACCTGTAATTTCTTCCTTGTATAATAAATTTGCTAGTAAAATAGGTTCACTTTTGGCAGTTTCAGAGAACCACTGCTTTAAGTGAAAACATGAAAGTTCTTGAGTTAATAAGAAAAGAAAAAAAATCATATGCTAAGGTTGCTAAGATCTACATTAAGAACAAATTTTCTATCTATGAAATTGTGGGGGGAAAAAGAAATTCATACTAGTATTATGGTTGCAGCTCAAACTGCAAAAGTTATAGCCATAGTATGTGATAAGTGCTTAAATATAGGCACAGCTCATTTTTTTATGCTCCACTTTGTTGTACTTTGCAGATATTGAGTTTTCATCAACATCAAGGCAAGACCTCTACCAGCAAAAAGAGTACAACTCACTGAAAGTTCAGATGCTGGTTAGTATTTTTTATCAATAAAATATTTTTAATTAAGCTACACATGTTTTTTAATGTTATTTATTTTTTAAATCTCTTCTGTTGAAAGTATTACATATGTACCCTTTCCCCCACCCCTATTGACCTCTTCTAGCCCACCCCTGCCCCTCAGCCCCAAGGCCTTCACCACCCTATTGTCTGTGTCGATAGGTTATGCAAATATGCATACAAGTTCTTTTTTTAAAAATTGTTTTATTGCTTAAAGTATTACAAAGAGTATTATATATGTCTCCCTTTTTTTTCTCCCCTTGACCTTCCCCTAGCCTCCCATTCCCCCCAGTGTCTTGTGTCCATTGGTTATGCTTATATGCATGCATACAAGTCCTTCGGTTGATCTCTTACCCCCCTAACCCTCCCTGGCCTTCCCGCTGTAGTTTGACAGTCTGTTCGATGTTGCTCTGCCTCTGTCTCTGTATTTATTTTTTGTTCATCAGTTTATAATGGTCTTAATTATCCATAAATAAGTGAGATAATGTGGTATTTTTCTTTCATTGCATACAAGTTCTTTTGGTGATCTCTTCCCATCCACTCACCCTCTCCTGCCTTTGCTCTGAGGTTCCAAAGTCTGTTCCATGCTTATATGTCTCTGGATCTATTTTGTTTATCAGTTTATTTTGTTAATTAGATTCCACATATGAGTGAGATCATATGATACTTATCTTTCTCTGACTGGCTTATTTCTCTTAGCATAATACTCTGTGGGTCCATCCATGCTGCTGCAAATGGTAAGAGTTTTCTCTTTTTTACAGTGACATAGTATTCCATTGTGTAAATGTGCCACAACTTTTTTATCCACTCATCTACTGATACTGATGGGCAGTTGGGCTATCTTAGCTATTGTAAATTGAGCTGCTATGAACATAGGGGTGCATATATCCTTTCGGATTGGTGTTTCTGATTTCTTAGGATATATTCCTAGAGGTGGGATCACTGGGTTCAATGGGAGTTCCATTTTTAATTTTTTGAGGAAACTCCAAGCTGTTTTCCACAGTGGCTGCACCAGTCTGAATTCCCACCAACAGTGTACTAGGGTTCCCTTTTCTCCACAACCTCGCCAACACTTGTGGTTTGTTGATTTGTTGATGATAGCTATTCTGACAGGTGTGAGATGGTACCTCATTGTCGTTTTGACTTGTATCTCTCGGATGATTAGTGACTTTGAGCATTTATTTTTGTATGTCTCTTGGCCTTCTGTATGTCCACTTTGGAGAAGTGTCTATTTAGGTCATTTGCCCATTTTTTAATTGGATCATTTGTCTTCCCTTTGTTAAGTGTATGAGTTCCCTATATATTTTAGATACTAACCCCTTATCGGATGTATCATTGGCAAATATGTTCTCCCATGCAGTGGACTCTCTTGTCATTTTGCTGATGGTATCTTTTGCTGTGCAGAAGCTTTTTATTTTGATGTAGTCCCATTTGTTTATTTTCTCCTTAGTTTCCTTTGCCCTAGGAGATGTATCAGTAAATATATTGCTATGAGAGATGTCTGAGATTTTGCTGCCTATGGTTTCTTTTAAGATTTTTATGGTTTCACGACTTACATTTAAGTCTTTTATCCATTTTTAGTTTATTCTTGTGTATGGTGTTAAGTTGGTGGTCTAGTTTCATTTTTTGGAATGTACCTGTCCAATTTTCCCAACACGATTTAGTGAAGAGACTGTTTTTACTCCATTGTATGCTCTTCCTCCTTTGTCTAATATTAATTGAGCATAATGGCTTGGGTTGATTTCTGGGTTCTCTGTTCTGTTCCACTGATCTATATGTCTGTTCTTGTGCCAGTACCAGGCTGTTTTGAATACTATGGCTTTGTAGTATAACTTTCTATCTGGTATTGTGATTCCTCCAAAATTGTTTTTCTTTCTTAAGATTGCTGCGGCTATTCAGGGTCTTTTTTTGTTCCATATCATTTTTGGAGTGTTTGTTCTAGATCTGTGAAATATGCAATTGATATTTTAATGGGGATTGTATTGAGTCTATAGATTGTTTTGGGTAGTATGGACATTTTAATGATGTTGGGTCTACCAATCCATGAACATGGTATATTCTTCCACTTATTTATCACATTTAAGACATAATGCTATTGCACACTTAATAGTATAGTGTAAATATACAATGGGAAACCAAAAAGTTCATGTGACTTGCTTTATTGCAATATTTGCTTTATTATGGTTATTTGGAACTGAACCACAGAATCTCCAAGGGGTAGGCCTGATTAGGGCTCAGTACTAGACTTGGTTTCAGGCATCCGCTGGAGGTCTTGAAACACATGGACCGAGGATAATTGGGGAACTAATGTATATCGGCAAAACTACTCTAGAAAATTGTTTGGATTGTTTAGTAAAAGTGAATTATGAAGATCGTGTGACTCAACGATTCCACTTCTATGTATGTGCCCTAGAGAACAGCATGCATTTAAGGAGAGCGTACAAGTTTTACAGAAGCATTTTTCATAATAGTCTTAAAGTAGATACAACCTAAATGTCCATTAACAATAACATGAGTACACGAGTTGTATATTCATGCAATTCATTATTATACAGCAATCAAAATGAATAAATAACAGTAACATGTGACAGTATGTATGAATCTAACAACCTTAATGTTGAACAGAGAATAAATGTAATAACATTCTATTTATAGAAATTTGAAACTGAACTGTATTGTATAGGGATGAATGCACAGTGGTAAAGATATTAAAAACAAAGACATAATAATAAAAAGCAGGATACTGGCTACCCCTAGGGAAAGGGAAGCAATTGTGGTCTGGAGTAATGGTTAAAATAGCTGTTCTTTTGTCTTTAACATTCTTTTATGTCCATGTGCTGCATATTGCAATTAAAATACTTTTTATGAAGGAAACATGTACTCTCCCTCCCATCCCAGTCCTTCATCCCCCTGCTACTCCTCCCCAGAGATAACCCCTCATCACAGTTTCCAGTGGACCTTCCCTTTTCTCTTAGTTATTTCTGTCATTTAAAATCACTGTTTCCTATAGTTCTAATACTTTTGTTCACGAGTACATGTTGTCCAGTCCATTGTTTTCCTCTCAAGATAGTCATCCTGCTCAGATGTGTCTTGTCTGTGAGTTCAGGTTGGCCACTCTGGCAACTCTTCTTGGGGAAGGGCCATCAGTCAGATTCTAGTCCAGTTGTTCTCAACTGGTTCTCAGAGGTAATTCTAGGAGATACTTGGCCATGTCCGAAGACATTTTGATTGTCACAACTGGGAGGAGTTACTGGCATCTGTTGGATAGAGGTAGGCGATGCCGCTAAGCATCCTATAATGCACAGGGCAGTCTCTCCCAGCACAGAAGGATCCGGTCCAAATTGTCAGTACTGCTGTTGAGACACTGCTCTAGTCCATGTCCATCCTGGTAAGTTCAAGGAGAGAGAAGGATAGGAGCCCTAGAATGTTAAAAATCACAGTTAACCTTTGAAATCATCCATCTAGCAACCTTTCCGCGATCATCATCAGGGCTTCATTTTCAAACCCTCAGAGAGAATGCATGGGATTAGAGTTAGGGTTAGAGAGAGGATTCTTTTTTTTAACAGCTTTATTGAGAGATAATTCACATACTATACAATTAACCTATCTAAAGTGTATAATTAAATGGTTCTTAGTGTGATTACAGTATTGCGCAACCATCACACCACAGTTAGAAACTGCCAAACTGTTTTCATAGTAGCTGCATCCCCACCAACAGTGTATGAGGTTCTAAGTCCTCTACATGTTAAAATAGCAACTCTGGGTGCTTCCATTGGGTGCCGTGAATTCCTGAAACCATTCAGTCCCACCATGTTTTCCACCTCCTCACCCCAGCTGGCTTCTGCTCTGCTGTGATTTCCAAAGACCCTGCATCTGGGCTCTGGCTATTGCTGCAGATTTCTGCAAAGAGGGAGCAGGCGAATGGAGGGGAGAGGCAGGTGCAGAACTTACTCTGCTTTTCTCCAGCTTATTCTCTTAGTGCCAGCCACCCTTCCTCCTAGGCTGCAGACACACACACACACACACACACACACACACACACACACACACCAGTTGAAAACAGATTCTAGCCCCCAAGAGGTTTCTTGTTTCCCTCCAAGAGGTTTCTTGTTCCCTTTGCTCTCTCGCCCTCTCCCTCTCTGCAAATTCCTACTTTCTCCTCCTCCTCTTCTGCCTCCTTTTAATCCTTCTCCATTTTCCTCCTTCCCTCTTCCTCCTCCTTCTCCTTTTTCTTCCTCTCCTTTTTATCATTCTCTCTCCCTTCTTTTTTCTCCTCCTTACTTTCTAAAGTCTATATAATTCTCTATAGTTTCTTTGGTTCTTATGTTGCTGATTTTGGCATCCGGTCATAATTCCCCCTGTTGGCAGCATCCTGGCTTTATGGTGACAGCACAAATAGTCTGGCTATTTTGCAGGGTTGTTTATTTTACTGCATGTCACGCAATCTGTCCTTTGAAAAGCAGTAGAGTTTGGGCAGTGTCTCTGTGAACAATAAAAACACAGCTTTGTTTTATTTTTTTTCTTTCTAACTTCACTTGTTTTATTTTCTGAATAATTGACTTTGAGACTGTTGTTGAGAAATAGAAAACAATAACGTAATCAAATTATTGAGTTAAGTCATACAGAAAACTTTGGCCACTTAAGAGGTTGTGATTTATATGTCACCTTGGCTATGTGCCCAATAGTTTGATCAAACACAACTGGTCTAGATGCCGTTGTTAAGGTGTTTTATGGATGTAATTATTACAATCAGTTGACTTTCTACTGGATCACACTGATAAAGTGGGTGGCCCTCATCCAAATAGTTGAAGGCTTCACAAGCAAAAACAGATTTCTTAGAGAAGAAGAAATTCTGCCTTAAGACTAAACATTGAAACCTTGCCTGAGTTTTCACCCAACCAGACTACCCAACAGATTTAAGACTTGGCAGTGTCCACGATCCCATGAGCCAATGCCTTCAAATAAATCTCTCTATACATCCTATTGATTTTGTTTCTCTGGAGAACCCTGACCAAGGTCATACCACATCTTTTCTTGAAAGTGACAAGGTTGCTCAGATAAGGTTCTCAGGTGTCAGTTTACCAGGACTTAGAACAAGCAGGTGGTAGCTGGTGCTTGATTTGACTTGCCTCATTAAACAGAGGCACAGTGAAATAGTTTTCCCTGGAGCAGAACCCAAAACCAAATTTACTCGGGGTAAATTGACACTTACTAGTATGTAAGAAATAGTGGGGTAATCCAATGCTTTCCCCCCGAAATATGTATGTTGCAAAGTTAAACCATACCTCTCAAAGCAGAGCAAGTAGCCCTTTGAAGCCCTGCACATCTTTAGCTGTATTCATTAATTCCTACATTCATTCATTCATGAAACATTGATTGGACAGGGCAGGGGATCTCTCTGTCTTATTCACCGCTGTATTGCCAACATATAACACAGTGCCTGGATGCGGCAAACACTCGTTAAATACTTGTTGAATCAATGATATATGTTTTAAACTGCATATTTATGTGCCAATGGAATAAATAAATAAACTCGAAGATCTAGAGAGGGTTTTCCGCTTCCTAGTATGCTATTAGTCCACTTCTGTTGTAAGTATGTATAATTACCTGCTTTATTTCTTGTTTCCACATTAAAAACCCTCCAAGTGGAAAGCACTTGGGTCCGTCCAACAGACTGATCATGACTCCAGGTTTGGGAACAGCGATCTTCTTGAAAGGCAGGATTTAAGCAGCTTTATCTCAGCAGCTTGTTCCTGGGCATGCTCTGACCTTGAACTTATGTGTCTGTGAGGGGGCACTTGCATTTCTCTTGGTTAGGTATGCTTCCACTTTTACCACTGATGATTAAGGCCATGGTAGATTCTCCCACTCCAGAAAGGCAGTGTGGTCCAGTATAAAGGTCCCAAGCTTTGGGCTTCCTTGAACCTGGGTTCATATTTAAGTCCTGCCTGTTATTAGCTTGAGCCCTGGATTCCTCATCGAAGTAATACACATGCCAAGGCCCCTTTGGCAGAGTTGTAAGTACTTAGTGATGCTATAAGCTTTAACACTGAAAAGCACATAGCGGTCATTCGACAAATGTTGATTCCTTCTTTCTCATCTTGGGATTTAGGTCTACTTTGCTTTTTCTCATGCTTGTAGTGAATGCCATGACTTGGGAAAGCCAGTGTATCTCTGTGAGCAAACATTTCCCCACCTATACAACAATATGCTGAAACTAGATACTATATTCCAAACTACAGTATCTGAAACAGCAGATGTCTAGTCAATAATTTATTCACAAACACTTCTTGAGTGCTAAAACGGTGTTGGACACTTATATGTACTGGGGATTCACTGATGAAAATGAAGAAAAATTTATGGTTATGTGGAGCTTACTTAATATGCAGAAAAATGAAAACAGTTGTTACTAATATTTGATAGAGTTGGACTGATGGTTTCAATTTGGCGGTCAGGAAAGTGTGTTGGGAAGGTGCCATTTAATCTGAGATCCTAATAACAAGAAGGAGGCAGTCATGTGATGATTGGAAGGGAGAAGACTCTAGGCAGAGGAAATGGCTCATTGAAAACCCCAAGTTATGTTGGTGTGGCAGAAGAACTGAAAGGCCACTGTGGGTCAAATTAGTAACAGAGGGAAGAGCCTCGGTGTGCTCTTGTGAAATGCAAATCTTCACGGGGTGATTTAGTTTGCAATGTTTCCCAAGTTGATTTGACCAAAAAACCTTTTCTGTCTAGGGCGTCTAGTAACATCTCTTGGCAAATAATATTCCAACACCATTTTCTGGGTTATTTCTGCTCCCAGACCTTCTTGCCCTGGATCCAACTATAATTCCAACTAAACAGTGTTTGGAGAAAAGTCGTGATGCAAGGCTTGGAAGAGATTTTCTCTCTCTCTCTCTCTCTCTCTCTCTCTCTCTCTCTCTCTCTCTCTCGGCAGGTGCTAGACCCAGGTCCCCCAGCTGAGTGTTCTGAGGCTCTGGCCCCATCAGACGTCATTACAGGCTCCCTCACAGATGCAGTGATAAGGCATCTTTTCTTCAGCGACAGCAGCCTGCTAGGGCTCTCTGTCCAGGTTTAGATTGATGTCCACATTTGGATTCTTGTGCTTAATTTGAGGGATGGGTGGGAGAGGCCTTTGAGTTGAGAGAGGGTTGCTTGAATCTCTGGCTGTGGTCATCTACCTCCCTCCTTATCTCAACCCCATGCAATTGTCTAGATCACCCTCACAGTGAATTGTCCTGACAGAGAAGCAGGCTTATTCTTAGTCTTGTGTAAGTGAGATGGCTACTTCCAATTAGGTACAAGGTTCTCTAGATGAAGAAATTTTCAACAAAAGCTCTAGTACCACAGTGAGCAGTTATGGAGCTGGGCATTAGGAAAGGACTTTCAATTTCAAAGTTTATTTTTCTTTACACTACACTCTGCTACTTTCTTCAAACCTAAGAATTTGCTTACCTGTCAGACTTATAGTCTGTCCCTAGTTTGCAAACACTTTTCTATGCCTCCACATTTTTTGTATGGCAAACACATACCCGGCAGTATTGTTATTTTCATTACACAAAATATAGGAGGAAGGCATGCCTTCCTGGTGGGGTTTTATCAGAACCTCAGGGAGAATAAGCTCGTATTGATGATCTATGGTGAATCCAGATCAATATTCCATTCTTAGCACCGGCATTAAGAGATGTGTGAGGAGAGGACACTCTGTATTTCTTGAATTCAACCACCAGGGGAAGCCTCAGTGTCTCTCTCATCCCCCATCCCGCCTCATTGCAGCAGCCTGTTGGAGCCTTACCACCCAGGATCAGTGTCTAATACATTTATTTCCTTCAATCACTTCTTAAACCAAGTTATTTTTTCTCTTGTGTTATAGCTTAGGGCTGTAAAATATCATCGATTTATTACCTGCCACAGGAAAGAGCTCTCTGTGGGGCAGAAGAATGTAATCTGGCTTCTTGTGATTGGCCTCTGCTGGGTCACCAGCGCCCCGGGAAATTTTACCCAGATTTAACATCTAAAAGACGGTGCTTGGTATTGTGAGGTTGCTGGGGAGGCAACTGGTTGCCTATCATGACATCCTTCAGAACAAATTAAATTGCAAGCTCAGTAAGAACAGGATCGTTTTGTTTCAATTCATTGCTCTGATCTCAGAACCTGGCATGATGCTGGTTAGATGGGACTCACTAGTTACCAAATCCAAGTGAATCACCTTTGCACAGCAGCATCCAACATGCAGCCTAGCCTCGATTATTAGTTTTACTGAAATTTCCCATAAATAAATGTATAATATAAATATATAAAACATATACATATATGTACATAGTTTTGTTTAACAAGGGTCATCCCTTGTCCAGAGGACACAGTTTCTAGTATTTCAGCACCTAGAAAGCTGACCTAGACATCAGATGGTTGCTTGTTGAATACTGAGCCACATTGTCCCCAGTGAACCATTGCCTCCTTTGTGTTTCTCCAAACCATGTCTCTATATCCTCAACCCCATCAGTTGCTACATTCTTGCTTTACTTGAATTATCATCCCCCAATCATCTAGTTATTTTTATGGACGTAGAATATATCTCCTCTTCATTGGAAAGTGACGTTCATTCTCCAAGAGCAACAATTTAATTTCCCTCATTTTCTAGTCCTTGGGGAGGATGGGACTGTTGCATTCATGTATCTTCAAAATCACCCTGAAGAAACTACCACTATCCTTCATTTTTAGTATTAAAAAGAGATTTTTATTCTTATATGGTTTGTTTCTTGGCTCTATAATAGTAGTGGCACTTAATTACTCATAATTATAATTGCTCTCGATTTCCCCCTTCCCCCCACCCCCCTCCCAGGATTTTAAGTACTGATAAGGACGCATTTCCTGTATTAAAGAACAGGAGTTTCACATATGAGGAAAGAGCATTGTTGCTTTATCCTCCACATCATCTTGGCCGTGTTGGGTTATAATAGCCTGAAGACATTTGGGGAAAATGAAAGAATGCATCTCATCTGATTGAGTCATTCAGGCACAGACTTCATTCATTTTCTCATAAATTTAAACTTAAGCCAAAGTGCCAAGTTTCACATAGTTGCACTTGGCTAAGGGCTTATGTTACATATAAATTAACGTACAGCATATCGAAAATAAAATTTTCAACAAATTCAGCAAATATGAAATCAGGTAAATGGAGGACCAGGGGAACCTTAGAAGCATGTTCTTCTTAAATGAAGAAAAGAGCGACGGGATAAGTCCCTTCAATCTAAAATATGATGTTTATCCATATACACTTGAGTTGGAGCCAGATGTGGGAGCTTACACTCACTTTTTTCAAATGCATGTCTTAAACCTGACCTTTTCCTCCAGCTGACTGGGATTGTTTTGGATCCTGCTCAACTTGGACTTTGACTCCTGTACATTGTGATATGCAGGTTCTCTCTGACTGTACTTAAGCCATTGAAGAAAATGGGAAAAACAATAGCACTGAGGTCAGATCCCAGTGGTAGTTCTCACCAGTTCTAACATCTGTAGAGCAGTTGTTCCCTCCCAGACTGCTCTTAAGAGAAATAAGAAAAACACATTCGCTGTGTTAGGGCTTTTGGCTGGTGATGTGGGCTGTGAAAGAATCAACAACTAAAAGGAGAGATACAGAGAAGAAATTTATTTTATTTTCCCAGAAGAGGAAGGGCTGGCGCATTGCTAATCAATACAAGGGCAAAGAATAAGAAGCGGATCCCCCTTTTAAAGCCTTGGCTGCTGTTGGTAGGTGACAAGGAAAGGGGTGGGGTTGGGGCTGAAACTGAGTAGGTAACAGGGGGAGTGTCTTTGGGGCTGAAAGTTTGTTTGCTATTTTAATCCGGGCAGATGTTCTTGGGGGGTGTCTTTATCAGCGTCTTCACAAGCCTGTAAACCATTCTTAGAACCAAAGAGTTGGAAAGGGGAGCAGCTTGGGTTTGAAAGGGAGGGAGTAGAGTACTTCTACTAACTAGAAATTCTCTGGTACCGTTCTCCCTGGAGTCACTAAAACCACATGGAGGAAGGGTATGCAAGAATGGAGCCTTGAAAGTAGCTTATCTTGTCTTGCAGTTTGAACAGAGGGGTTGTTTGAATCAGAGGAGCTAACAATCTTGGGGTTTAATTACTAGGTGCTTCTTATAAATTGTGAAAGACTACAGCCAGGAAAAAAGAAGCCCCTTTCTTGCCCTCACACTCACACTCTGTGCAACCAAGAGGGAAGAAAGGGAACAAATATTTGTTGAGTGCCTGCTACATACCAGGAACCTCTATAAAGCATCCCATACCAGAGTGGTACATTTGTTATAATCGATGAATCTACATTGATGCATCATTATCGCCAAAATTCCATAGTTTACATTATGATCAACTCTTGGTGTTATATATTCTATGTCTTTTGACATGTATCCACCATTATAGTATCATATAGAATAGTTTCACTGCTCTAAAAATCCTCTGCGCTCCACCTATTCATCCCTTCATCCCCCCTCACCCCTGGTAGTCACTGATTCTTTTTATAGTCTCCATAGTTTTGGCTTTTCCAGAATGTAATGGAGTTGAATCACACAGTATGTAGGCTTTTCAGTCGGCTTCTTTCGCTCAGCAATATGAAATGAAGGTTCCTCTATGTCTTTTGGGGGCCTAATAGCTCGTTCCTTTTTAATGCGGAGTGATGTTCTATTGCCTGGATGTACCACAGTTTGTTTATCCAGTCACCTACTGAAGGACACCTTGGTGCTTCCAAATTTTGGCAATTATAAATAAAACTCTTATAAACACCTGTGTGCAAATTTTGTGTGGACACAAGCTTTTAGTACATTTGGGTAAATACCAACGAGC
This sequence comes from Myotis daubentonii, assembly GCF_963259705.1. Lineage (NCBI taxonomy): Eukaryota > Metazoa > Chordata > Mammalia > Chiroptera > Vespertilionidae > Myotis > Myotis daubentonii. The sequence goes on along the minus strand of NC_081852.1, from coordinate 37,762,198 downwards.
ACAATTTCTAGACCATATAATAAGTTATATTTAGTTTTGTAAGAAACAGACAAACAATCTTCCAAAGTGGCTGCACCATTTTGAATTCTCACTAGCAATTAGTTCCTTTTGCTCCACATCCTCATCAGCATTTGATGTTTCTATGTTTTAGATTTCGATCATTCTAATAGGTATATAGTGGCATTTCAATGTTATTTTATTTGCACATGAGATTAATGACACAGGGGGTTGAGCATATTTTCATATGCTTATTTATCATCTGTATAATTTCTTTGATGAGGTGTATGTTCAGCTCTTTTTATTTTTGTACTGCTGAGTTTTAAAAGTTTTTGTGTGTGGCATATTCTGGATAACCATCCTTTACAGATAAGTCTTTGCAAATATTTTCTATGGCTTGCTTTCTTATTCTCTTAATAGTGTCTTTTGGAGAGCAGAAGTTTTTTATTTTTTATGAAGTTCAACTTATCAGTGATTTCTTTCATGGATTGCACCTTTGGTGTTTTACTAAAGTGTCATTGCTATTCCTAAGGTTATTTCTCCTCTGAAATCTAGGGGTTTTAAAATTTGCATTTTAGTTTAGGTCTATGATTCATCTTGAATTAATTTTTGTGTGTGTGTGCAGGACATATGCACTGTAAATAGATTTATTATTTTTTTGCTATGTAAATGTCCAATTTTTCTAGCATCAATTGTTGAAAAGATGATCTTTTCTTCATTGTATTGCCTTTGCTCCTTTGTAAAAGATTAGTTAACTGTATTTACTAGTATGTGGGTTTATTTCCTCTTTGTGGAAATAGCTTCTTTTTTAAACTTTCCCTTTCTTTGAAACTAACTTTTTAAAACAAAGGTCACAAATGTATTCAATTCTCTACTTTTTGCTAATTTTACCAGATGTCTCAATAGAAGAGCTTTTCTATCATCACTTTATTTCACTTTGTGCTGGTTTAGCGATCTTTGTCAGGGATATATGTTTATGTCCTCCACCTGGTAAATGAGAATCCTAGAATTTATTCACTTATTATTTCTATACTTTTCTCATTTTCTCTAATTCTTCATCCTTAGATTTATGCATTACTTGTATGTACACAAACATTTATCCTTATTTCAGTGTCAACATCTTTCAGAAGATGAGAGACCCAAACTATTTAAAAATTTTTGAAGCTAGTAGATTAAAAAAAAACGATTAAGTTAAAATACAGTGTTAAAACCCATTATATATTTTAACTGGTTTTATTTTTGAGATATAGTTTTATATATAGAAAAAATATATTGGTAAATAATGATAAGATTTATTTCAAATATTAATTCCTATTATGATTCTCAGTTTGTTTGCCCTATATCCTTTTTTTCCTTTACTGATATATATTTTTTTCTGAGTGGAAATGAGACCAGCTGAATAACTAGATTTCCCTGACAGTAAGGGGTGAGAACTACCACTGGGATCTGACCTCAGTGCTGTTGTTTTTCACATTTTCTTCAATGACTTAAGTACAGTCAGGGAGAACCTGCTTATCACAATGTACAGGAGTCAAAGTTCAAGTTGAGTAGGATCTAAAACGATCCCAGTCAGCTGGAGGAAAAGGTATATGGGTAAACATCTTATTTTAGATTGAAAAGACTTAACCATCACTCTTTTCTTCATTTAAGAAGAACATGCTTCTAAGATTCCTCTGGTCCTCCATTTACCTGATTTCATATTTGCTAAATTTGAAGGTAGCAGGTGCCCTTGGGCGAGGGAGGTCCTTTTTAAATAAAATAAGTAGCACCCTTTGCTTTCTGCCAATCATCCTTCCATTTCTTTTGGCCTGAAATGTGGACATGAGGGCTTCAGTTGCATTGTTGTTGGTTTTTTTGTCAAATATAGTGGAATGGAAAAAGAGAAAGATTTTTGAGAGATAAAAACGCTTAATTGCTTAAAACACAGTTTAGTTTTCTATTTGTAGTTGAACACTTTTCTAAGTTGACTATGTGTATATATTGTGTGATGAGGATCTTCTGGGATTGTTTATGTAAACTTACTTCAGAGATCTGGGCCAAATTGCTTCCCTCCCCCCCCCCCCCCCGCCTCCCCTCGATCTGATCAGGTCTATGCTTTTTGGGGAAAAAAATCCTTCTATTACATTTTGATTGTGAGTTCCATTTAATAAGGTAGTATTGATATTTACGGAATCAGACTTGTCTTTTTGGGTTAAGAACTCACGTATACTTGATGTCCTTTGTTCTGTGCCTTAGCAGATAGACATCTGCAGCTGGAAGTATGGTGTCTAACTCTACTTATTTTCATCCAATACATGCTTCACAGTAATTCTTTTCCTGAGGTGACTTCCTGGAGTTTCTTCCTCTGACATCCTCCTTCTCCATAGTGATCCTTAAAGTTCTCCACAACATGACCCTCATCCTGAATTGTACCGTTCCTTTATTCTCTAACACAGAAGACACAATGGCCAGAATCTGCTTTCTCTCCTTTTCCTCCTTTTTTTTTGTTTTTTGGCTCTTTTTATTTAAAACTATTCTGTTGCTATTTTCTATTAATCCTCCCCCCTCCCCCATTCATCTTCTACTTCTGATACCCATTTATGGCAGTTACCATATCTCTGGCATAATTCAGGGGAAAATATCCTAGGCTCAGTGTACTCAGCTCAACTTCCAACTTCCACCCGCTATGTGCCTGCTGCAATTGCTCTTAGCTTCTCTTTCTCCACCAGGTTTTACTTGGCTGGTGCCCACACCCTGTTCTCTGCTTCCTCTACTTTCTGAAATGTGTCCACAAGAGTCACTGGCAGCCATTTGCTCCATTAAAACATATATATATTTACTTCAGAGAGGAAGGAGAGAGATAGAAACATCAATGAGAGAGAATCATTGATCAGCTGCCTCCTGTACACCCCCTACTGGGGATCCATCCGTGACTGGGAATCAAACCATGACCTCCTGGTTCATAGGTTGATCTCAATTTTGGAGCCACACCAGCCAGGCCATTTGCTCCATTTTAATCACCATGAGCAGCCATGCTGCCTTCTCTCCAGCAAGCACTGTTCTCTCACATAGACAAATTTTATTTTTTCCTTAAAACTCGCTATAATGTTGGCTTTGCAGATTATCTTATTCCCAGAGAAGTTAATAGTCTCCTAATACCACAAAGTTACTGGAAGAACCACAGGTAGAATTTCCAGTCAAGAATTCTCTACTAGATGAGATGAAATAAAAACTCAACACTGCTATAGATTCAAAGTTATATCCAATTCCAAATAGGAGATTATGCAAGCTGTGATGCTGAGAGAGCAATGTTGAGACATGCTACACGGCAAGTGGCCTCTCCTGTTTGGTTACAAGTTTCAATTTCCTGGCAGGTCTTGTTTTTCAGTCCACCTGGGCCAAATGCACAGTAAGGAGCCAGCATAAGCAGAAAGCCTGCTGATACAGGAAAAATGAACTCATCTTGCTGGTGGTGTCTGTCCTTTCAGACACCTACTCACATTTTTCTCTCTGGAACTGGGATATAACCTATTTGTCATGGAAGAATTGACCCACAAGCCAGATTGGAATTCCAATCCAATTTGTAAAGAGTAAATCTTGATCACGCATACGGGAGTTGAGGGTCTATTGTAACTTCTCAGGAAAATGCATAAAGCTTATTGTTTTGCTTGGTACAGGACCCAGTTCTACTTATGTAAAGTAAAACACCAAGATTGGATTTATGAGAAAGCATAATGGTCAGTTGCCCCTGAGAAGTGCCACCAGCTGTAAGGATCCAAGGCTATGATTTGGGTCATGTATCTCAGTCTTCAGTTCATTAACTCTGGGCTCAATTTCTTCATCTGTGAAATGGGATTAATACCATCTAAATTGAAAGATTGTGCTAAAAAATGAATCATTGCAAGGAATATTAGATGTACAACAGACATTCCATTTATTTCTTTTGGGATATTTACTGAGCATCTACCGTGAGCTAGACACTGTGCTAGAGATGAAATTTCTGCTCTTAAAATGCTTATAGTTTACCTAGTGAAGGGGACAAAAATTTTGCAGCTAATCTTACAAGTAATGCTGTAATTCTAATAATTGAGAAGATAAACAGGGCACTGTGTTAGTTTCTGCCACCACTTAACTCTAGGTGTGAGACTGTACTGGAAATCAGCAGTTTTTAATGTAAGGTGAGTAACAAAACATTTTGCCACTCATTTCTTAGCAGAAAATTGGAGCCATTATATAATGGTTTTATGTTATATACTAGCAAAGTTTAAAGCACTGTCTAGTGGAAAATAGTTTGCTTTGTCTTAATACTCTCAAACAGAAAATGAAAATCAATCCAATCCAAATCAAAGCAAGCCAACTAATTCAACAGCAAATCAGCCAACCACAAATATAAAAGAATGAATAGTAAAAGGTTTTGAACATTACAGAAAATGTGACACTTATTTCTAAATCAAATAACAATAATGAGAACAGCTGTTTTTATTCAGTTCTTTTCATGTACCAATCATGAGCTAAATGCTTTAATGGATGTTCTAACCTATTCTTCACAACTCTTCCAGATAAGGTGGTATAATATCCACATTTCACAGGCAAAAGAACCGTGAGTTAGAGAATAATTTGCCAACAGTCACACTGTACAAAAAAGTCAGAGGTGGGTCTTCAGTAAAGATCTTTGTCACGAAAAAACCCTGTGCTATTAATCAGCACACAATAAAGCATTTATGGGCTAATAAAATTATTTATGAAGCAATTTTGGAATGATTTTGATTCTCAGACCACCCATAAATAAAACCCAGGTGGGTAAATGTATTTGGTTCAATCAAATTCATTTGGTTCAACCCTGTTTCATATTAGTAACCTAGATAAGCCTATGTAAGTTATGATGATCAAGTTTATGTATGACATAAAACTAAGAAGTATGTCAAGTCCATTGGTAGAAACAATATTGAAAAACTCCTAATTTCCTGATATGATGAAAAGGCCGCTGTGCTCAAAGTAAGATCTGCTCTGAAATCCCCAATTATTTGAAAGCTTTCACCAAAATCTGATTTAATTAGTCTGGGTGGAGCCTGGGCATGGGAATATTTAAGAGCTTTCTAAGTCTGTGATTCTAATTTAAAAATTAATTGACTTTATTAGTGGAAAGAAATACATTAATAATATTTGCAATTGTTATTTTTATTCTAAAAAATGAAGTTATAAGAACTATAGCAGCTTTAGTACACTGCATCTTAATTACTGTACATATAAGGTAGTTGAAATATAACATCTAGGAAGAATGTAGATATCATTTAATAATTATCAAAATAATTACAGAATGGTGGGAAAGCCCAAAAACTGAAGGAGGGAGAATGGTAGTAGCTAATTGTTTCCTTCCTATAAGGATTAGGAAAGAAAGATATTGGCATGAAACACTTTAGCTCAAATCTCAGTTTTGTAATTTTGCTATGTGACTTTGAAAAAGTTATTTACCTTCTCTTGAACTTTATCTTCAACATTAAGATGAAGTTAATTTTATTTTTAATTATTTTTAAAAAATATTTTTATTGATTTCAGAGAGGAAAGGAGAGGGAGGTAGAGATAGAAACATCAATGATGAGAGAGAATCATCAATCAGCTGCCTCCTGCACGCCCCCTACTGGGGATCGAGCTGCAACCCAAGCATGTGCCCTTGACTGGAATCAAGCACAAGACCCTTCAGTCCTCAGGCCAAGGCTCTATCTACTGAGCCAAACTGGTTAGGGCAAGGTGAAGTTAATTTTAAAAGCTATTCATGGAGTTGTGATTAAGTAATATAACATATAGAAAGTAATTGGTACACTGCAATTTTTAGTTTGTATAAATCTTGCTAGTTATCTTTGTATCTAATTACAGTGGGGCCTTGACTTACGAGTTTAATTCTTTCCGTGACAAAGCTCGTAACTCAAATTACTCGTATGTCAAATCACTGTGACGTTTGCTGCGCCAACTACTGGTGGGGTATCTGAAGCGGGCTCGTAACCCGAATTTTAGCTCACAACTCAAAGCAAAAAATCGGCCGAGAGACAGCTTGTATCTCGAAAAACTCGTTAGTCAGGACACTCGTAAGTCAAGGCCCCACTGTACTTTGATGGAGTAATTGGTGGGTAATAAGCCATGAAAAGTTAAGATGACCATAAAGTTCATTCCTATTTCTAAATCATCTTTCTTCTGTCTCATTTCTAGTTTCCCCCTTTTCTTCCTTCCTTGCTTCCTTCCTTCTTATTGATGAACAGATATCAATTTGCATAAAGTATCCACATCGTTTAGTGTATTATGGAAACTGGTCATAACTATGTTATGATTTATTCAGATGAGGGCATATTTTATTGAAATCTTCCAATCTACCTGAAATCCACTTGTTTAAATCATAAAAAAATGTTCTTATAAAGGTCAATGGTCTCTGACTGATCAATACAACTGGGTCTTTCTCATTCCAATGCTCCCAGTGCTAATGATGTGTTTTTCTTGAAGCCATATGACTCTAAAAAGAGTCAGACTTATGAAGAAGCTGAAGGCAGAGAACTGTCGTTCTAGTCCCTTCACCTCTTAAACATGTGTGGGTTTTCTTTGGAAAGCAATAAGAAACACATGCTTTACATTTTCAGTTTCGTTGCTTTACAGGCTTATGAGTCCCCAAATAAAACCAACCCATTTCCCAGTAAATAGACCCATTTCCCTAAGAGTATGGCAAAAAAGGTTAAATGTTGATGCAGTAAAATATGGAAACTATTAAAGGGTGAATGAATTTGGTCATGAATAAATATTTTAAAATATTAAATATATAAAAGTAAAAAGGGTCTTTTATGCTGATCCTTTTTTTTTTAGAGTAAATGAATTTCCACATTTATTTACTTTATTAAATATCTTCATTAAATTGCTATCAACAGGATTTTTCTTTTTAAGGTTAGAAACATATGGAGGCCTACTATCTATTCTTGGAATTGAGTCTCATAAAAATAAGACAAAAAAATGGTCTGGATTTTATCATTGCTTAATCTCAGTCTATTTGAGGAAAGGTGTTTTTTTTAAAAAAAAACACAAAAACACACACATAGATCTTTTACCATCAACATATTCTATAATTATTACTGAGTTGCTCATTGTTAATTTAAATTAAATCAAACTTTTAAACTTGCTGTATAAAAAAGAAATACAGTAGTCATAGATTTTATTTTATTTTTATTTTCTAGCAGTATTTCAGAAAAGGGAATTTCCAAATAAGGATCATAACAATGGAAACTCAAAGTACTTGTTCCTTTGAGGGAATGTAAATACCAAAGTAAATATTATCAGGCCATCATATCATTAAATGAGATAACCAATCAAAGTTAAGGACTCTAGAGGTTAAAGTTACTTTTACAGCCCATAGAAACAATCTTGGAAGCCTGTTTATATTATGGAACTAGTTACCTGAGAGAGAAAGAGAGAGGTTTTGAAAAGATTAAAGCTTACAGTGTGGAAAAGGACAAAATAGATAGATGAACAAATGAGAAAATAAACACATAATTGTTATAATCTACATTTAAAATTTGCTAAAGATCCATGATATAAAGACATATTTTTCAACATATTACAATTACATTCCTGTGAATAATCAATTTATAGATCCAGTAATAACTATAGAACTAGTTGCTCTTTGAGAAAATTTTCTTTAGGATGAGTTTTAAATTAATTAGTTTGAAAAATTCCATGAAAATCACAAAGTTAGTAAGAAAAATATTAGTATGTCACCAGCGACTGTTTTTAACCATCTAAGTAATGCATCACTAACCCCAAAAGGACATTTAGTGCTGAGCAGTAACCCTTTCCCCTGCTCTAGTCCAGTCATCAACTCAGTTTCTGAGATGATTCTACTCTTGCTTCAATCTCCAATACCTCCTGTACCCTTCTCATTCTCATTTGATGACTGTTTCCTTTGTCCTGCTGAGGAAAAAGAAGCAATATGAGCAGAATTTTCCGGCACTTTCACCACAACATCTTTCCACTCACCTTCCCTCCTTCGAAGGCTGAGCCATCACATCCCAGTCGAAGGCCAACCACTTCATTTCGCTCCTGGATCCCATCTTTTCTCTCCCACTCAAAGACAGGACTCTTTGTATTGTATCTTTTTTTTTTTTTTATCACTCATTTTTCCTCTTCTTACTGGATTCTTCTAATCAGCTTTCAAACATGCTTTAGTAGCTTTCATCTTAAAAGAATATAATAATACCCACCCTCCCTCATCCTGATTCCTTATTCTCTCTTTTTATTTTGCAGAAACATTTCTTGAATGTGTTGTCTAAACTCAGTCTCCAGTTTTTTTCCTTCCTTCTCCCTTGAACCCACTCAACAAGGCTCTTATCCTTACCCTTCTGCCAAAGCAGTGCTTTTCAAAGTCACTAAAGACCTCTACATGCCACATTCCACAATCAGTCTGAGGCTTCACTTTACCCTATACTGGAAGTAACAGATTCATTCCTTCTTCTAGGAATGAGTTCATTGCTTGGTTTCCACAACTTGCCCTCTTATAGGTCTTCCCCCACTTCACTATTCTCTCCTTATTCTCCTTTGGTAGTTCCTCATAGCGCCCCCCCCCCCCCCCCCGCCCTCATTACCCCCTTCCGAACTCTCCAAACTCAAAGCTTGCTCCTTTACCAGCTTCTCTTATCTATCAGCACAGGCCCTTTAAGTAAACACATCTAATCTCATGGCGGGCAACTCCCAAATTTGTATCTCCAATATGATTTCTCCTCCAATTTATGCTTGTATATCCAAATACTTAATCAATATCTTTACATTAATGTCCAATAGGCCCTCCCACCATAGTATATCCAAAACTGAACTCTTTTTTTTTTGTTTTTTTCTCGCCACTCACATCTATTCCTTTCCATGGTCATTCCCATCTCAGTTTAGAAAGCAAACTCTTCACTCTTCTATTTCAGCCCTACCATATGTTAGCCATCAGGAAGTTCTATCAGCTCTTCCTCTAGAAACCAAGCCCTTCTCCACTGCTACTACTAAATTAGTGTAGTTTACTATTATCTCTCATGTGGGCTCTTCAAATTGTCTCCTGACTCATGCCCTCCTTTCTCACTGTGCCTGTACTGCAAATATCTCAATAGCTTCTCATTTCATTCATAGTGAAGTTCTAGTTCTTTCCATAGCATATAAGGCTCTACAGTGCTCTTCATATTTCTCTCTAAACCATTTCCTGCAACTCTCTGCTTGTACACTGTCCTCCAGTCATGCTGGCCTTTTTGCTGTTCCTGGGAAACACCGAACACACTCCTGACTCAGAGCCTTTGCACCTGATCCTTCTGCGTCTGGGAATCCTCTTCCTCCATCTAATCACATGGCTCTTTCTCTAATTTCCTTCATGTCTCTGCTCAGATGGCACCTCATCAGAAAGGCCTGCCCTGATTACCTGACATAGGCTAGTGCCCCTGTCACTCCCTATCACTCTCCTTCCTTCTTTAATTTTCTTAATCACACTTATTATGTCTTAATGTATTAGATATTTATTTGTTTCTCTGTTTACTGCCTATCTCCTTCCATTATAATATACATTCCTTGAATTCAGGGATTGTATTTTGTTGGTTACTACATCTTTAACCCCATAACAGATTCTCAATAAGGAATGAATAAGGGAATGATAGGTACTAATTTTTGAGTACTTGCTATATGAAGATACTATATTATATTTACATTATCTCATTTAACTCTTTTTTCATTTTAATTCTTTCAAGCAACTTCTGTTGCTATTTCCATATCACAGTCGAGGAAACTGAGGTTTAGGAAGATTAAGAAAGTTGCCCAGGGTCGCTCTGTAGTGAGTGGGTCGCTCTATAGTAAGCCCATGCCTCCCATTGGTTTCTTTGTATCATCCATCCATGAGAGCCTATTCTCACACATATCATGTTATGTTCCTCAAAAGAAGACTGTGAAAGGAGCAGGAAATATTTTATTATTCTTAAGTAATGAAAAAATTGTGGCTCAGAATGTTAAAATATTTACCTAGAGTCACAGAATTAATAAATTTCACAGTCAGAATTTTAATGTTTATATTCTAAGCACAACAAAAGTTATTTTAAATTTATAAATTTATTTCATGAAAAATCTTGCAAAATTTAAAAGATAGTCTACATGGAACCAATTACTTTTATTGATAATAATTTTATTATAAAAATATAGCAGAATCTAGGATGTATGGACTTCATATTTATTCCCCATAGACCTTGTGTTAATAAATGCTTGTTAAATATAATTTTTTTTAATCTTTGTGTTCATGTTGTATATGGTCCTAGCCCTCTATAACAAAGATTCTGGCTTTCATTGATGGGTGATAATATTTCAATACTTGGAGATTATTTTACCTAGTGTTAACTCCCAGGGAAACGGATTGGGCAGAGGTGAGTTAGTTGGTGTCTTCTTCCTTCCTGTTCCTCCCCTAAACTTTAAAGAGTTTTCTACACCCAAGTTCTCTGGGTCTCTGCATACTGTTACGTGGTAGTTCCAGGGCTTTCATTTCTCTCTCAGTCTAGTGTGTTGCACCAAGTTCAGTCAGGTCCCACACCTGACCCCACATCCACCTTCTTCTCTTCAGCCTTTCTTTCAATTCCTTTAAAAATGTTTTAATTAAATCTATTGGTGTGACATTGATTAATAGAATTACATAGGTTTCAAGTGTATAATTCTATAATACATCTTTGGTGTATTGTATTGGGTTTGCCACCCCAAGTCAAATCTTCTTTCATTACAATATTTGACTCCCTTTGCTTTTTTCTACTTCCTCCCTTTGTGATCAAAGGCAGAAATGAAAAGTAAGTAAAATCATATCTTCAGTCCCTCCTTCTGGGGTAACTTCTTGCCCCTCTTGGGGTACCTAGTAACCTGATGGTATTTTTTTTTCCTCCTAGAATGGGGAAAACAATAGTGAGGTTCTCACAGAATCACATATCAGATGTGAAGTCTTGGGAATAATTTCAAATCTTTGTGTTTCAATTTCCTCACCTGTGAAGTGGTGATATAAATAGCACCTACGTCAAAAGAATGTCAGCACTTTGAATGAGAACTGATAAGAAGAAATCTTTGTGATGTAGTTGAATGAATCACGAACATCTACAAGTGACTGCACCTTTTATAATATATGTCATTGAACAACTAAAATGCATCATAAGCAATATCAAGATTATATTATGGGTTAAGATATCCAGATAAGTGATTTAAATGTAAGTCATTAAACCATAAAACTCCTAGAAGAAAACGTAGGCAGCAAAATATCACACATCCCACGTAACAGTTTTCACTGATACATCGCCTAGGGCAGGGGTGGGCAACCCCTGGCTTGCGTGCCAAACATGGCACGCCAGTAACTTTTGCTGGCACCCAAAACCCTCTCTTGTAATCGTCCATTTACAATTTTTGTGAACATTTGAATGACTTAAATGTTAAATTACAAGGAACTGGCAAGACACTTGATGTTATGTTTGGTTACATAAAGGCTTTTAAAAAGAAACTGGAAGTCTTTAAGAGGGATGTGGATGGTGAGAGATATAGATATTTCCCAAACCTCAAGAGGCACATCAAAGACCTCCCAAAAGATGACAGAACAGACTGTCAAAGCCTTCAAAAGCTGGTTTTAAACATCATTGAGTCAACTATTGAGCAGCTCTTCTCAAGATTTGCGAAATTCAGAGAACTGGAAGAGACAGCAAAACTCATGAGGTTTCCAGGCAGCATGAAACTGGAAGAACTAAACTTACAAATGTTTTCAATGGATAGACATGGCTGACTTTGAAATGCAGTTGATTGAATTTCAGAGTAGCTCAATTTGGAAGCAGAAATTTATTGACCTTAGAGTTGACTTGGAAAAAGTGATTAGAGACAGGAGCACCAGAGAGAAGTGTCAAAAACAAACTATGAGGACTTAGAATGCCATTCCAGAAAATTTTTTCTGTTTAAAAAACTTTGCAACAGTGTTACTCTCCATGTTTTCATCCACATCTGCTTGTGAATCTTTATTCTCAGTGATGAATTTTGTTAAGTTTCATAATAGGACGGATGAAAGTAGTAGCTCGTGCATATCTCTGAAGGTCACAAAATATAAGCCTGATGTAAAATCTCTGTCATCAGTGATGCAGCAGCAAAAGTCCCACTGATAATATCAAGTGGAGTCATAAAGCTTTCTGTCGGACTATCAGTGTACATGTATACATTTAAAAATAAAAGTATTTTTCATCATCATATACTGTGTTTTTGTCGCTCAAATGAATTTTATTATTTCTTCAATGTTCTTCACATACATACACCTTAAGAGATATCAAGTAGGCATAACATGTTCTCAAAAAATTAAGGTTGGCACGCAGAAGAATTTTGAGTCAGAGATTTTGATGGTTTTGGCACGCACTCACAAAAAGGTTGCCCACCCCTGGCCTAGGGCAAGAAAAACAAATGGAACTACATCAAAATTAAAAGCTCCAGTACAGCAAAAAAAACAACAACAACAACCAGGAACAAAATGAAAAGGGAACCCCCTGTATGAGAAAAAATATTTGCCAATGATACACCTGATAAGGGGTTAATTTGTAAAACATATAAAGTACTCATACAACTCAACAAAAGGAAGACAACAACCCAATTAAAAAATGGGCAGAGGACCTGAATCGACACTTCTCCAAAGAGAAGATACAAATGGCCAAGAGACATGAATTAAAAAAAAGCTCAATGCCACTAGTTATCAGAGAAATGCAAATTAAAATGACAATGAGATATCATCTCACACCTGCCAGAGTGGCTACCATCATAAATCAACAAACAACAAGTGCTGGTGAGAATGTAGACTGATGCAACCACTATGGAAAACAGTGCTGAGCTTCCTCAAAAAATTAAAAATGGAGCTGCCATTTGACTCAGGGATCCCATGTCTAGAATGGATCCTAAGAAGCCCGAAACACCAATCAGAAAGAATGTATGCACCCCTAATTTCATAGCAGAATTATTTATAATAATTAAGATCTGGAAATAGCCCAAGTGCCCATCAGTAGATGAGTGGATAAAAAAGCTGTGGTACACTTACACTATGGAATACTATGCAGCTGTAAGAAAGAGACAATTTGGAGGGACCTGGAGATTATTATGCTAAACAAAATAAGCCAGTCCAAGAAAGACAAGTATCACATGATCTCACTTATATGTGAAATCTAACGAACAAAATAAACTGACAAAATAGATTCAGAGACAGGGAAGCGTGCAACTGGCTGATGAAAGAGGGAAGGAAGGGGGAGAAATTAACCAAGGAATTTATATGCATATATGCATAACCCATGGACACAGACAATAGTGTGATGAAGGTCTGTGGAGGGGGCGGGAGTGGGGAGGAGAGAGTCAATGGGGGAAAAGAAAGGGGGCATCTCTAATACTTTCAACAAAAAAGATCAATTAAAAGAAAGCTATCTGGTGCTCACTTTTTAGTGCACAGCCATACACGACACCATGAGAAAAGCAGGTAAGCCAGAGGTTTTGGTAGGCGTGTATCTGAGTGCTGGGACACATCACATAGTACTGTACTCTAGTAGTAATTTTACATGAACATATATGCATGGGCTGAACTCTTCAAAACACCATAAAGCTACCTTCTTAACAAAGACACATTTACAGGAAGTAGAAATCCATTCACGAAGATAGTGGGAGGAGCTTATCCTGATGTTTGCTAAGAAGATAAGAAAACTAATCAATCTGGCTACATGTGGAAAGGAAAAAAAAATGACTCATTTATTGAATACTTGGCATATACCAGGAGTGAACCACGTGATTTATATTCACTCTTCAATTTCACTAGCAAAACCACCCCAGAAATAAGTACTGCTGTTTCACATGGAGCTCAATATTTTTAAGTTTAAAATATTTTATCCTACAACTTGATAATAATAAAATGAACAACCAGATTTTAAAATGGGCAAAGGACTTGAATAGACATTTCTCCAAAGAAAATATACAAACGGCTAATAAGCACACGGAAAGATACTCAAAATCACTAATCACTAGGGAGATGCAAGTCAAAAGTACCATGAAATTTCACCTCACAACTGATAGAATGGCTACTATTAAAAAAACAAACAAACCAATACCCAGAAAAATAATGTGTTGGAGAAGATGTGGAGAAATGAGAACCTCTGCACACTGCTGGTGGGATTGTAAAATGGTGCAGCCTCTATGGAAGACAATATGGAGGTTTCTTAAAAAATAAAAAATAGGAGAAACCAAGATGGTGGCATAGGTTAACGCCGGAGATTGCTGCCTCGAACAACCACTTCAAAAAAACAACTAAAGACAGAACAGACATCATCCAGAACCACAGGAAGGCTGGCTGAGTGGAAATTCTACAACTAGGAGGAAAGAGAATATCATACCCAGACTCAGAGGAGGTGCAGTGCTGAAGTGAAATACTAAGGAAGGGAGAGAGAGATAGAAACATCAATAATGAGAGAATCATTGATCGGCTACCTTCTGCATGCCTCACAACCGGGAATCAAACCACTGAACCACACCAGCCAGGCCCATGTGAAGTATGGTAGCAATCATCTCAGGTAGAAACTGTAGTTTAACTCTAACCCTGCTGTTTGGTTTCTGTACTTATTTGCTTGCTAAAATAATAGAAAAGTTATTTTAATTTTCTGAATTATATAAATCACCTCATTCGATTAAATACCCTATTGATTGTAATGTGAATATCCCATTGGTTGTGGTCATACTGGTCACATTTTCCTTTACCTGGGAAGGACAGCGCAATTATCCCAAGATCAGAGGGCTCCAATTAATGTGTCCCTGTTGACTCAGTGTTCCACCCAAAAACTGTAATTTAGATAACATGCTTAAGTAAACTGCTTCTGCTTCTGTAAACTGCTTTTTTGCAAACCAGGTTCCTCATTCCAAACCTTGGGATGTAATCAATACCTTTGTGATCTTTGCCTGTATAAATCTGGTGTGGGGGCTGGGGCGGGCACTATGAGATCTGGGAGAGCGAAATGCCCCCTCATAGTCCCGGATTTGCAATAAATGTGACTCTTTAATTAAAAAAAAATAAAAATAAATAAAAATAAAAATAAAAAATAGAACTGATAAGAAGGAATGAATAACCCAGCAATCCCACTTTGGGGTATATATTCAAAATAATGAAAAACAGGATCTCAAAGAGATATTTGCACACCCATTTCATTGCAGCATTATTCGCAATTAGCCAAGATGTGAAAACCTCCTTCCACAGATTAATGAATAAAGAAGATCACTGGACTTAGCCTCCAGCATACAGTGGAGTAATCTCCTGTCAGTAAATTACATCAGGAGATGTGTTATATACTTACAATGGAATAATATTCAGCCTTGTAAATATAGAAATCCTGTCATATGCTACAACATGAATAAACCTGGAGGACATTATGCTTGGTAATATAAACTAATCCCACAAAGATAAAATAAATACTATATGATTCCTCCTACTCGAGGTACCTAAAGTAATCAAACTCACAGAAACAGAAAGTAGAATTGCGGTTGCCAGGGACTGGCAGAAGGAGGAAATTGGAGTTGTTCAGTGAGTATAGAGTGCAGCCATGCAAGATAATAGAGTTTTAGGGGTCTATTGTACAACCAATGCATGTGCTGTATGTATGCACATTTAAACATTTGTTAAGTGGGTGAATTTATGCTTTGTGTTTTTTAATCACAATAAAAAAGTGTTCTTAACTGGAATTGAAATGAAGTAATTTGAAAACCATTGATCCAGCCCAGGTCCCTCATTTAATTTTTGAGGAAATGAGAGCAAAAGAGGAAAGTGAGTTGGTTCAGTTCACATTGCTAAATAGAGAGGAGGGGAGGGAAACTTCTCAGCTGTAACATAAAATCTAAGTTAAACCAGAGAGTCCCAGAGGGTAAACCCAACCCTGACTCATCTGGGAAGAATTATTTTTCTAGTTTTTTTTTTTTTTAATCTCCCTTAGGCAGTACAGATAGGTATCATTTAGAGAACCTGATTTGGTAACCCAATAGGATTGGATATGACCGTGCTAACAGATTAACACATAAGCAACCCACAACTTTCTCCATTTCAGAATTTCCTGAAATGTATAGTACACAAAAGAGTATTGTTGATCTAAGATGGTACCATCCCCAAATGAGGGTTCAGGATAGCACACCATGTCATGGAATCGGTGTGTGGTGGTTAGTATGTGTAAGGTAGACCTGTTCATATGGCTGCACCTGTCTATGTGCACAGTTTTCTTTATATTTTTTCACAAACTTATCAGAATAACATGTAATAGCATTTATCGATAGCTGGACACATAAGCACATGTTTGTAAATGTATGTATTTCTTACATTGTAATAAAAGATAAATTCTGCATTGCAAGTACATATCTTTAGATTCCTATTTTCATGTTTAAATCTAACACAGGATGGAAGGCTCCATAAACTCGCTACCACATGTGCACAGGACAAAAACGCAGGCCAGAGGTGAAGCCCTGAGTGGGACACAGTCTGAATTTACCTCTGTGGTCCATTAACTGGAGGTGGAGAAAGTGATCATGAATTTTATTTCCTTGAAATAGAACCCAGACTTTAGATTAGACAGGTCTGTATTCATTTCCCAACCACATTTCTTAAAAATTTTTTTTTATTGATTTCAGAGAGGAAAGGAGATGGAGAGAGAGAGAGAAACATCAATGAGAGAAAATCATTGATTTGTTGCCTTGTGCACACCCCCTTCTGGAGATAAACGCAAACGCAGGCGTGTGCCCTGACTGGGATCGAACCATAACCTCCTGGTTCATAGGTCGATGCTCAACCACTGAGCCCTACCATTATTAGCTTTGTTACCTTTCCATCTTCAAAGCCACTTTCACCTCCAAAGAAGCCACTAAACTTAGAAGCTAAATGCTCATAAGTAAAATCAAAGTGACCATTACTTATTGAGCATCTTGCATGTGCAACACACTGTAGTGGGCCCCAGAGCACGACCTGGTAGAGAATGGCTATGGTGTCCAGCTGGTGACCCACTGCAAACACTAGGCTGTGCGGAATGAACAGTATTGCCTAAGAGTTTTCCCACACATTTTCTAATCACTTATATACTGTATGAGGTTGGTTCTGTTCTCTGTCTTGCCATCAAAATTAATCTTCCCCAGGAGACAACTAGCATTTTTATATGTGACTCATGTAACATACTGTTTGAAACTCGCCCAAAGACAGTGATCTCATGACAGTTTCATTTTTTAACTCTGGTTCCCTCTTGCCTAATAAGGTCAGTTACCTCTGTTGTCTTTGTTTTTATAGTGATCATTATTATTGTTTCCAATCAATTGAACTAAATTTAAATCCTTGCTTAATCTTGAAAGAAAATACCTGAGGTGTGGTTGGAACATACATGGATCACAACAATATTTCCTCTCACCCCCTCTTTTTTTTTTTTTAATCTTTAAATCTCCCCTTTTCCCTTCTTTCCATGGCTCCTCAATTTTTCTGGGTCTCCAGTATGCATGATGTTTTCCTGTCTTCCTTCTTCCCTTCATTATTAAATGTAAGTTTCACCTTAGTTTTTTTAAAATTTTAATTATTTTATATATTTTTATTGCTTTCAGAAAGGAACGGGGAGGGAGAGAGAGACAGAAAAATCAATGATGAAAATCATTGAACAGCTGCCTTCTGCATGCCCCCACCGGGGATCGAGCCTGCAACCTGGGCATGTGCCCTGACAGAGAATCGAACTATGATCTCCTGGTTCATAGGTTGATGCTCAACCACTGAGCCATGCTAGCCGGGCTCCTTAGTTTTAATTATAAAAGTAATACATATATAATTCACATTATAAAAATTCAAATCATTCAGATAATCAAAATATCCCTTGAGCACCAATCATTAGTCCCACTCCCCTTCCAAGAGGTAACCACTGTTACTAATTTACATATATTCTTCCATATCTTTTTTTAATAATTATTAAATTGGATCACATAAAATTGCTGTTTTTGTGGGTCACAAATGGTCAAATATAAGCAATTTCACATGATTTAACCTACTTTCTCCACATACACAGACACACAGATATATTCAGTATTGAATTTTTTTAAAAATATATTTTATTGATTTTCTACAGAGAGGAAGGGAGAGGAATAGAGAATTAGAAACATTGATGACAGAGAAACATCTATCAGCTGCCTCCTGCACATCCCCTACTGGGGATGTGGGGATGTGCCCACAACCAAGGTACATGCCCTTGACCGGAATCGAACCTGGGACCCTTCAGTCCACAGGCCGACGCTCTATCCACTGAGCCAAACCGGTTAGGGCAGTATTGAATTCTTGCTATCTGCCAGTAAGTGATGGGAATGTGAAAGTGAACAAACTGAAAATTATTGCTCCGTGGGGTTGGTTTAACCATGTTGCCATCAGTAATATTAATTAATAGTTCAATCAGTAATTAATGAGATACTTGCTTTTACTACTTTTTTAAAAAAAAAAACTTTATTGGCCCTAGCTGGTCTGGCTCAGTGGATAGAACATTGGCCTGCGGACTGAAGGGTCCCAGGTTCAATTCCTGTCAAGGGCACATGCTGGATTGCGGGCTCGATCCCCAGCACTGGGCGTGCAGGAGGTAGCTGAGCAAAGATTCTCTCTCATCATTGATGTTTCTATCTCTCTCTTCCTCTCCCTTTCTCTCTGAAATCAATAAAAATATATTTAAAAAATAAAAATATCTTTATTGTTGAAAATATTACATGTCCCCCTTCTCCCTCATTTGACCTCTTGTTGTAGGACCGCCCCCTCCAGACCTTCACCACCCTATTCCTGTGTCCATGGGTTACGCATATATGCACGCAAGTTCTTTGATTGATCTCTTCCCATTCATTCACCCTCCCCTCCCTTCCCTCTGAGGTTCTATAGTCTGTTCCATGCTTCTATGTCTCTGGACCTATTTTGTTCATTTATTTTGCTTTCACTACTTTTGACGGTTGGACTAGAAACAGAATTAGCCACAGACTTCATGAAAACTGTTGGAAACTTTGAGTAAATTCTCCATGAGGCAAGCATCTAAATCAGAACATCTGGATTTGAATAGGGTAAACAGATGATCACTCCCATTCTCAGAAGAAAGCGGAACCTAAGGGTAAACAGGAAGGAAAAACGCTCAAACTTTCAAAATGACGTGGGCTTTTGGGCTGAAAAGGAGAGTCAACTCTTCCTTCATCTCCTTTGCATCAATAGCATACTATAAAACAAATTCACGTAAACCATTCTTTCAAATAAGCATTTGATGGAGGTATACTAAGTGAGGGGAGTAGCATTAAGCTTTTCACCTGCATCATATCTCACTACCAGAAAGGTAAACTGATTCCCATTCTCCAGATGAGAGTGCTGAGGTCCAGAAAAATAAATTTCCCACGGCTCCAGCAATTAGTTAAGGCGGCTGGATTCACACTCAAGTCTGATGCCTTGTCCATTATGCTGAATCACCCGAGATGCAGGGAAGACCTTGGAGGAACTAGAGCAGAGATGGAGGTGGAAATTCAGAAGAGGCAAAATCAAGGATATTGTGATTGCTGATCCTTTCCTTCTGAGAGGTCCTCTCACAAATTCTTTGTTGGTTTCTTTTGCTTTTGGTGCTTGCAAAAAAATACATAAGGACAGAACTCAGAAAACGTCTAGGGATACTCACAGTTAAGTCTCTGGTTGGCATGCAATAAAAATCCATAAGGAAGACTGTGAGCTTGGGGGAGGGGCTTGGGAGGTACGTCTATGGATGGTGAACGTGCTGTTTTGGTACATAAAATGGTACTCATTCGAGTTAGGCTTGAGTTGGGACCCTCACTCTGCCACTTACTGGCTATATGAGCCAGAGCTAGTTCTTTATCATGTCTGAACCAGAATTTCCTCATCTCTGAGATGGAGCTAATTCCATTTACCTTACAGAGTCATTGTGAGACCTAGAGATAATATGTGCTGAGTGTTTACACCGCAAATGGCTCGCATTAGGGCTCCAAAAAGCTCTTTATTTTATCCCAAGGAAGTCAATCTGCTTACCGCTGGAATGAAGAAGCAGGAACAAAGCTTATAAATTAGATCTGGTTTTACTGCAGTCAGAAACAAGTAGGCTTTCATAACAGCTTGTAAGCCTTGCCCTAAGCTCTTTGGTACATTATCGCTAATCTTCGCAGCAACCTTCCAAAGTAGTGCTATTATTTTCACTTTAGAGATAAGTAAATGAAACTGGGAGAAGTCGATTGCACTTCTGGAAATGGCAGAACCAGGAGTAACACTTTTGCATAAGTTGCCTCTCTTTCCACCAGTCCCTGTCCTGAGGCCACAGTGGCAGAAAGAGGCAAGGACATTTACTTCTAATTGTCTAGTCAGAGAAAAGGAACAAGTGTGTTTCTGATATTGTGATCCAGACCTAGTTTTTAGGGGAGCCATAGAAAGTGACAAACCCTTACTTTCTATGCTCATTCTGTGGGAAGAATATCCCAGACTTATTAGCGGAGGCAGAGGAAAGAGTGGGTAACAGGAAGGAATTAGGCAGAAACATTACACATTTCCCTTTTTGTTCTCAACCAAGTTCTCCTAAGTAGGAGACATTTGGAAACAACATGCCTCAGGCAAGATGCATCCCGACACCTCCTTTCATTGGGTAGACATGTTTTAACACAGTGGTTCTCAAGCTTCCTAATGCCGGGACCCTTTAATACAGTTCCTCATGTTGTGGTGACCCCCACCATAAAATTATTTTCGTTGCTACTTCATAACTGTAATTTTGCTACTGTTATGAATTGTAATGTAAATATCTGATATGCAGGATGTATTTTCTTTTTTTTTTTTATTGCTTAAAGTATTACAAAGGGTATTACATATGTATCCATTTTATCCCCCCGCCCTAGACAGTCCCCTAGCCTCCCCTATCACCCAGTGTCTTATGTCCATTGGTTATGCTTATATGCATGCATACAAGTCCTTTAGTTGATCTCTTACCCCCCTACCTCCTGCCCCCCAACCCTCCCTGGCCTTCCCGCTGCAGTTTGACAATCTGTTTGAGGCAGCTCTGCCTCTGTATCTATTATTGTTCAAAAGTTTATAATGGTCTCTATTGTCCATGAATGAGTGAGATCATGTGGTATTTTTCCTTTAGGATGTATTTTCATTGTTATAAATTGAACATAGTTAAAGCCTAGTGATTAATCACAAAAACAATATGTAATTATATATGTGTTTTCCGATGGTCTTAGGCAACCCCTGTGAAAGGGTCGGTCGACCCCCAAAGGGGTTGTGACCCACAGGTTGAGAACCGCTGTTTTAACATGTCTTGATAGAGAATGCAGTCCTTCTCAAGAGGATAGACCTAAATCCCAACCATATCATTTACCAAAACGAAAGCTGAAGAAGGAATGTGACCCTATAATCCTCTTTCATATAGAGACAGTATATGATATTGATTAATAGTAAGAGATTTGGTGTCAGACATGAAAAGCATTCAGTTCACAGCTTTGCAATTCACTAGCTCTGTGACCATGGGAATGCCCATTCTGAACTTGTGTTCCTTCAACTATAACATGGATCCTACACTCATTCAGTGATTGTCAAGCAACAACTACTTGCCATACACTATTTTAGTCACAGGAGACATGGTAGAGAACCAAGGAAACAGAAACCCTTCTTCATGGAGCTGACATTCAAATTGAGGGAGAGAAATAATAAGCATATGTAAATAAAAAATATATTGGAGAAGACAGAGTTAAACGGGAGAGGAAAATGTGACTTGTTTGGCAGGGGAGCAGGAACTGTCGGGTGTTCCGGGCAGGCCTCTCTGAGAAAGTGACTCTGTGAGTAAGAAGATGAAGGAAGCCAGGGAGCGAGCTATGCAGGTTGCTGTGGATGGCAAGTCAGTTGTCTATATGGGTTTGTTCTGCAGGAGAAAAACTTCAGGCTAGCACTATTATTAAGGGGTGGTCATTTAATAGATATTACAATTAATGCCAGTAGACGGAATGAGGTCTGCAGGGAGTGATTATAATTAAGGAAAAAGGTGGTACGGACCCTGAGCCCTAAGGCACACCAATATGTACAAATGAAAGAGAAGGCACCAACCAAAGGGACTGAAACAGTAAGAACTATAAGAGCATAACCAAGTGAGTGTGGTGTCCTGGGATCAAAATGTAAACCTATCTCAAAGGCAGAGAGAGTGCTGCTGATATAGCAGGTCAGCAAGATGAGGACAGAAATGACCCCTGGATTTAACAACATAGGGATAACCGGTGTCTTTGAGAAAAACTTTTTTAGATGGAGTGTGGGGAGAGGAAAACCTACTCTGAGCGGATGTAAGAGAGAAAAGGAGAGAAACAAGAGGACTGGGTCTAGATAACTCTTTCAAGATGTGCTGTAAAGGGAAGAAGAAAGAGAAAAGAAATGTGTCTGTGACGAAAGTGGGATCAGGAGAGGGCTTACTTGCACTTGATGAAACGTGTTAATGGGAAATTTTTTTTCAGGATTTAGCAATATCATTAATTTAGACTGAGACATAACTGAAGAATAAAAGAAATTACGAGGGAAAAAGTGTGTTTCTTGAGCCGTAGGAAATACCAAAAGGATGAGGATGGAGATATTCTCAGAAATCTTAGGAAGCTTACGCAGAAAGATTCTACTGGCTTCCCAGCTTCTCAATGCTAGTACCATCCTGAGCTGCGAGGGACTTTCTAGCCAGTACTCACCTGGTACCAAGGCAGCAAGCTATACTTTCTGCGATTTCAAGATCAGTGTGATACTACGGACTTCTTTGCAGAAGTAACTGTCAGAAGTGACTTTATTTTGCCACTACTTCATCTCCTAGGTCTCTAAAACGTATAGGAACATACATATCTTTAAAATATTCTTTTATTTATTTTTGGATAATTCCCAAATCATTAACATTTATGTAAAAGCTTCATCTAATTTTATCACTAAGGAGTCATCATCTCATGAATATTAAAATCAATGCCAGTAGATAGAAGGAGGTCAGCAAGGAGTGATTGTAAATAAAGAAAAAGGTGGTACAGGTACTGAGCCCTCTGATGATAATATCATGCATAACTTCAAGCAGAATACCATTTAAAAATAATATTTGAAAGAACAATTTGCAGAAAGTCCAGCAACTATTCCATCATCTTAGTGCAGAGCACCCACCGATCATGTGCAAGGCAGTGCATTTGTGTTGTCATTGAAATGAAATGGACATGGGTTCTGTCTTTCAAGAAATTGCAGAAGGTGAGGGTACAAATAAGTAAAGACTGAGGGAGAACCTAGTCAATTGCCTAAGCCAAAGGTCAATGTACTAACAACTCAGACAGAAGTTTATTCAGAAAGATTTATGGAGGAGAAAATAAATCTTGAGTTAGGTAGGATATAGACATGAGTCATCAAAATATACTCAATTAGCAAATTTGAATATACAAACCCATGTATATTAACAAACTCTACTAACTACTTGAGGCACTGGAGTATTTGAAAATAAAGGTCCTTATTTAGCAATAATTGGCAACTTCCAAAATAATTCTCTTCTGGGATGTTGTACTACTGAGATAGAGAATGAAATGGGTCCCTAAAATGTAGGTCTAGATGAGTTTATCAGTTCATATTCATCAAAACTCATATCCTAGACTGGCAACATGAAAGGGCTTATTATCTCTAGAACGTCATGCTCTCTCTTTCCTCCGTGCTTTTGCTCAGACTGTTCCCTCTGCCATAAATACCCTTTCCCTACTTCTTGACCTGGGTAACTCAACTCTTGTGGCCACCTTCACCAAGACATATGACTCCACGGAGAGGATCATGCCCCTCTTGCGTGTTCTCCTGTAATGCCTCGTGATGACCTCTGCCCTCAGACATGTTTCATGGTACTGACCATGAGTAACCCTTTGCCTGACTTGTCATTTCTCCATAAGCTCCTTACTTTTCTATCCCTCCTGCCAGGCATATTCTAAGCACATAGTAGGTATTCCAGTCTGACACTGTCTATCATTTACTGGGCAAATATAACCCATTTACATATTTTATAATTTACATAAATTATAAATTACTGTCTCATTTTGTGCTATTTAAACTGTTATATATGCCTTATTTTAAAAAACCTTTTTTGCATTCTCTTGGAGAGATTTTAAAAAAATTTTCCTTTCTTTTTGGTTTGAATTCATAATTTTATTTTTACAGTATTTTACTTTGGTAATTAAATTTAACATTTAAAAAATGTATACTTCACTTTAGAAACTCAAGAAAATTAGCACCTGTACTCTCCACCTAAACAGTATAATGACCTTAGAATGCTTTGAATCTTGACACTCTAACTTTGCATATCATTATCCAATATTTTAGTTCATCTTTATTATATTTATTTTTAATCAAATTTTCTTTTACTGAAGAACATTTAACCAAATACGATTAAGTATAATTCTGAATTTTCTCTTCTGTTTTATTCATCCATTGAAGGCACAATTTACCTACAATTAACTTCACCAATTTTGTTGATTCTTTACAAATGTATGAGTCATATAGCCTGCAAACAGCCATCAGCCCCTCACCCAGACTGGCCAGGCACCCCAGTGGGGACCCCGACCCTGATTCGGGACACCCTTCAGGGAAAACCAGCCGCCCCCACCCGTGCACCAGGCCTCTATCCTATATAATAAAAGGGTAATATGCAAACTGACCCTAACAGCAGAATGACTGGGAATGACTGGTCACTATGACACACACTGACCACCAGGGGGCAGACAATCAATGTAGGAGCTGCCCTCTGGTGGTCAGTGTGCTCCCACAGGGGGAGCGCTGCTCAGCCACAAGCCAGGCTGATGGCTACCAGCACAGCGGTGGTGGCGGGAGCCTCTCCCGCCTCCTCAGCAGCACTAAGGATGTCTGACTGCAGCTTAGGTCTGCTCCCTGCTGGTAAGTGGACATCCCCCGAGGGCTGCCGGGCTGCCAGAGGGATGTCTGACTGCCAGCTAGGGCCCAATCCCCCAGGGAGCGGGCCTAAGCCAGCAGGTGGACATCCTCCGAGGGGTCCCAGACTGCAAGAGGGAATAGGCCAGGCTGAGGGATTCCCCCCCACTGCCCCCGCCAAGTGCACAAATTTTTGTGCACCGGGCCTCTGGTATATAATAGAAGCCTAATATGCAAATTGACCGAATGGCTGAATGACTAGTGGAAAGACTGGTTGCTATGATGTGCACTGACCACCGGGGGCAGATGCTTAATGCAGGAGCTGCCCCCAGTCCGCAGGACTCAGGCTAGCCAAGGTGGGTGCCAGTGGGGTCCCCTGATCACCTGGCCGGATGCCCTGGCGGCAGCAGTGGGGGGTGGGGCTGGCTGGCAAGTGGGTCGGCGAGTGGGCCAGCACCACCCCCTGATTGCCTCGCCAGTTGCTTCCCACAGAAGGAGGTGACTGGCGATGGTAGCGGAGGGCGGGGCCGGTGAGCGGGTGGCGCCAGGCCGGCCAAGGCAGGTGCCAGCAGGGGGGCCCCCCATTACTCTGCTGGTCACCCCACAGATTGGCCCTGATTGCCGGCCAGGCCTAGGGAACCTACCCATGCATGAATTTTGTGAACTGGGCCTCTAGTTATGAATAAGGCTGTTATAAGCATCTGTGTGCAAGTTTTTGTGTGAACATAAATTTTCACCTCTTTTAAGTAAATAACAAGGAACACAATTGTTGGATTGTATGTTAAGAGCATGTTTAGTTTTGTAAGAAACTGCCAAACTGCCTTTTAAGGTGTTTATATCATTCTGTGTTCTCAACAAGAATGAGTTTTTGTTGTTCCACCTCTTCACAGCATTTGGTGTAGTCAGTATTTTGGATTTTGACAATTTTAATAGGTGTGTAGTGGTATCTCAATATAGTTTTCATTTTCCTAATGACATATGATGTTGAGCATCTTGTCATATGTTTATTTTGTCATCTTCTTGGTATATGTTCTTTGGTAAGGTCTTTTGCCCATTTCTTAATTGGGTTGTTTATTTTCTTATTGTTGAATTTTATGTTTTCTGTACATTTTGTATATCAGTCCTTTATCAGGTAAGTCTTTTGAAAATGTTTTCTTCTAGTCTGTGGCTTGCACTCTTGTTCTGTGCAGAAGTTTTTAATTTCAGTGAAGCCCAGTGTATCAATAATGTCTTTCATGGATCAAGCCCTTGGTGTTGTATCTCAAAAGTCACACCACACCCAAGGTCATCTCGATTTTCTCCTTTGGTATCTTTTAAGAGCTTTATAGTTTTGCATTTTACATTTATGTGCATCAACCATTTTGAATTAATTTTTAGGAAGGGTGTAAGGCCTATGTCTAGATTCAATTCATTTTTTTGCTATTTGTTTAGCACTGTCCGTTCTATTTTCTTTTAAGTGCTGCTTTATATTTAAATGGATATTTATTTAATTTTTCTGTGATTTATAGGTATTTTATAGTGGGAGGTTTTGCAGTGTATCTTTTTTATTATGATGTCAGAAAAGAAAGTTTCCTATAAATGTCTGTTGAATAAATCTCATGACTGGGAAAGTACTCTGAAAGTTGTGTCTGTTAGAAAAAAAAGAGAGGTGAATTAGTAAATTCAGCAGTTTGCTAGTTTTCTGTATCGTTTAATTTCCAAGATTTCATCAGTGTACATTCTGTTTTACACAAAACCACAGACAATCCCGGGTATTACTTAACTTAGCCATGGGCATGATTTTCCTGGGTCAGATCCAAGCACGACATCTGTGGTGAGTTCAGATCCTGTTTGTGGCTGGACCAAGACAGGTTGCAAGGGTGGTCTGAGGTTAGGAAGTGGAGACCATTTGGCCTACAGAAGAGACCACAAAATAAAAATACCTGTCATGTTGTTCCAAAGAGAGATTTATCACCGATACAAGCATAAAATCATGTTTCTTATAGAGATGGAAGGTGAACATGTACTAAATATTTTACTTAACTAGGAACCATGCGGATGTTATAATTGGTTCAAAGGAGAAGTCACCAAAGCACAAATACATATGAAATAAAGGAATGTTGAAATGAATATGCATGGTGAGACAACACTAGCCTCTTCCAAGTCAGGGAGGGAAGTCAACTGAACCTCCCTTGGACAGGACAGAATTTGCATGCCGATACGTAAGCATTCATTTCTATCAATTATGTATAATTTTCAGAGTTGTAAAAGAGCTCCCATAGAATTACAATAGGATATCCTGAAAGGATGTGCTATATGGACTACGCACAGTTTCTATTGAAGCACGAATTTCCCCTCGTCTGAGACAGGCTCTTTGTCTTGAGGCAATCTGTCAATCCATGAAATGTGTCTAATTTTCTGAAGTTTGACTAATCCACAAACTTGATTCTAAGTGAAATGGGGAAGGAAATGAGAACAGCGCCCCATCTACATATTTCTCCTTCCAGTGCTCTTGAGCACAGAGCTCACCCACACAAATCACTATCAAACATTTTAGACCACAACAAAGAGTGAGTGTCTTTTACATTGCAACCCAGTGCAAGCACACACACACAACTAACAAAAGTTTTACTAAAACAACTAACAAAAGTTTTACCTTTATTATGAAGAATACCCTTTTATATTTTATTTTCCATTCCACTCCTTTTAGAAAATGCTGGTTGTGATTCACTTAATTAGTGTTAAGGCCCACAATGAAGTGATTGTTGATTTGGCTGCGCATTAAATGTAGTCACCCAAAGAGTTTTCAGAAGTACTAATCCCTGGGTGGCACTCCCGAGGGTTCTGATAGAAATATTCTGGCTTATGGCCTCGGCATCTGCATTATTTAAAATCCTTCAGGTAACTTGATGTTGAGAATCAGGTTGAGAGCTATTTGAGAGCTATTTAACTCCTTTGTTTGTATGCCTGGCCTGTGTCTGATGGCTAACTAAAGCAGTGATGGCGAACCTATGACACGTGTGTCAGGGGTGACACGCGAACTCATTTTTTTGGTTGATTTTTCTTTGTTAAATGGCATTTAAATATATAAAATAAATATCAAAAATCTAAGTCTTTGTTTTACTATTATTGCAAATATCAAAAAATTTCTATATGTGACACAGCACCAGAGTTAAGTTAGGGTTTTTCAAAATGCTGACATGCCAAGCTCAAAAGGTTCGCCATCACTGGACTAGAGTCCTAGCAATGAATGGGCTGTGGTCATCAGAGAAATACATCCTCACTGAAAATATGAAATAATCATTTTGCCTTAAGCAGGGCAAAGGGAACCTATTTCTTAATCTGGTCTGTATGGCATATACTAGTTACTGGAAATTTTGGCATCTAACTGCCTGAGGCAACCAAAATAAAACTATTCGTTATTTTCTTCAAAATTGAAAAAATTGGTCATTCTTTTTAAGCCAAACTCCTAACATCTTCATCTTCTGAGATCCATGATTATTATTTGCCTTCCTAAATTTCCTGAGTCTATATCCCTATTAGTATTCTCAAATTTGCTTCAATATTTGGAATCTCTTCTTGAATCTTCTAGTTACCATGCTTGACACTTAGCCTCCCTGTGTGTCAGTTCTTTCATCATAAAAATTATTTCAATCATTTCTGCGTCATTGCTCTCACAGTATTGGTGTGGATAAGACTTTTAAATTATAACAAGACATAAAACTGGTAACAAGACGCTCTCTAGTTATTTCACACCTCTAGGTGGTGCCTCTTGATGGAACACTGACTCTGTCCCAGCCACTATTTTAGAAACTAGATTACAAAGCGAAACAGTTCTCCACCCTCACTGCCAAGTAGTTCATAGATGGAACAATAGATAGAAAACCAGTGGCAGTACAAGATGGTAACTAGACTAGAATCTTGTTTCTGATGCAGAGGAGCTGAGGGAATGTGAGCCAACCTCCTTTGGCAGCATCACTGGAGTTGCCCAGGGCAGCCTGTGCAGAGGTGGTAGAGACGGATTTGACCACACTGGTCACACAGGCTAACTGGAGTGCGGAAGCTGAGCTGCAGACAGTGTAATTTTCGTTTTCCCCTGTTATCTTTTTTCTTATTCTCTATATCTGATGAGAATTTTTCTTCAACCACTGTGTTTTCATCAGAACCATATTTGAATTCCAAACCATCATCTGATTTTTTAAATCTTAGATATTTAAAATGAGCTAGAAATGTCTTTTCTGGCAGATGAGATTTTGTATATGAGGGATTATGAATAGCGTGAGTCAAACACCATCTGTCCCTTTCAAGGCCATCTTATTTCGGGACGTTGTCTTTTGGTTTTTACCTCACTGTAGGAATGGAGTTTATTTAAGCCAGATGTGCTTCCATGTAGTAAAAGTGGACTGAGTTAAGTATGGCAGACTAAATAGTAATAAAGCTAATCTAGATAGGACTTTTAGAGACTTAAGCTATTGCAGAAACAATTCTGCTTTACAGAATTTAGTTTAGTTCTCAGAGTATTTGCATTAGGCAGGAGGTAGGTTTCAGAAATCTTGTCTTTCTCCAATTGACTTGAGATTGGGGTCCATGTGATATTATTTGACTAGAGGACTCAGATATAACTAAGTACTGCTTCTAAGTAACAAAGATTGAATTAAAGTTAAGGATCAAGGACAATAAAAGACAAAATAGCACTTACATGTATATACATTTACTATAAATCTTATTGATATAAAAGACCTGTAGCACACAATTTCCAAGTAATAAATTATACAATACCCTGTATAGTAAATTCCATATAACCAGTTGATTTTCAAGGAATCAGCTTTCACTGATTTTGGCTTAATTCTTATATCTGCAGTCAACCTGCTGTTATAATTGACAAAAGAATGTAGTTCTGATAGAAATGTTAATTGTTATGTTCATATACATTAATGAATAAGAGGAAAGTGAAACAACAAAGATGTATTGGAACCTCATTTGTTCATCAATTACATGAGTGACTTTCTTGCTGAATTGGATCATAGTTTTAGAACACTAGAAAAATAATCCTCAAATTTTGATACTAGTCACAACATAGCAGTTATGAAACACTGTTAAGTTTAATCTGCATTGTTAAAGTTTTTCCATTGCTTTCTTAAGTCTAGACCAGGTGTTGTCAAATTACAACCAAATTTACCTCATCACCCCAACCCACCTTGATTTTATTAAAAAATGTTTTATTGGAACACAGCATGCCCATTTATTTTCATGTTGTGTATGGGTGCATTCAAGTTATACCTAGAGTTCAGTAATTGTGACAGGCAAGTTATACCTAGAGTTCAGTAGTTGTGACAGGCATGGACTAAAATATGTATCTAAAATATGTATCGTCTGGATCTTTACAGAAATAGTCTCCTGAGCTCTTTTCTAGACAGTCAACAGAACAATAAATCACACTGTTATATAGTAGTTGCCAACTTCTGTGTTAGGAAAACTCCCTGTCTCATTTCAAGCTACCAATGTGTCATCACTGAGTTGAAGTTGGGAAGAGATGCACAGTAGCACACGATTATATATTATTTTTATTATACAGTTGCAGTTGACATAAAGAATCTCAAGGGCATGAATAATAGTAAAATATTGAAAAATAACTAAGAAGTGATGAGTTTTGGGTGTTAATTATCCTTTGTTTTAAATATAATTTATTCAATTTTAATTTTATATAATTTACTCAGATTTAACAGATAACTTGCAAAATTCCTGAACATCTTATAACTGGCTGTCAGGATCTGGGATGAGATGGCTCCAGTATCCTATTGTCAATAGCACCCTGGTGCATGAGGAACCACTGAGGCTGAGGCAGGAGGTGCCTCGTTTTGTGGGTATGTTCTACTTTTCCTTGCCTGGTGATTAGGAATGACTTCATAAGGGGGAAAGTGAAAGTGTAGGATGGAGACCCTTGAAGAATGAGCTGGAGTTTGACTGAAAAATTATTTTTATAAACATTTACTGAGAACCTACGGTGCTGGCTCAGAGCTGGAGATACAGAGAAGAGTAAGACACAAGTGTTGTCCATAGAATTCACAACTAATGGAAGAGGTATTCATTTAGTCAGTAGTCAATCAATACTTTCTTGCTCTTCTACTCTGAGCCCCATGCCATGGATTTGATAGTCAGTAAGATATCACAAACGGAACATTATGATGCAAAGTGTTAAATGCCACAATAATCATGTATAAAATAAATGTTATGAGAACATAGACAAGGAAGGAATTATCCTGTCTGGAAAGAGTGGAAAGAGCTTTCATAGAACTCTTTAGGGTTCCTTCCATATTTTAAGTAACACTCTTTGTTTTCAAACTAGTTGTGTTACTGCCTCTAAAAATAATATGGGCTTCTTATCATTTATGCCTCTTACTCTTTATTCTCTTATCCTATCTGCCTTCCCAAATTCCAAGCACCCCTAAGACTCAGTTCAAATCTGACTTACCTAGAAGCTTTCACTGACTTCCTAGACCATGGTTCGATCTGCCCCCTCTGATCTCCTGTAGCATTTACTGAGTATAAAATTCTCTTCAGTATTTTAAAAATTGTTAATGTGGGTCAGCATAAGGTGGAATGAACATGCCACAAGCACAAAAATTTGTGTAAATTTTTACAAAGTGAAATACTCTCTTTGTTTTAGTGAATATAAAAATTTGATAGAGTATGAACAAAAAATGTTAAGATATAAAGCATTTTTGATAAAAGGCTTGGAGTCCAGAGGAAAGCCATATAGTATGGTGGGGAGAAGGTGGGCCTTTGCCTCAGGTAGATGTGCATTCAAGTTTCTGCCCCGCCATTTCTTAGCTGTATGACCGTGGCTGATACAGCCACCTCATATGACTATTGTGAGGATTACTAGATCATAAAATCTTTGAGGTTATAAACTGAATGCCATGTTTTTTCCTGTTCAGAGAGCCTGGCACTAAGTTGGCTTGCAATACACATTCATTAAAAGAATGAGTCAGCTTTAAAGCCATTTAGAAATATCACCACTTCTTACTGCACTAAAATAGAACCATGGACATTTGCTCCACCCATGTGACCAAAATATCACAGCTTACACTGATAACTAATGAAGGAAATTAAAGAAAAAAACTAATGTAAGAGGGGAAGTGAAATTAAGCACTCAGTGGATTGGTTAACATGACCCAGTTGCTTCCTGTAGTCACTCAGTTTAGATATCTCTGTACTGGTTCCTGAAATCTTAGTGTCCTTCAGTTTTCCATTCATTGGGGATCATGTGCTTCCTAAGTTATTTATACCTGCAGAATTCCCAAGTGCCGGGCCAATCTGAATTGCCTGTGATGATGGGGAAAACGGCGAACGTCATAGGCCCCCAGTATTCTCTTCTGTGCCGGTGCTTTTTAGAACTGATATGTGCATCAGAACTATAGCCTTATGCTAAGAGCAGTTCTCATAAGGAACAAAGCTTGTTATGCACTCCTGCTTAGCATCTTTACACTGGCACCAGCGTTTGAAAGCTGACGGTGATTTGCTAATTCCATATGATTCCAGTGTACAATATATGGCAGGCAGAATAATGGTCCCCTAAAATGTCCACATCCTATTCCAGAACCTACAAACATGTTACCTTTT
Organism: Myotis daubentonii; assembly: GCF_963259705.1. Classification (NCBI taxonomy): domain Eukaryota; kingdom Metazoa; phylum Chordata; class Mammalia; order Chiroptera; family Vespertilionidae; genus Myotis; species Myotis daubentonii. Next base: position 37,729,680 of record NC_081852.1, on the reverse strand, counting down.
ATGGTAAAAAGGATTTTGCAAAAGTGACAAAGTTAAGGATCTTAAAATAGGGAGGGCATCCTGGATTATCTAGGTGAGCCCCATGTAATCACAAAAGTCCTTAAAAGATGGAAAGGAAAGTCAGGAGAATCAGAGAAGAAGAGTTAAGGATGGAAACAGAGGTTGGAATGATGTGATTGCTAATTCCAAAGATGAAAGAAAAGGCAAGAAGCCAAGAAATGCAGGTAGCTTCAAGAAACTGGAAAAGGCAGAGAAACAACAAAGCCTCCGGAAAGAATACAGCCCAATCTACGCCTTAATTTTAGCCCAGTGTGATCCATTTTGGATTACTGATTTCCAGAACTGTAAGATTATACGCTTGTGTTGTTTTTAAGCCACCACGTCTGTGTAATTTGTTACAGCAGCCATTGGAAAGTAATACACATGATGTATTGTGTATTACTCTATGCAGTGAAGGAGAGTGACTCATTGCTGCCTGACCAACAAAGGCCTCTGTCTTGACTTCCAGGGCCTCTGTATCTGAATCTACCTCTCTTAAGAGTCTGAGCACTGTTTATTTCTTCTCATCACTGTCCCTCTAAAACTCCGAAAACACAATACGTGAACATACCCTCAGACACGCCCCCCCCACGTCCCATTCCAGTCAGTTTCCTTCTCTCCATACATCCAAAGAACCAAATTCTACCAGTTCTTCCAGCCTCATATCTGTTCCAAAAAGACTTCCCTGACTATTTTACCCTCATTGACCTCTCCTGTTACTGAACATTTATAATCAATTCTAAGCAGTTTGATATTTGATAACTATGTGTATGTGAGAAGGGTGGGACACATGCCTTGTTTTTCTCTTATGACTCCTTTACTCAGAACTAGATCAATATGGTATTTGTCTTTCTCTAATTTATTTCTCTCAGCATAATGCTCTCAAGGTCCACTCATGTTGTTACAAATGGCAAGTTTTGTTATGGTTGATTTATTTATATTTCTCTATCTATCTATCTATCTATCTATCTATCTATCTATCTATCATCTATCAGACATTTTAAAAAAATCCATTTATCTATCTTTGGACACTTACTAGTAGATTGCTCCCATGTCTTGGCTGTTGCAATGAACATGGGGTGTGTTTATCTTTTTGAGTTAGTATTTTTGTGGGTTTTAATTTTATTTTATAAACACCCAGAAGTGGAATTGCTGGGTCATATAGTAGTTATCTTTTTAATTTTTTGAGGAACCTTCATACTGTTTTACATAGTGGCTGCACCAATTTACATTCCCACCAACAGTGCACAAGAGTCTCCTTCTCTCCACATCCTTGACAACACTTGTTATTTCTTACCTTTTTGATAATAGTCATTCTAACAGGTGTGAGGTGGTATCTGACTGTGGTTTTGACTTGTGTTTCCCTGATGATTACTGATGTTGAGCACCTTTTCATGTACCTGTTGGCCATCTGTATGTCTTCTTTGGAAAAATGTTTATTCAGATCCTGAGCCCATTTTTTAATATATCTTTTACTGATTTCAGAGAGGAAGAGAGAGAAAGAGATAGAAACATCAATGATGAGAGAGAATCATTGAACGGCTGCCTCCTGCACACCCCACACTGGGGTTAGAGCCCACAACCCAGGCATATACCCTGACTGGGAATCGAAACATGACCTCCTGGTTTAGAGGTCAATGCTCAACCATTGAGCCACACTGGCTGGGCAGTGAGCCCATTTCAAAAATCAGATTTCTTGTGTGTTTTGTTTTTTTGTTGTTTGATTTGATTCTTTCCAGCTTTCAGGGCACTATAATATTTTCTTGGAATATAACCTTTGTCTGGATCCCAGGAATTCTCTTTTCTTCTTGTGTTACTTTTCTCAAACCCAATTTCTTTAATGCTTTTCTCTGACTCATTTTCCTTTTCCTCTAACTCCAGGCATTTGAGTTCTTTTACCCTTTATTTCCATTGTTCTCTATTTTAAACCAACAACATTGTTTTTAAACCTTGAGGATTAATAGATTTTGGGATGTGTCATTGAAAATTATTTCCTCTCAGACTTGATGTGACTTTTTATTCCCAAGTCCAGAACATTTTAAATTATGCTGCTATATATTTGACTAGCTATATGTTTACTTATCTGTCTTCTCCACTAAACAAACCAATTTCCTTGAGGACAAGAGATGGGCTTTCATCTTCTTATCTGTAGGGCCTAGTCAGCTTGAGATTAGGGGCCATGTTTATTAAGTCATCTGAATCCTTAGTTTCGAGCACATTGAAATGTTTTGTGAATAAACAAAACTGGAAAACGTAACTGTCCCTCAATGGAAGATGCCTGATTTACTGCCCTTAGCTATTCCATGCACTCACTTAGTTCATCAGCATTAATTTCTTTTCTTAGGAGCCAAAATTCTCTAAACTTTATGTGTCACACTTCCCCTAACAAAGATGCCCTGAGTATATTAGAATTCACGTTAGCTTTTTTTTTTTTTTAAAGAAGATATAATTGGCATATAGCACTACATTAGTTTTAGGTGTACAACATAATGATTCAATATTTGCACATATTGCAAAATGATGGCCACGATGTTTAGTTAACATCCATTACCATAAATAGTTAAATTTTTTTTCTTGTGATGAAAACTTTGAAGATCTCTCTTAGCAACTTTCAAATATAGAATGCAATATAGTTAACTATAGTCATCATGCTTTATATCATACTAGAGGCCTGGTGCATGAGATTCATGCACTTGGGAGGGGTCCCTCAGCCCGGCCTGCACCCTCTCGCATTCCGGGAGCTCTCAGGGATGTCCAATTGACAGCTTAGGCCTCCGCTCCCTGCAGGAAGCTGGCCTAAGCTGGCAGTCAGACATCCTTAGCACTGCCATGGAGGCAGGAAGGCCTCCCACCACCACCACTGTGCTCGCCAACCGTGAGCCTGGCTTCTGGGCTTCTGGCTGAGCGGCGCTCCCCCTGAGGAAGCGCACTGACCAACAGGGCACAGCTCCTGCATTGAGCGTCTGCCCCACGGTGGTCAGTGCATGTCATAGCGACTGGTCGTTCTGCTATTCGGTTGATTTGTATATTAGCCTTTTATTATATAAGATGCCCAGGGCTTAATTATTTTATAACTGGAAGTTTGTACCTTTTGACCACAAACTGTTGAATAAAAACAAACACACAAACAAATAAGTGTGTGTGTGTGTGTGTGTGTGTGTGTGTGTGTGTGTGTGTGTGTGAAGAAAGAGACAGGGAGAAAGAGAGAGAGAGAGAGAGAGAGAGAGAGAGAGAGAGAGAGAGAGAGAGAGAGATTGAGGAAGAGAGGAAATGTGGCAAAATGTTAGCAATTGCAGAATCTAGGTAAATTGCTTATGGAAGTTTATTTTGTATTAAAGATTTTTTTTAAATTAAAAGTTGGTAAAAACATGCAAGGATCTGGAAATTGATTTTCTTAAAACTACCCATGCCTGCTTTCCTCTTTGAGAAATTTCAAGAGCCTCCAGAAGTATGCGGTAGCTCTGCCACCCACACTCTGCCCCTTTCCTTTTTCCTTTCTAATGCTCTGTAGGCTGAGCCGTTTTTTTCTGGCTCCCAGGAAACCTAGAATTTACTTTCTGCTTATGCAAATGTTTCCAGGTCCAAGTTCCTGGGGAGACATCTCAATTACCAAGGTCTCTAGACTCGAGAGGCTGGAGGAATGGTGCCCAGGAAGCAGGGCAATTTGCTCTTGGAAACATGTTACCAGAAAGTAGGTGGCAGCATTGGGCAAGTGAGTTTGAGCCTAAAGGATCAGCTTTGACAAGGAGGTAGAGAGGTGAATTCCTGGTCTCTACATTCCAGATATTTTCTCCTTTCCTCTTTTGGTTCCCCTCATCAAATTATTCTCATTTTGTTTTTTTTTCTGTTTTGCAATTTCTTTTATTGTGATAAATACAACAACATAAAATTTACCATCTTGACTAATTTTAAGTGTACTAATTTTAATTCATATTGTTGTGCAACCATTACCACTACCCATCTCTAGAATTCTTTCCATCTTGCAAAATGGAAACTTTGTCCCCCTTATACAATAACTCCCTATTTCCTTCTCATAACAGCTCCTGGCAACCATCAGAGGCTGTCTCTATGATTTTACTACTCTAAATACTTCATATAAGTGGAATCATACAGTATTTGTCTTTTTGTGACTGGCTTATTTCAATGACTATAATGTCCTCAACATTCATCCATGTTGTAGAATATGTCTGAATTTCCTACCATTTTAAAGCTGAATAATACAAGGTGGAGCAAAAGTGGGTTTACAGATGTGAGTACACAAAACAGTTTATTCTTGTATTATTATGTTATTTTCCAGATGGAACAACTGTAAACTTACTTTTGCCCCACTCTGTATTTCACTGTTTGGACATACCACATTTTGTTTATCCATTCACCTGTTGCTAGACACGTGGGTTGCTTACATGTTTTAGCTATTGTTAATAATATCGTAAGAACACAGGTATACTCTTTGAGACCCTGCTTTCAATTCTTTTGGGTATATACCCAGAAGTGAAATTACTAGATCATATGGCAATTCTGTTTTTAATTATTTGAGGACCTATCATACTGTTGTCCACAGTGGATCAACTATTTACATTCCCACAAAGAGTGCACAAGGGCTCCAGTTTCTTCACAACCTCAGTAACACTTGTTATTCTCTGGTGTTTTATTTTTTTTGTTTCATAATAGCCATTCCATGGGTGTGAAGTGGTTTTCTCCTGCTGGCTTTGATTTGCATTTCTTAAATTATTAATGATGTTGAACATCATTTCATGTGCTTATTAGCTATTTTATATATCTTCTTTGAAAAAATGCCTGTTGGAGTCCTTTTCCCATGTTTGAATAGAGGTTTTTGTAGTTATTGAGTTTTAGTAGTTGTCTTTATTTTCTGGATATTAATCCCTTACCAGATATACAGTTCTCAAATATTATCTCCCATGCTACATGTTTCCTTTTTACTCTATCAATGGTGTCTTTAAAAATTTTTTAACTGAATTTATTGAAGTGACATTGGTAATAAAATTATATAGGTTTTAAGTGTACAATTCTATCATACATCATCTGTATACTGTATTGTATTTACCACCACACTCAAGTCTCCTGCTGTCACCATTTATCCCCTCTTTACCCTCTCCTACCTCCTCTAGCCCCGTTTCCCTCTGGTAATCGCCATACTGATGCCTCTGAGTTCTCTTTTTGCTTAATCCCTTCACCTATTTCACTCAGCCCCAACATCCCTCCCTCTGAAACCTCTCAGTCTGTTCTCTGTATCTATGAGTCTGATTCTACTTTATTTTGTTCACTGGATCCCACATATAAGTGAAATCATATGTCACTTGTCTTTCTCTGACTGGCTTATTTCACTTAGCATAAATGCTCTCCAGGTCCATCCATGCTGTCGCAAAAGGTAAGATTTTCTTCTTTTTTACGGCTGAGAATATTCCATTGTGTACCACAGCTTATTTATCCATTCATCTATTGATGGGCACTTGGGGTGCTTACAAATCGTGGCTGTTGTAAATATCAATGCCATGAACATAGGGTGCACATATTCTTTCAAATTAATGTTCTGGGTTTCTTCCGAGATATTCCCAGAAGTGGAATTCTTGGGTCCTATGGCAATTTTATGAGGAAATTTCATATTGTTTTCCACAGTGGTTGCACCAATCTGTGTTCCCACCAACAGTGCACAAAGGTTCCCCTTTCCCACATCCTCGTCAGCACTTGTTTGTTGTCATGCTTTGGTGGAACGTTTAGAGTTCTCCATATACAGTATCATGTCATGTGCAAGTAGTGACAGTCTCACTTCTTCCTTTCCAATTGGAATGCCTTTTGTTTCTTCTTGTCTGATTGCTGTGGCCAGGACTGCCAGTACTATGTTGAATAAGAGTGGTGAAAGCAGACATCCATCTTGCTTCTGATCTTAAGGGGGACACTTTTAATTTTTGCCCTTTGAGTATATATTGGTTGTGGGTTTGTCAAATATGGCCTTTATTATGTTGAGGTATGTTCCCCATATTCCCACTTTGCTGAGAGGTTGGTTTGTTGTTGTTGTTGTTGTTTTTATCATAAATGGGTGCTAGATTTTATCAAATGCTTTTTCTGCATCTATTTATAGGAATAAATTGAGGCAATGATTTAGTAATGCTAGGAAGAAAGTTATAGTTCTGACCAAACGCATGGAAAATTATAGCAGAAATAGTTTGCAGTTTGAACCTCCCATTCATTTTGCTCGGGTTGTGGCAACTGATAATAAAACAATTAGATTCTACTCAAGAGGATAATTTATCTTATGATTCAGTAGTAACAAATGATCTTCAATAGTCACGGTATCAGATAGCAAGCCGGGTCCTATTTCATGTAATCCTTCTGTACTATAATTGTAGCTTACCTTGGTTCAACCACAAAAACCACATTCAAAAACAGAGCTCAATACAAATGAGTTACCTCCGGAAGAAAGGTTTTTAAATGAATGCAATATTCACCTTCGACTGTCTGCTCACACACCGCCACTGACCCTCTCTTCAACAGTGAGGTTCATTCCTAAGACCTCACTTCCTAGCTCTTTCCGCCTGTCGTATGCACAGGCTGAACATAAGGTGAATGAATACTCCCAGGTAGAGAGCTGCAGGAAGCCCGTGCCCTGAATAAAACTCTGCAGGTGTCCTTCATGGTGAGCAGCACACAAACAGCATCTGCTATCAGGTCCCTGGCCTTGGAGATAGAGAAACAAAGAATGTCCATTACTCTGAGCTTTGGGGGTCCTCTTTGGGAGGAAATCTGGCAGCACGTCAGAGGCTGTCGATAATATCTACAGTTCCTGGGATTTGCATGCCAGGCTGCCGACCAGACAGCCACAGGAAGGGAAGACTTTCACATAACTTTTAAGACTTCCGAAAAGGAACACACTGCAAAATGTTGGGAAATCAGACCCAACTGGGACTTGAGAAGATCAAATGACTATTCCACCCTCTATGTTCTCATTGATTTCACTCTGAATAAAAATAATTCGAGCGGAAGAAGAGAGGAAAGATGAAGCAACGACAGGAAACAAGACTGAAAAGGGAAGTCGGGTTCGGAGATGTTCCTGATTCTCCTCGTTACATGAAACCCACGGGAGGTGAATTTTATGAATTATCTAAGGGGATAGAACCAGGTTGGCAGAGTCTACTCCACTCCTCCTCTAGCAAACTCAGCTATTTCAGCTCAGTAAGTGTTAGTAAGCTCTTCGAGGTAGAGTTTCACAGACAGAGTGAGGAGGTGAAGATCCCACGTTTGGTCACAAGCTCCCCCAAATAAATTGCCTTTAATTTGTGTTCAAATTTAAAGGAACAAGGCAATCTCCAGGAGAACCCAGTATGTTTGGTGTGGAAGCAGCAGACGTGAAAAAAGCTCTCCCTGAGGTAGAAACACTTACCCAGCTGTTTTGGCTGTTAAAAGGACCAACCTGTTGTGGCAGATTGTACATGTGAAGGAAACTATTTTGTCCCTTTTTAAGGGATGAAATGCTGCAAGGGGCTGCAGCATCCCCATGACAGAGACAGCTTGGAGGGAGGAGCTGAGGTGGGAGCGTCACCATTAATGCTTCTTCTTCCCAGATAGGAGGGTCAGGGACCCAGGGCAGGGCTTTGGCGTTGAGGGAGCAAATGTGACTTGTTGGTCACAAGTGAGTGAATAACAATTTCCCATTCCCCAGCCTCCCAGGGGTCCTCCTAACAACCTCTTGCATGGAGAGATAAGAATGGTTGTGTTCTACTCGAAGCTGGGGAGATACTGCCCCCGTACCCAGGCCACCAGCCTGTGTAAGAAAACAAACCCTCCACAAGTTCTACAGGTACAGAAGCCCCAGAATACATCCAAATTTTACATTAATAATTGTTTTAATTATTTAAGAGGGTAGCCTAGGAGCTTATGTCCTTAGGATCCCCCCAATTTATGGTTGAGTCTTTTCCCCAAGGATGTCTCATGTCTGAGGAATCACTAAGCCTGCCCGAGCTGAAATAGCTGAGTTATACAAGACGATGAGTCAGTAGACTCTGCCAACCTGGTTCTTTCCCCTTGGATAATTCATAAAATTCACTTCCCATAGGTTTTATAGGTAACAAGGAACATCAGGGGGAAAAACACACCTATTAGTATTATTGTTGTTGGGATCATTTTCTGTGAGTTCTTTCCAGACAGTAAAGGTAAGAGATTAGCCAGTCGGTGCATATGGGTGACAAAAGGTGGCTCTGGATGAGTTCAACTGCTTTTACAAATAGCCCACATTTCTCCTTTGAGAACTATATTTAAGTTTTCCGCATTTAGTTGGAAAGTCATTTACTCCTTTCTTGATCATTGAGGTGAAAGGCCACATGGTTTTGATTAAACAAAAACATATTCTTGGTACAAAGGAAGTCAGTGCTAGGATTGTGTTTTGTTCTGCTTTTTTTTTCAGCCAATTTCCCCAGAACTGGAGAACTGAAGATCCTGTAATCAGGGAACTAAATAGCAAATTAATCATACTAATATGTAAACCCAAACCTGGGCAGCGGGATAGAGTTAGATTCTTAGAAACATGATCATAGCCGGTGGTCTTTCTGTTTCACAACACTCTTAAAGTTCTTAATTGAGCCTAAATCTGACAATACTTAAAAATTCCTTGTCCTTTCTTTCAGACCAAGCAGCTGAAATACTCAATGGTATTCAGATAAATTTGTATCCAAAAATACAACAAATCTTTGTACCAACCAATTGCAACTTCCTGACTCTATTTTTAAAAAATAGATATTTAATTTTTATTGAGTTCAGAGAGGAAGGGAGAGGGAGAGATAGAAACATCAATGATGAGAGAGAATCATTGATGGGCTGCCTCCTGCACGCCCCACACTGGGGACCAAGCCCGAAACACTGGCATGTGCCCTTGATCGGAATTAAACCTGGGACCCTTCAGTCCTCAGGCTCTATCCACTGAGCCAAACCAGCTAGGGATCTTCTATGTTTTTTCACACCTTCTTGCTATTCATTCTACCAGGAATCTCTTCTCTCTTTTCCTGCTTCTCTAGGAAGCTCAACTCTCCTCAGGTCTCAGTTCAAGCGATACCACTTCAGTTATCCTCTGAGGGAGCATCTGTTAGAGTATCAACTCCCCAATATTCACATTTATTGGGGGAATTTCTATGGTGTGGTGCTTGTTGGATCTTTTCTTCTAGGTGAGGTTTGCTGAAAGCATAATCCTTGGGTCACTGGCATCAGAACACCTGGTGGCAGGAAGAAGGAATTATTGAAATGCATGGTCCTGAGCCCCACTCCTCGCTTTCTCAGTCAGAGTCTCAGGGATCTCTGTTGAGTGGATCCCAGGAATCTGCATTTTTACTAAGCTCATTAGGAGATTCTTAGGCAAATAAAAAATTGAGAACCTCTGCAATATACTCTATAAGAGCAATAAAGACTACATGTTTATTCATCTTTGTGTCCCTAGTAAACTAGCAGGTAACCAGGTATTTAGTTGGTGTTTAACAAGCATTGAACGATAAATAAACGCCTAATGGATACTGCATTCTTTATTCCTTCCTTATTTTTTTTTTCATTTAGTCATTTATTAAAAACCTACTATAAGCCACACATTCTTCTAGGAACTAGGACTGTAATGATGAGCAAGTCCCACTCACCCTGAGTCTATTGTCACATGATTTCTTCCAAACTCTGTTACTATTGCCAGTTGCATAGACAGCCAGCTCCTTATTCAAATGTTACCGCGCATTACCCATCATTATCTGCATCTGCTTAATTTTCACTTTCCATAATGCCTAGCCTCGCCCCTCAAATTCTGCCACAACTGCAAGATCCAGTTTAAGTTTCATTTCCTTCACAAAGCCTTGTTCCTTAACTTGTTAGTTCTGTGCTCATCTTTCCCCTTCTTAATCACTCAAAGAGGGCTCCCCTCAATTGCTTCAGCAATTGCTTCATTAAATATTTTTTTGAGGAAGGATGTCCCATGTTGTTTTCTAATTGTGTCATGGATATGTATCTATCACATGACTCTTACACTAGATTGTAGATTTTACGAACACAGGAGCCAGATTGTGTCTTTTTCGGCAAGTTTCAAAGTTCTCAGCATTTCATTTACTTGCTCACGTGTATATTCAATCTGTAAACATTTAGGGAGCACCAACTAGGTATGAGATAGTATTGGCCAGTCCAAATGCCCTAAGTTTGGACTCTACTCAAACCAAATGAATCAGCATCTATAAGGTGGGGCCCTAGCATTGATTTCCCTAAGTAGACAGATAGCCAGCTAATGCTAAAGGTAAATATTTCAGTTTACTAATCCTTTTGACTCCTAAGCCCATATTAAATTTATTCCAACACTTTATTTATTCTGCCTCCACACCCAGTCACATAAATAAGTCTGAAAGATGGGGGCCCATTCCATAATCCCCTGCATGATGATGGATCTGCCACTTCTACAAAGAGTAGGGATTAGAAAAAGTAGCAGATTAAGAGAATGTAGAGAAGGGTAGGTATGAGACTGAGAATTGTGTCATTGTGATTTCTATGAGTCCTGAGCAAGCCTGTTGTCCCTGGACAAAAATATGTATGTGCACACACACACACACACACACACACACACACACACATCTACATGGCTTGCTTTTGTACTTTTGTATGTGGCTAGAAGCAGAGTATCCTGAGAAAGCAAAACAAAGTAAAAGGAAAAAAGTGATACAGGCTATTCTGTTGTATAGTTTGCCTTTTACTAAAAAACAAAACAAAAAACAACAACCACACCAAAAAGCAAAACTGGTTCCTTTTCACTAACAAATTCTATGCTTCATCTTGAACCAGAACTACTAAAAACAACATATTTGAACAATGTTGTTATCTCCCAATGTCTTATACAAATATTTATTGAATGAATCCGCACACTCAAGCCAAGTAACATTAATATAAACACACGTGTACGGATGTAAGCAGCTTTTCTGTGAGGGTTCTTGGGTAGCTACTAACCTCAAATAGCAGCTCCCAAACTTTGCTGAACATTAGAATCTTCTGGGAAAATCCCGATGCCCAGGTCAAACCTTTTATCAGTTAAATCTAAATATCTGGGCGTGGCAAAGAAAAACCTGAATTTGTAAACATTCCCAAGTAATTCCAATGTACAGCAAAATTAGAGAACTGCTGTCCTAGGAGATTTTTGTTTCATGCCTGAAAAATATCTGGAGGGTAATTAATTATAATAAATAAATATCTTTGGGTCTATAGTGCTTAGATTTCTAAAGGAACAAGATTATGTATAGATTTTAAGGAACTAGCCTTACATCTACCTGCATTTGTATTGCATTAATTTATATGTGTGAAGGGTAATTCCAAAAAAGTGATTGATTCAAAAGCCTTTGGGTGGGTAGCGTATGAGTTGAACTGTGACATAATATCCAGCATTCTTATTAGGGGTTCCAGAAGCTAGTATTCCAAAGAGTTTTTGTGGTAAATACCATCTAATGATAAGAGATGGAATACAGAATGATGTAAGGAGGTAGATGTCAACCTGTAAAAAAAAAAAAAATAGTAGAAAAAATATAAAAATCAAATAAGAAAAAAACTATGATTTTATTTTAGTCATAGGAATTTAATAGTGGAATGTGAGGTGACACATTACATTCTGTACTATTGCAGAACCCAGGGCATGGCATTTATATAAGAAAAAAAAGTGATAGGATGGGAATAAGTGGATTTATTACTTGATCATCTACTGTTTGTCAACAGGCATATGACACATGTCATCATGGCTAATCTGGCCATGAGCTCTGTAGAGTGAATGTTATTGTCTCCCTTTTCCAGATGAAGAAATTGTGGCTCAAAAAGCTTACTTGGAATAAATTTAACTAAGTAAATGAGTTTAAATTGCAAAAGTAAGCTAGTACAGAATTAAAGTTTTGTGTGTGTTTTTTCACTGTGTCAGAAGGACAAGGTTTTTCCAGATATAATATTAAGAAAAGTTTTCTTCTGAGAAAGCAAAGATTCTATGTTTCATAAAATAGTTATGTGTCATGTTGTGTTAATCAGCTACTTGATTAACTTAAGACACCCATCTTTCTTCATTTTAAGAACTAAAGTTTTGCTAGCCTGAATTTATGTTTGATACCTTTTATTGTCATTTTGGTTAAGTACATAATTTAATATCTATATCTATCTATCTACACAAATAAAAGACAAAGATGCTAATTGACCATACCTTCGCTATGCCCACCAGCCAATCAGAGCGACTATATGCAAATTAACCCAAACCAAGATGGCGGTTAATTTGCATATACCGGCTGGGAGCGAAGACTGAAGACAAGGTGGAAGCGAAGCACTGCAGAAGGAAGCAAAGTAGAGGCGGCGGAGACAGGAACAGAGCCAAGGCGGTGGAGGTGGGAGGCGGGAGGCGGGAGGGAAACAAGCTGGGCAGCGGAGCGGGAGCGAAGCCTGCCTCAGTGGGTTTCACTCCCTTCTCTGCTTCGCTCCAGTTACAGGAAGCCCTATTCTTGCAGGAATCTTCCTGCAACGGGCCTCTAGTATATATATAAAAAGCCAGTGACTGGATCGCTGTAAGGATCAGAACAACCGGTTGCTATGACACCCACTGTGGCCAGTGAATCAGCCCCATCGTGGGTGGGGCCTATGGCCAACCTCCTGCAGCCCCACCCCCCAGCTGGCCCCGCCCTTCATTGGCCCCCACCACCCTGAGAGGTCCACAGCTCCTCTCCCTGGCCACTGGCCCCTGATCGGCCTCCCCACCCCATTTGGGATAGACAGCCATTTAGGATAGACAGCCCCACCCCATGGCCGGCCCCACCTCCAATCAACCCCCATCACCCCAATTGGCCCACGGCCCCTCCCCTTAGCCAGCTCCACTCCTGATTGGCCCCCCGTCACTCCCATCAGGGGCAAGGTTGGTGGCTCCTCCCTCCAGCTGGCCCTGCCTCTGAACTGCCCCCCGCCCCCGTCACCAATCAGGGCGGGGCCATGGGCCAATTGCCCAGAGCCCCTCCCCCCCACCTGGCCTGGCTCTGATTGGGCCCCCGATCAGGGTCCGGCGGCCAGACCCTACCCATTGAATGCACTGGGCTTCTAGTTGTTTCATGATGACAAAAATGGTTAATGTCCTAAGATGACAGAGCTCTCAGTAGCAAAGCTAGAATTCACATTCAGATGGACCTGCCTCTAAGATGTACATCTCTTCCATCGTACAGACCACGCATGGTCCTTCCTCTCTCCTGTATCTCTTCTGGGTGCATAGTTTGTGTGCTCTGCAGCAACAGGCTGTATCGTTGAAGAGAATAGCGTTACTAATTACTGATGCTAACAAACAGGAACTAGCATCATCTGTCCCTGTGAGCTGCCGAGTGTAGCTGGGTGGAGAAAGTCATATGGGAGAGATTAGATCTCTTATGTTTGAGGAAACTGGAAATGCGTAGCACAAAGCTTGCGCTGATTTGAATAAACTCTTTGCTGGAGAAAATTAGTCTCTGACATCAGCATCTTCCAAGACTGAAAGCAGTTTAAACTTGGAACATCTTCCAGAGGCCAGAGAACATATTTCTTTCTTCATTTCCAGAAACACTCAGAAGAGAGGATGCAGTCTGCTCGGAGTACTGCCTTTGGGACTGTGTCTCTTTGGATATTTTTAGAACTTCCATCAGTGGTGGCTGAGGGTGGGAGATGAGATCCTGGTGGCCTGTTTGAAGAGCTACCATGACTCACTGCCATGTCATTAGCTCTTCTCCAGCTATTCCAACCGCATCCTTGGTTTGCATCATTAGCTTCCCTCATTCACTAGGTTTGAAGACTCTCAGCTCCCACTCTACTTTCTTTCTGTTGCATCGCCTCATTGGTTTATGGCAAAGACAGTAGCTATTTCAACGAGGCAAGTCTACTCTGCCATGCTGCTGCCATCAGCAGGTCGCTTGTGCCCTGCTGGTAGACAAGCTGGAGACCCCTTTGTTGTGTGCAGGTCTGATGGCAGTGGCGTTACTCAAGCAGCCCCTTCACTTCAAAATTCCTTGATAGTCTCCACTGCAATGGCCTTTGTTTCCTTTTTTGCTCTGTCTACCTGTGGCCATACCTGTTTTTTCCACCAACTGGAAATGTTCTATGGTAGAAACTAGTACCATAGCCTTCTCTCCCTTCAAGTCCCCAAGTCACATGCCATCACTTTAACATAATCAAGAGTTCTAGTCCCTCTGCAGCTGCCTTTTCTCCCCATACACTCCCCATCTCCTTGCTTTACTTCTTTTTTATGCAGGCCTTCCCCATGCTGCATCATTTCATCCACTTCATCCTCATGTCAAAATCTCCAGCATTCCAGGCTCTTTCCCTATCTACACACCTGCAGATAGCAAACCATGGCATCACCCAACTCTCTGCTTTCTCTACTCCTACAACCACTTACTATAACACACAAACACACACACACACACACACACACACACACACGCACACTATACACTACGCAAATTGGTACTGTTATAAATGTTTGTATTCAATTTGAGCTGGATATTCACCACCACTTGACAATACTTTGAGTAATAGCTATAGTTTAGGCCTTATATTATTACTCTGGCATTTGATGGTATTTGTTTGAAAATCATTTCTCCTTTGCCATTTTTTTCAGGTTCTCCACTAATCTAACCATTTCTTTGCAGTCACCTTTGTTGACTCGTCTTTCTCCACCTGCATTTTAAATATTATCCCAAATCAGTCCTTGATTCTCTTAACTTCTATTTTATTCATTATTTTATGCATCCATGGTATCCACAATCATCTGTGGATGACAGTCCCCAAATCTCTAGTTTAAGACGTAATACCTCGCCTGAGTTAGTCTTATGTCAGACTCCCTACCTGATGTGTCTTCAGTTTTCTCACTTGTAAAATAGAGAAAACAATCATATTCATCTCAGAGGTGTTTTGGGATGTTGAGAGGATTGAAGGAAATGGCATGTAAAGTATAGATTGCAGCTTCTGAGAAAAAGAAAGAGTGTGATAAATAGGGAGCTATTGTTATTGCTATTGTTCTATAGTTTAGCATATATGTTAAATCCCCAGATTTTCCTTAACACAGACAACAGAGCCTTCAAGGCATGATGCAGAAGAACGCGGAAGTGGATAGTAAGAGACCTCTGCCCTATACATAATTGGTCTCAGTAGATTCTTTATAGGCCCCAATTCCAACCAAAAATGGGAAAATGTGAAGTGCACTGTCCAGTATGCAAGCTATTCAAAGTTGCATATCAGACCAGTGGAAAAGTCAAAAGATAAATCTAGTCCTTAATTTCCAGATAATGCTCAGCTAAAATTTGAACAATGGATAGCCTAGGTGTTAGGAAATGCTGGTAGTTGTATTTAGATTAAAAAAAAAATGCAGGATCTAAATGCTTCAAATGATTGTGAAATCACGATGTTTAGTGTGGTTTTCATAACCAGGCACAGGATCATTGCAGTTAAAGTGGATGATGCTCACACCCTACTGGGTGTTAGGCAAGGAGATTTATAAAGGATCCTTTTTCACTATTTCTTACTAAGAATTTACTATTATGAATGGATTGGCTACATCTATGACCAAACAAAGAATTTCTTTCTTTCTTTCTTTCTTTCTTTCTTTCTTTCTTTCTTTCTTTCTTTCTTTCTTTCTTTCTTTCTTTCTTTCTTTCTTTCTTCCTTCCTTCCTTCCTTCCTTTCTTTCTTTCTTTCTTTCTTTCTTTCTTTCTTTCTTTCTTTCTTTCTTTCTTTCTTTCTTTCTTTCTTTCTTTCTTTCTGTCTTATTTTTAAATTAAATATTTATTGTTCAGATTATTACAGTTATTCCTCTCCCCGCCCCATAGCTCTCCTCCACCCAGTTCCCACCCCACCCTCTGCCCATACCCCTCCCACTGTCCTCATCCATAGGTGTACGATTTTTGTCCAGTCTCTTCCTGCACCCCCACACCCCTTTCCCCCCAAGAATTGTCAGTCCACTCCCTTTCTATGTCCCTGGTTCTATTATATTCACCAGTTTACTCTGTTCATCAGATTTTTTATTCACCTGATTTTTAGATTCACTTGTTGATAGATATGTATTTGCTATTCATAATTTTTATCTTTACCTTTTTCTTCTTCTTCCTCTTCTTAAAGGATACCTTTCAGCTTTTCATATAATACTGGTTTGGTGGTGATGAACTTCTTTAGCGTTTTCTTATCTGTGAAGCTCTTTATCTGACCTTCAATTCTGAATGATAGCTTTGCTGGGTAAAGTAATCTTGGTTGTAGGTTCTTATTAGTCATCACTTTGAATATTTCTTGCCACTCCCTTCTGGCCTGCATAATTTCTCTTGAGAAATCAGCTGACAGTCGTATGGGTACTCCCTTGTAAGTAACTGACTTTTTTTCTCTTGCTGCTTTTAAGATTCTCTCTTTGTCTTTTGCTCTTGGCATTTTAATTATGATGTGTCTTGGTGTGGTCCTCTTTGGATTCCTTTTGTTTGGGGTTCTCTGTGCATCCTGGACTTGTAAATCTATTTCTTTCACCAGGTGGGGGAAGTTTTCTGTCATTATTTCTTCAAATAGGTTTTCAATATCTTGCCCTCTCTCTTCTTCTGGCACCCCTATAATTCTGATGTTGGTACGCTTGAAGTTGTCCCAGAGGCTCCCTACACTATCTTCATATTTTTGGATTCTTTTTTCTTTTTGATTTTCTGGTTGGGTATTTTTTGCTTCTTCATATTTCAAATCTTTGACTTGATTCTTGTGATCGATCCTCTTGTCTGCTGTTGGGTCTCTGTATATTATTCTTTATTTCAGTCAGTGTATGCATAATTTCTAGTTGGTCTTTTTTCATATCCTCCAGGGTCTCACTAAATTTATCAGCGGTTTCTAGAAAATTCTTGAAAAACCTTATAACCGTGGTTTTGAACTCTATATTCAGTAGTTTACTTTCCTCCATTTCTGTCATTTGTGACCTGTTTCTTTGTCTCCGTATTTTATATGCTTCCCTGTGTTGGTAGAGTGGCTTTGTGTGCTAGGTGTCCTATAGGGCCCAGTGGCTCAGCCTCCACAATTACCTGAGGTGGACACTCTTGGTGCACCCCTTTGTGGGCTTTGTTCCTGGGGTCCAACCCCAGCAGGTCCAGGGGTCCCCAAAGGTGTGGATGGAGTCGGCGAAGAAGTAATGACACAGAGACAGCGTTCAGTTGATCAGCAGCCTAGCCAGGATCTCTAGCCAAGTTCTGGTCAGGATCTCCAGCGAAGTTATGGTTAGGATCTCCAGCCAGGTTCTGTGTCCAAGTTCTCTTGCTAGGTTCTCCAGCCAGGTTCTGTCCAGGTTCTCCAGCCAGGTTCAGTCACCAGGTTCTAGTCAGGTTCTCTTGCCATGTTCTATCCAGGTTCTGTAGCCAGGTTCTGTCTCTAGGTTCTTCAGCCAGGTTCTCTCGCTAGTTCTGTCTCTAGGTTCTGTGGCCAGTTTCTGTCCAGGATCTTTTGCCATGTTCTCTCCAGCGAAGTTCTTCTGTCTCTAGGTTCTGTGTAGGTTCTGTGTCTAGGTTCTGTGTAGGTTCTGTGTCTAGGTTCTGTGTCTAGGTTCTGTATCTAGTTGTCTTGTTACATCTGTATTTATACCAGTTGATTCCAATCCTATCAATCTCTATTCCAAAGGTTAGGGCGTTTCTTATCTCCATTCCAGGGAGTAAAGATTACGTAGCTTAAGCATGATTGTTCGTAGTTAAAGTGATTAATTACCCGCCTGGCACTTAGTTAAGGGGTTTTATTCCCTCCCTAACTTCAGGGGAAAATCTCTACCTGGGGAAACAACCTTTCTCAGAGAGGTGACCTTGGTTAAAACACATAGTGCCAAGAAGGTGAGCAAACATATTAAGAACAGTATGCCATATATGCCAGGTCCCTTGAAACAGCAAGGATGGACCGGCTCCCGGCACTTTGTGCACAGTCTTGTTGTAGTTAAGCCTTGATTGTTGTAGGTATCACTGGGAGGAATTGACCTCCAGGCCAGTTGGCTGTGAGAATCAGCCGTGTCTACGATGGGAGAACTTCTGTGTTGGAGACACCCTTATGGGCAAGACTTGCTTCAGTGGGGCTTTAGTGCTCACTGAGTCTGCCCCTTGAATGTGTCCCTTATGGATATGAGGAGTTGTAATCTGGATGGTCCCACTCTGACCACTGGGTACACTGGCTCTTGGATTTAAGGAGGTGCTAATTTAGCCTCTGCCTGAGGCTACCCAGCAGGAGCTATGAAGAGATCTGCAGATTCCCCTTCCTTGTTTGGGGTTTGGAGGTGCCCAGATGAGGCCCATCTGTGAAGCAATGCAAGCTGCTGTGGGGCCTTGGGCCTTCTTTTGGAAGTTCTGGGTCTGTCTGGCCCAGCTGCAGTTTGTTAGGTAATTTTCAGATTGCAAAGGGCCAGGGCATTCATATGCAAAAGCCTCTGCTGCAGTTTGGGTGGGGCAGGGTCTCAGGGAATCAACAGGGCAGAGCAAACAGCTATGGCTGATCCTCAGCCCTGCCCTAAGAGGCCCCGCATCTCAGTGTCCTGGTAATTGCTGCAAGCACCTCTGAGAGAAAGCCGCCTTCGAGTTCTGAGTTCTGCCTGCTGCCAGAAAGTCCAGTTTCTCTCTGTATGAGTCTGGGTCCCCAGAGACTTCCCGGAACTGGAGTTCAGAGCAGTTGGGGGCTTGTGACTCCCTCACAATTCAAAAAGACAGCCGTGTCCTCAGCTGCCAGCCCTTTCCACGTGCGCCTCCGTACCCCTGCACTTTACTTCCCCACCTCCTCTGAGTCTCAGTGTGCTTTTCTCTTTCCTTCTAGTTGTAGAATTTCCACTCACCCAGCCTTCCTGTAGTTCTGGATGATGTGTGTTTAGTCTTTTAGTTATATTTTTGAAGTTGTTGTGGGAGGCAGCAATTTCCGGTGTTTACCTATGCCACCATCTTGGTTTCTCTCCAAACAAAGACTTTCACATGAATAAAATCAAAGGAAGCATTTGGTATGACTCTTATGCCTTCCCAGACAGAGGCCTGATGAAGCCATGGACTCAGCTGGGATGTGATATTGCAGGAGCCTGAGTTGGTGATCATATCCCAAAAGGAATAATCAAAAACAGTGAGATAAGAAAAACAAAACAAAGTGTCAGACAGAAATCTACTTCAAAGAGCTTAGCATGAAAACCAATCAGAGATGTAGGCAATGATTTATGAGCAAGAATGTTCATATGAACATTCTTTTTTTCAATGGCAACAACCCAAGTGGAAACAACCCAAATATACTAGGACATAGACTCAATAACTTCTGGTACCGTCATATGATTGAATAGCAACCAAAAGCTAATGTAAAAAACATGTCCTTAAGAGTATTATTGCCATGAGAAAAAAAAGAAAAAAAGAAAACACACCATGATATAACCCTTAGAGGAAAATCATAAGACAGAATATAGAAGGTAATAGCAGTTTTGTAAAAAGAAACATGTATATATAAATCACCAGGAGGAATATTGCAAAACATTAGTAATGGTGGTCTCTAGAGGTATGATTGCTGGTGAAATGAATATTCCTTTTTTTCTGTACTTAAAAATATTTCTTCTTATTTTACTTATATTATTTACTTACTAGAGGCCCAGTGCACAGATTTGTGCACCGGTGGGGTCCCTTGGCTTCGCCTGCAGGGATCAGGCCGAAACCAGCTCTCTGACAAGCCCTGAGAGAGCTCCCAGACGGTGAGAGGTGCGCAGGCCAGACTGAGAGACCCCCTCGAGTGCACAAATCTCGTTCACTGGGTCTCTAGTATGCATATAAGATCTTTGATTAATCTCTCCCTGCCCTCCCAACTCTCCCCTTCCCTCTGCAATTCATCAGTATGTTCCATGTTTGCATGCCAGTGGTTTCCGCTCCTTCATTGAGTGTTTGCCCCCTGGTGGTCAGTGCAGGTCATAGCTACTGGTTGGCTGGTTGCTTAAGCTCATATATATATATATACATATATATATATATATATATATATATATATACAATTTTTTTCCATTATAACATTATATATATATGTACATATATATATGTATATATATATATATATATATATAATGTTATAATGGAAAAAAATTATATTTAAGAATGTAAAAGGCAAAAAATTCAGAAGGTGAATTTCTTGGCAAAAAAAGCCAATAAGAGTGAGAAAGGACAGACCTTTTAAAAAGGAGGACAATTCAAAGAGGCAGAATTAAAACAATTTTAAGTTGAAGATTGGGTACTGGCAATCTTGAGCACAATCAGAGAGGGGGACATAGGCTCAGATTATTACACAAGGATTTATAGAATATATAAAGTCATAAGAGTTCTATCTAGAATTCCTAACAAAAAGTCTAGTTGAAGAATTGGAACATGTACATTTTAGAGGTAAACAGCAATCATATAGTAGCATACGATAGTACTAAAAGCATTTCTTTTCTGGGCATGGAAGAGGAGTGAGTAGGGCAAGGACGCATATGGATAGTACAACGTACATTTGCCTGCTGCAAGTCACCCCAAATGTTCTCTTAATTTTCCAAAGTTAAAATTTATTTGTCCAGTGAATTCAGTAGGGAAGTGTGTTGTGTGTGTGTGTGTGTGTGTGTGTGTGTGTGTGTGTATGCCCTTGTTGGGGGATTATTTCTAAAACAGTTCCTTTCAAGGGTGGGGGTAGTGGTACAATCTTAAGTTGGTATAGCTGCCCCCAAATGCTGATATAAATCTATTTGAATCTGATAAAATATATTTTAAAACTAAAATATTATCAGCTAAGAAAGCCATCACTATATAAAAATAAAAGTCTTAAATCACTAAGAATATAAAGCAATCTTAAACACGTATGCCTCTAATAAAATAATCTTGAAATATATAAAGCAAAATAGATAAAATTATAGGAATAACATTATCAACCCACCATTATAGTGGGTGACTTCAACACGTCTCTCTTGATTTTTAATGTTATACACATTAATCAGCAAAGAAATAGAAGATGTAAAAAAATACCTAAAACATTCTTAACTAATGGGAACATACAGATTTATGTATTTGACAGTTACAAAAAACACATTTTTCTCAAGCACACAGGACACATTTAAAAATTGACTATATATCAGGCTACAAAAAAAAAACCTTAATAAATTTCTAAAAATACACATCATACAGACCATTGTCTTTAACCACAATAAGTATGTTACAAATTCATTTAAAATATATTAATGGTAAAACCCCCACATATATAGAAAATAAAGTAAACTGCTATGTAATTTATGGGATAAAAAGAAATCATAATAAAAATGTTAAGAGACAGTACTGAATGATAACTTTAAAAGACTGACAAAATTTGTGAAGTGTAGAAAAAAAATGGTGCTTTCAGGTAAATATGTAGCCATAAATAATTGTTTTAGAAAACCAAACAAAAGCTGAAAAATAATGAGTTACGTGTACACGTTATGCGGGAAGAAGAGAAAAACAAAATAAACCCCCAAAAGTAGAAAGAAAGATATAATAAACATAGAATTAGGAATCAGTGAAATAGACTTTAAAACTAAACTATTACACAATAGAGAAGAACAACACAGCAAAAGTTAATCTTATTTTTAAGTAGCTAACAAAATAGACCAAACTCTGGAGAAACCACACATTAGTATATTATGAAAAAAGGAGTATATAACTAATAAATAAAGCAGGTTATAATAAGCTAATATTAATCATTATAAGTAAATTGCCCCAGTCTTTTCACAGTAAGCGTTCAGGAATCTGGAGAAGAGGCTGTGACATAAATGAAGAGACTAGACAAGAAATATAAATTTGGAAAGCATTGTGGGAAGCCAGGTGAAAACCTCGCTCTAGCAGGGAAGCTCCCTGAATCTTCCATCCCCTTTGTTTTTATTTACTAGAATATACATATGCCCTTTAGCAAAGCAAACATCAACGGTAAAGTTTGGTAAACAATAAAGGATTATCAGGTTAGGGAATTGCCTTCGGCCATTCAGCCAACAGCAGGTAATAATATGCAGATTTTCAGCCCTGCTGAATATTAAAAGTCCCATCGTCCTTCTCAAGAACTTCTCGCATTTATGACCTGCTGGTCTTAGCCTCCAGCAGTAAATAACTTAAAAACTTAAATAAAATGAAGAAACCACCAGAAAATTATAATATACCAGAAATAACTCATGATAAAACACAATGTCAATCTATTTCCAAATTGTTCAGATGTGAAAGGGTTTCCATCCCACAATATCAACTCCAACCTAAGTGTCTAGGATAGACAAGTTATGAATGACTTGGGCTACTGAAGAAATAGCTGTCCTCATGAGGTGGGTAGTTTGGGAGGTAGGCCCTTAAGCAAAATTTTGGAACCCTTTAGAATGATCATCAGGTGAGGTTCTGGCTGCTATCCATGAATGCTTCTCAGAGGAGTACAGTGAAAAGGAAAACTCATGTAGCTCCCAACAGCACACATGCAGTGTCCTCAAATGGAGATCCTAAGTTCGGTAGCTTTGAACTCAACTCCCATGCAGCTTGCCCCTGGTACTGTCAACCAGTGATACTTGGTCTCATGTTGACTTCACTTTCTTAATTTATTCTTTCCCCATTTCCTGAAATTTCATCTTTTTTTAAAAAATGGATTTTAGATAGAAAGGAAGGGAGATGAGAGATAGAGAGAGTGAGAGAAACAACAATGAGAAAGAAACAGCTTCATCCTGCACACCCCCTATTGGGGATGGACTCTGCAACCCAGGCATGTGCCCTGACCAGGAATTGAACCAGCAACTTTTTGGTGCATGGAACAATGTCCAACAAATTGAGTTAACATGGGCCAGGGCTGGAATTTCCTCTCTCTCCCCACTATCTTCCAAATCTTTTCATTTTGTCCCTTTCTCTCTTTTTAAAATTCACATCTCAGAGATGATTGTGTGGTTTTTCTGTGAGACCTTATCCTAAGGCAGTGTGTGACACTGGACAAATATAATGCTGGGACAACCTCAGGCTTCTCAGGGAGAAGACACATAAGGGAATGGAAAGTACATACATTAGACCTTGGGACATATTCCTGTCTCATGAGTAAAAAAGTAACTATGACAGAGGCATGTGAGAGATTCAACTGGAATATTATTGAGGATCCAGGAAACACAACCTTGGTGTTTAACTTAAGTTTCCCAATGCCCATCCTATGCTGCACATTAGGATAAGCTTTGACATTAGCAGGCACATTTAAGCACAAGACTAGGGACCATTGATTCACCTAATGCAGCTGTATCTTCCTATTTATTTATTTATTACATATTAGAGGCCAGTGCATGGATTCGTGCACTGCCAGGGGGTGGGGGGGCATGGCTGCAGGGATTGGCCTGCTGTGGGAGCGCTGCTCATCCCAGTCAGCCGAGTGGCGTTCCCACTGTGGGAGTGCACTGACCACCAGGGGACAGCTCCTGCAGTCAGTGTGCGTCATAGCGACTGGTAATTCTGCTGTTTGGTCACTAGGCTTTTATATATATAGATTTGTTGGTTGCTTGGTTTGGGGCTTTGTCAGAGAATGAAGATGCTTGGTCTATTTCAAACTTGTTCATTAAACTTCCTCACAAGCTCCCCTAAAGAGATGAAATGTTAAAATGCCATTTTTAGAAAAAAAATTATTTGGAGAATTCTCTCCTGGAAAGTTGGAAATTAAAGTTAGGCTTAGAAGTTAGACATCTTGGGAATCTTGATTTTTTTGTGTGAGGGGAGGTAGATTTTTTTTTCTTAAAAAAAGAATTTGGTTAATGTGCACAAACGTTTATAGGACTCTACATATACAGAGGAAAGATGGAACGTGCACTCAATCATCTTAACGTTTTGCTGGCAAAGAGACAAAATTCTGTGATGTGCTGTTTAAGTATCTGAATGATTGAGAGACTATTGATCTCCATCCCATAAATAGTTACAATTATTCATATTATTCTGTTCTTTTACTATTATTTCAAATTTCATTCAGAAGCTTACATAAAGGGATAGAAATTGGTTAAAAAACTTTCTCTTCATGACTCCAGTGGGTATAACGTGCCTTAGGAAAGGAAGAAGACGTGAACTTGGAGGTTGGACAAGAATTTTTCCCATAGCAAGCCATGCTCTCCATATGAATGAGCTTAGGTGTTTTCTAGCTTGTTCCCACTGTTTCTATATGCTGCTGATTCTGCCATTTTGTGTCCGAGCACAAGAATGTTTAACAATGCTTGTTGTTCACCAACACATTCTTGGACCTTTGTACCTCTGGCTCTGCGCCGAAGCACTCTGCCTCCCTTTCGGGATGGGTTCTTGGTTCAGATATTGGATTATTGGCTTTATGTCATCCTTCTCACCTTCTCTCTTCTTTCCTTTTGGTCTCAGCGTTCAGCTTCTTGACATTGGATGCCCTGGTTCAAACATATCCTGAACAACTTTATGTTGTAAGAAGTGATTTCGGTTTGTTTGCTTTGTTCAGCCTGAAGCCGTTCCTCTTTGTGTGTTGTGCACACAGGAAGTTCTACTGGCAAGGCCTGCCTTGAAGTGGGCGCGGGGACAGATTCCACAGTGGCTCCAGACCCACCACAAGTCATTTCTAGCACTGTGTGGGCAGCTGTTTAACAACGTGTCAGGCCATGAACCACACCCATGAGCTGACTTTCACATGTTAGCCATTGTCTACAGAGAAAAAGGGATCAATGTGTGTCATATTTAGAGACAATGAAAATTTATGTCCTCTTGGAAAAAAATAAGTCCTAGCACACACACTACTGAATACAAGTCATTTGTCTGAGCTTTGGGGTTCTTTTTAATTGTTGTTGTAAAAAAAAATTAGACAAAATTATAACCTCTAAATTATTTTTTATGGACTGAAAAGTTTAAATGCATATAAAAGCATCTTCCCAATATAAGTAACCTTGACTCTAGTAAGAACAGAAGGCCACCTACCTAGATGCTTTTGATGTACTCAGTGCTTAGGTGTATAATTTCAGCATTCATGACCTTAACTTCTATAATTTTTAGCCAGAGACATGTAGTAGTTAAAATTTTGACTAATATCCTGGAGAGAATTACTCAGTTCTGAAGAGTCTGACCCATCTGAAAATCTGAGTAGGTTATATATCCAATAGAAGGTAAATTCTATTGAGTCACAAACTGATTTGATTCCATCTTGTTCACAGTGTATCACTGGTACCCAACATAGTGTTTCACATGTTGAATTTTTTTTTTTTTTTTGGCGGAGGGGCGGGGGAAATGGAAGAGAATAAAGCTGACTTTTCCACTCACTGCTCATCAATTTGTAACCTTGGTCAACAAATAAACAATTTGTTGTGAAAATGGCCATGGGATGAGAAATGAAACTTGATAAAAACAATTAACTTTTGTTATTAAACATTGTGGAAAATCTACATTTAGTCTCTATTGAGACTTTGTTTATGAATTTGTCATAATTTATTCAAGAATGTTTTACTCTGGATGCCTCCTCTATGATTGGTGCTATGCTAGGAAATGGGGAAACAATGATGAGAGCACTGATGGTCTGTTATATTCTAAAAATCAGTAAATCATGGATTTCTTTTTATCTTAAGTTTATACCCAAAGGTTGTGTTTGGGTATTTATTGTGGTGGAGGTTGGGAAATGGGGCATGTTAGAGCTAGCAAATGGGAAAGTCTAGCCAAATATTGCAGTTATATGTTGAGGGTCATTAGGTGCTGGGTACACAATGAGATTTAATTCCTAGAGAACACTAATGGGTATTGCACTTGTAAGGTAAGCCTGTGGGAGTCAGTGGAACAACTCCTTCCTTCCTTCAGAAAAGGAAGAGGGGAGGAAGAAGAAAGAGGAGAAGAGGAAAAGGGGAATGAGGGGAGGATGTGGGAAAAAGAAAAAGAATAAAGAAGAAAACAACAGGGAAGGGAGACGAGAGACAAAGGGGCAACCAATTCATTTCAATGGGTTAAAATTCCCACTGTCTTCATTTTGTCACGATTACGAAAACCTTTTCATTATGCTTAATGAAATAGCATTACAAATGACCATTAATCCAGTGCAAAACCAGAATTCCAAGAAAAACAAGATCATTTTCTGCATTATTTTCCCTTAGAATTACTTCTTGTCCTCCTGGTTTTTCTTATTTCAGTGCTCAGTGGACTTTCCCCCAAACTATTGAAAAGCACCACCCACTAGCCTGAAAATCCTCATGAAGCAGCATTATAGCCCCTGGCCCCTGTCTTTTCTCTAAATCTCAGAATCAGCCACCTTCCAAGGGCACCTCCACTTGAACCCTCTGGTCTCTCAAGGTGTCCCCCAACCTCTTAGAGCAAGTTGAGCCTCTTCTCCGTGTTTTGAACTAAAGACAGAGTTATTTCCTGCTCTGCTAAATCCTTCCTCTTACTCCAAATAACCAGAGGCAACCCATACTGTTTTTTAAACAAATAACAATCAACATAAACAAGATATAACAGTAACTGAAATGTTAGCTTCTTATAACTTGCAGTTCATGATTTGCCATTTGGGGAAATCCATGTAATTGGGTGAAATGAATACACAGCTAGGTATAAAATGTTTAAACCACTGTTTCCCAGGAAACAGCAAAGAGTCTATATTTCTACCCAATTTTAGGTCTGACACAAACTTGAAATTGCCATTTTAACAACAAGTTAAGAGCTTGTATACAAGTCCACACGTGAGTACTTTGACATGGGGGTTATAATGGTGGCCAGTTCCACTTTGCAGAGCATATGGAAGTAGAGTAAATGTTTCCAATGCTTAGCACTGCCTGGAGCTCTGCAGTATCCAGAGACTAGCTGTGCAAATGCTTCATTTGGCATCTTCATGGCTGTGCCATTGTGGAAATGTTGAGATGCAATATTACAGCTAGTGTAGTTAGATGCTGTCCTGAGCCTGAACCCTCTCACCACCTTCCCAAGAACCTTTCTCAGAACCTCCTTATAATCCCATGTCTAAGGATATCCAGGTCTGGGTTTCAGCTCCACAGCTGTGTCAGTCATTTGTTGCCTGAACTAGACAGAATGTAAAATATATTTGAATGTTATCCTTGAAAAGAATTATTCCAATGCAGATGGCTTGAACAAAATATATGCAGAAGAAACAAAGAGAATTTGAAGAAAAGAAGTAAAATTATTATAGATGAAAATAGGAACATTTCTCAAAATTGTAGTCTTCACAATTTCCACTCCTGAGGGAAAATGATGAAGCAACTTCAGGCCCACACTGCCATATTAATTGGAGTCATCTATACTAATAAAAGGGTAATATGCTAATTAGATCTGGAGACCTTCCGGACGTCCTTCTGGACAAAGCCATGGTGGCGGGGTTGGGGCAGAGGTAGTTAGGGGAAAATCAGGCTGGTGGGGGAGGGGGGCAGTTGGGGGTGAGCAGGACAGCGGGGAGGGGGCAGTTGGGGGCAAGCAGGCCAGCAAGGAGGGGCAGTTGGGGGTGAGAAGACTGGCAAGGAGGAGCAGTTGGGAGTGAGAGGCCGGTGGGGAGGGCAGTTGGGAGCAAGCAGGCTGGCAGGCAGAGTCGTTAGAGGCAATCAGGCAGGCCAGCAGGTGAGCAGTTAGTAGCCAGCAGTTTCGGATTGCGAGAGGGATGTCCAACTGCTGGCTTAGGCCTGATCCCCTGAGGTGTCTCAGATTGGAGAGGGTACAGCCTGGGCTGAGTGACACCCCCTTCCCCATGCATGAATTTCATGCACTGGGCCACTAGTTTTTTAAATAAATGATAATGCTCCAGATATTAGCTAGACTTCTGAAATACTCTCATAATTTGCCTCTCTCCAGAGTTAGCCTGTATGCTTACCACTTGATACCCAGTGCCCAGCACAGGGTCTGGCATATAATAGGTGCTTAAAATGTATTTGTTGCCAAAACCGGTTTGGCTCAGTGGATAGAGCGTCGGCCTGTGGACTGAAGGGTCCCCAGGTTCGATTCCGGTCAAGGGCATGTACCTGGGTTGCGGGCACATCCCCAGTAGGAGATGTGCAGGAGGCGGCTGATCGATGTTTCTCTCTCATCGATGTTTCTAACTCTCTATCTCTCTCCCTTCCTCTCTGTAAAAAATCAATAAAATATATTAAAACAAACAAACAAACAAAAAAATGTATCTGTTGAATGAATGACTGATTTCATGTGGCATTCCAGAGGATGATTGCTAGGGTCGTTCCCTGTATCTGCAAGGGTTCAGGAATCTGGAGAAGGGCTGTGCATAAATGAATGAGAGAGACGAAATATGAATTTGGAAGGCATTTTGGGGTGCCAGAGGGAAGGAAACTTAGTTCTAGTGACTAAGCTCCTTGAATCTCAGCACCCAGTGCTTTTTTTTTTTTAAATATATTTTATTGATTTTTTACAGAGAGGAAGGGAGAGGGATAGAGAGTTAGAAACATTGATGAGAGAGAAACATCGATCAGCTGCCTCCTGCACAGGATGGGATGTGCCCACAACCAAGGTACATGCCCTTGACCGGAATCGAACCTGGGACCCTTGAGTCTGCAGGCCGATGCTCTATCCATTGAGCCAAACTGGTGAGGGCCACCCAGGGCTTCTTTATTCACACATTTTGCCCTCTAGCAAAGCAGATATACATATCAAAGGTAAGGTTTGGTAAACAATAAAGTATTATCAGGTTGGGGGAACTGCCTTTGGCTGTTCTAGCAGCAGGTAATAACATGCAGATTTTCAGCCCTGCTGAAAGAGTCCATTCATCCTTTTGAGGACTTCCTGCATTTATTATGACCCTGCTGGAATTAGCTTCCAGCAGATGATTACTTGGGGCTCTTCATATTCTGAGAGAATAAGACTACATCTTGTAATGCAGAAGAGATAGTATTTATTTAGTGACTTATTTAAGATGTATTTATTGTTTATTTATTGTAGGCTGAGTGCTGAGACTACAGTAATGGGCAATGTTCATTCACCCATTTGACAGATGACTTGTCCAAGTTGATGTTTCTAGCAAGTGAGATAATAGATCTGGAGCCCCAGTCTTTAGCCTTAGACCCTTTTCTGAAAAGTGTCTGTATTTGTTGACTATTTATGTGTGTTATGCTTCATTTACAAAGATGAGACATATTCTTCACATAAGTGATAGATTTTGAGTGTTTTCTGTTTGTTTGACTGTAGATGTATGCAGCTGTAGACAAAAGATGTATTTCTGATAAGCAAAATGTACACAGACATTTTATAAATTGAATCATGCTTTTCTTGGACAAGAAAAAAAAGATGCCCTTTTTGGGAAGGTATTTTGTTTTGTTTATCTTTTGATCCTAAGCACATGGGACAGTGCCTAACATGAAGGTGCTCATTAAACAAATTAATTACGTAATTGATAGATACATGCTTTCATGAATCAGCCAGTGAAGCATAGTAACCTCCATCTTGGGTAAAAACTGCCGTTTAAAATTTTAACCCTGCTATTCTGGCTTCTTACAGAAAGTAAGAAAAAAATTTAAGTTTGCTTGCTTACATAACAGGGAAAAAATAAGACTATTCCCATTCCAGAGAGGCCATAAACTATGCCCCAGACAGAGTTGTCAGAGCTAGTGCCAGGCCAGGCCTTGAGATATGGTCTCATGCCACTGTCCCAGCACACAGGACTTTTTTTTCAGATAGTCTGGAAGTCTTGTTCCAAATTTGGAAGACAAAGAGCTGAAAAACATATAAATAAGGAAGACTTCCACCATATTGGCCCCAGAATTTGAGAAGCAAGATTTCGTCTAGGCCCGCTAGCACTAGCGAAATGAAAAGGACTCCAAATAAATTTGGCTTATTGATTAAGGTGTCTTCTGATTTACAGTATAACACCAGGACTCCAAAAGAACCATTCTTGGATGCTTCTGGCCCCTGTATTAGGGTATGATTTGCTCAGTTTGTGAGAAGTGGATGGTGTAGTTATCAGGCTGTGGACATACTGATCTGAGTTTCACAGCCGGCATACTAGGAAGTGTTACTAATTACCATTCCAATTCCATGGTGGGAGCATTGAGATTTTGCTCCCCAGCATATCTTATCAGTTGGACTCAGAAAAACTCTTATAAAAATGCTCAGGAAAAATATTCATGGCAAATCATTGAGCACCTTGGGTAGAGCGAGGAATACAAAAATGGTGTAGACTGAACTCTGCCCTCAAAAAGTTTATGTTTAGATTTTTTATACTGACTCAGGTGGTGAAGTGTGAACTGGTGATGTAATAGTACTCAAAGAAGATCACAGCACTCCACAGTTTCAACACCTTTGAGATCGAACTTTTTCACAGAGACTTTGACTCAATCTCTCTTCAGGTGTAGTAAAGAGCTTCATCCAAACTGCTTTGGGATGAGCGAAATTCAGTAAATACAACCTGAGAACTCCTGAAAGAGGATTGTCTGGTGCCTCTTCCTCCCCTACCACAACCATTCATTAGGGAAAGAAGCAAGTTCCATAATATATTCAGCCTGTTCCTTGTTCCACCCCTCTTTCTGCCCAGTCAGAAACATGATCAAGTAGAACTTTATTGTACTAGCAGCTAGGCAACCTCCTTCGAGTCGCTAGTCCCCAAACACCACTTCTCAGATGGACTCTGACCTGCAGTGTCCTCTTCAGCTCCAAAAATTTGCAATCCCATGATTCCAAGCAAACTTCTGAAGAACAGAAACTCTGAAGTTTCAACAGAATCCTTTCTGAAATGAAACGATACTTATGAATGCAGTATAGTCACCCTCCAAATAATTCATTCTCCAGTTTTAAAATTCACACTGCATTTCTTAAAGTGAGCCATTCTCTTGAAAGAGAAGAACTTGTTACATGTCATTATTCTGGCTCAGTGTTAGAGAGTGGTCAAAGAATCCATTTTTTTTCTCTTTCCTTGAAAAAATTCACAGACTCACACCACTTTCTATTGGGGCTTTGCTAGCACGCTTGGCTGATTATCTGAACACCAGCTGTGGCTTCCTTTGAAACTCTCTTTTTGGATGTCCCTTGCAAGCATAAACCCAAATAAATTACCTTTTCCCACTGTTTCCTGTCCTCTAACCAAATGTTGTGAACATGTGTGTAGCTTAGAAGAGATGGCTGCCTTCATTCCTAATAACTCGTTTTTGCCAGACCCATAAGTATTGTCAAGGCCCCGAGTGGTGGGCCAGTTTGCCAGGTGTCACATGCAGAGCCGTTACTTCCAAGCCTGGCTCCTGAGTCATGGATCGTTTTTAGAAACAATATTTTAAAATACAGAGAAACAGATAAAAGGGTCATGTCATTTTGGTAAATGCTTTTTTCTCTAGCCAAAAACAATAACTTAGTCTGGGGACTCCTAGGCCAAACTATTTACCCTGTAAAAAACCATGATAGTGTGGCAAACGTTTAAGGCTCTGTAAATCTTGACCCACATCTGTGCTGAGAAAGCTGTCCAGTACTGTAAGACTATGATACTGTCTTCAGCAAGGCTGTTTCCTTTCTTTTTTTAAAAAAAATATATTTTATTGATTTTTTACAGAGAGGAAGGGAGAGGGATAGAGAGTTAGAAACATCAATGAGAGAGGAACATCGATCAGCTGCCTCCTGCACACTCCCCACTGGGGATGTGCCGCAACTGCTGGAATCCGGTCCACCCTTGCTGCTTGACACAGTCGTTGCAGGGAAGAAACATCTGCACAGCTTATGTTTCAAGGGACCTGGTGTATATGACATATGTTTGCTCCCCCTCTTAACGCTATGTGTTTTAAACAGACCCACCTCCCCGAGAAAGGGATTTCCCCAGGTAGGGATTTTTCCCTGAAGTTAGGGAGGGAATAAAACCCCTTAACTAAATACCAGGCGGGTAGTTAAGCACTTTAACTATGAACAATCACCCTTAAGCTACATAATCTTTACTCCCTGGAATGGAGATAAGAAACGCCCTAACCTTTGGAATAGAAATTGACAGTATTAAAATCAACTGGTATAAATACAGATGTAACAAGACAATAAAACAGAGAACCTGGCTGAAGAACCTTGAGACAGAACCTGGCTGGAGAACCTAGAGAGAGAACATGGCAAGAGAACCTAGACAGAACTTAGCTGGAGAACCTGGCTAGAGAACCTAGTGAAAGAACCTGGCTAGAGATCCTGGATAGAACCAGGCGAGAGAACCCAACCATACTGGTCAACTGAATGCTGCCTCTGTGTCATTCTTTCTTCGCTGACTCCGTCCACACCTTTGGGAACCCCTGGACCTGCTGGGGCTGGACCCCAACATAAACCAAGTACATGCCCTTGACCGGAATTGAACCGGGACCCTTGAGTCCACAGGCCGATGCTCTATCCACTGAGCCAAATGGGTTAGGGTGCTCTTTCCTTTCTGAGTCAGACCCATTCTTTGTAGCCTCCAAGATGCTCCCCATTGGCCCTAATCCCTGAGCTTAATGAATAGGAAATCCCTGTGTTTGCTCCCGGATGTGAAAATTCAGCTTCTTTCTCAGTATCTTGAGTCAAGCTACCAATCTCCCTGGGTTCTGTCTGCCTACTCTGCTCTGTGATTATTGCACAACAGTTGTTGTCCTTGCATTTAATGACAACATTTAGCATTTATTGAACTCTTTTCTGAGAGGAAGGTTAGCTTGACCTTCAAACAATGATCCTCAGGTCAGATTATCATGTTTTGAAGCTCAAGGATGCTACATGCTAATTGGACGTTAATAGGATTGCTTAACCTCTTTGCCTTCACTTCCTCAACCACTAAGTGTATCTCCCTCAAAGTACTGTGTGAGAATTAAGTAGGTATTATCTATAAAGTGCTTTCCCTGGCAGGTAGTTAGCCACGTCAAATGTTAGCTATTCAGTTATTGTGATAGGCAGCCTCTAAAATTTCCCCACTGATCCCTGTCTCCTCATATTTATGCCCTTATGTAATCTCTTCTCGAGGCCCTACTTCTAACAAACAGAATACGGTTGACGTGATGGGATGTCACTTCTGAGAGTATGTCATGAAGACTGTGACTTGCCCTGAGCTTTCTCTGTAGCTGTTGCTTGGATTGCTTCCTCTGGGGGAAGCCAGCTGCCATCTTCTGAGACAGCCTTCAGAGAGGCTCATGTGAAAGCTTGGGAGTGGATCCTCTGAGGCTGCCAGCAGCCGCATGAGTGAGCTTGGAAATGGATCCTCCACAAGATGAACCTGGAGATGTCTTCAGCCTAGATAGACACCTTGACTGCATCCTTGTGAAGACGCAATTTAGTTGCTCCCAGATTCCTGACCCACAGAACTGGTGAAATATTTATAAATGTTCCTTGTTTCTAGTTGTTTTTCTGGGGGGTAATTTGTTACACATCAATAGGTAACTAGTACAAGTGTTACACTAATGAGTTTACACAAAATATCTCTTATCTTCACAGCCACTGAAAAGGGTAGGGCATAGTACCCTACTTATAGATGAAGCAATGGAGCAATAGAGAAGTTAAGTTATTTGACCACACATAACTAGTATGTGGTGGACTGGAAATTTGAATGCAGATCTTCTTGTCTACCAATTTATCCGCTATGCTCGATTGCTTCTGCCTAGAAGCAAATTAGTTCTTTTAGTTTTTCATTCATTTATTCAGTCAACCAACCAATCCATCATTCAACAATAATGTGCTGGGCACCGCTTTGAGGATTACAGTAATGAACAAGATAAATGAGACTACTGCCTTCCCAGAGCTCCCAGGCCAGGGACAGACACAAATAAAAGGTGTAAGTAACAGTTTCACATTATGGTAATTGCGATGGCAGATATAAACAGAGTAGCAGGACAAAGATCAATGGGGGACAGGGAGGGAGAATCGTCTGGATTGGAAGGTCAATGAAAGCCTGAAGGGTGAGATCAAGCTAGCCATGGGAGACCTTCCAGAAAGAGACATCTAAGAAAATGGGCTACTCTCTCTTTCATTTCTTACTCCTTAGCTTTCCACTGTATTTTTACTGCTTCTTTAAACTATGACCTGCCCCTTCAGCCCCCTACCCCCAGGCTCAGAACCTCTTCTAACCAGATTATCTTGGAGCTGCTCACTGCTTGGAGTCACATTATGTTAATCTCTGATGAATCCAAATCATTCACATTTGCAGTAGCCTTCAAGGCTGTTCCATATTTTCCCTCATGAATTTAAAAATACGTATCCACTTTAAATAGGCCACAATATCCCTCAAAGCTTTTCTTTCTATATGTGCCAGCCATACTCCCCAACCTTATATTGGGATTGTCCATCCATTCATAAAGAGATTATAGCTGTAATATCACAAGTGTAATGTGCATTACCTGGCCCATAAAATGTTCTAAAAGGACTTGTGAATGTTGATAAATGTACAAATGTTTTCTGTACAGTCGTTAAAATCCATAATAAATTTGTATTCAAAATGCAGGGGGAAATTTTAAATATCTACCAAATAGTAAGAAATAACAACTCCTTGTTCTCATGGACACTTACATGTGGGCCAAAACCCTAGCTCTCACTGTAACTGTGAAGAACAGATAGCCCATTAATGAAAATATATTTTAGCTAACATTCCATGTCTTGAATACAGTCTTTCAGAGTGGATAGTTCATAATATAATGTGTTATTTGAAATATGGATAGCTTTTATTTTAACTGATTTAAAAAATGCTACTAAGAAGGATCCACCCCACACATTAAAGATGAGAAAGGCTATGAGAGGCTGGTGGGAGAGCCTGGAAAAAAAGATGAGAAAGGAGAGAAACAGTAGACAGTGTCATAGCCCAAAGGGGTCTCGTCATGAATTACATACTTGTATGACAGCTACAAAGACAGATGAAGGGGTGTTTAAGACAAAATGTGGATGCCTTCAAAACAAAATTTTCATATTGGCTCCATAAAGAACTATTGAACTTTATCTGCTGCTTTTATATTATTCATGATTTTCAGGAAAATTTGGCGATGAAATGCAAACAATTTCCACACTCAACATAGTCATTCATTATACAGCAATTAAAGACATTTTAGCTTAAATTGAATCTGTCCCTGCAATAGGTTCTGTGGGCTGTGGCACTAAATAAAATGGATGCTGTCTTTAATACAAATTGAGATCTTAAAAATGGTTTATAACTAAGACTAAAATGTAAGCAATCTGGCCCAAAAATAACCATTGCCTCAGTGCAGCTGTTTAAGCAGCGATGTTAGATATTAGATGTTAGATCCCTCCAGCTGGTCCTTTAAATTGCTGTAATAAATGAGTCAGTTAAGTTTCTCAACTTTAAAAATTCTATGTTAATCTGTTTAATCACAGCCTGAAACAGCCTCATACAGAAATGACGACGGTATTTTCCGTCACATTCAGCAAATTTACCATTAGTGAGTTTATAAATTACAAGTGACATATGGAGTTTCCCAAAATGAGGTCCTATTATTTGTGCACCCTAAGAATTCAGATGTGTTTGAAGGGGGCCACGTTAGGATTGATGACTAGGAATATCAATCAGAATTCCTCAGAGAAACAGAACCGGCTTATGAACTTGTAGGGACTGGCAACTCTGAAATCTGTATGATTGGCATCAGACAAAAACTCAGGCAAGAGCTGAGGTTGTAGTCTTGAATCTGAAATTCATAGATCAGGCCAGCATTCTTATGCTACAGTCTTGAGGCAGAATTCCTTCTCCAGGAAACCCCAATTTTTACTCTTAAAGCCTTCAACTTATTAGATAAAGCCCATCACCTTTATTGAGGGCAATCTTTACTTACAGCAATGAGCAAGATAAAGGAGACTACTGCCTTCCCAGAGCTCCCAGGCCAGTGACAGACACAAATAAAAGGTGTAAAGTCAACTGATTGTAAATGTTAATCGCATCTATAAAATACTTTTACAGCAACACCTAGTGTTTGGCCAACCAATTGGGCACCATAATGTAGCCAAATTGACAAGTAACATGGAGTTCCCTCAAAAAATTAAAAATGAATCTGACTTATCATCCAGTGATTCTACTTCTGGGGATTTATCCAAAGTAACTGAAAACACAACCTTGAAAATAATATAAGCACCCTTATGGTCATGGTAGTGTTATTTACAATAGACAAGATATGGAAGCAACCTAAATGCCCATAAATAGACAAGTGGATAAAAAGCTGTGGTACATATATAGAATGGGATGTTACTCAGGCATAAAAAGAATGAAATCTTACCTTTTGCTACAGCATGGATGGACTTGGAGAGTTTCATGCTAAGTGAAATAAAAGTCAGGCAGAGAAAGACAAATACCATGTGATTTCACTTATATGTGGAATCTAAAGAACAAAAGAAACGAACAAACAAAATTGAAACAGACTCATAGATACAGAGAGAACTGGTGGTTGCCAGAGGGGGAGGGGTGTTGGTGAAGAGACTGAGAAGCACAGTTTGGTATTTACAAAAGAGTCACAGGGCGGTAAGTAAAGCATGGGACATATAGCTAATAAAATTGCAATGACGATGTAGGGTGCCAGTTGGGGTACTGGAAATATCGAGGGGAACACTAAGTAAATATGATTGCTAATCCACTAAGCTGTACACCCCAAACCAATACAAAATAAAAATTTAAAAAATTAACCATCACACCTGGCCACTAGGACTAAGACCCTAAATAATCAGGAAACTATGGCTACCTCTTCACCCCTGAGGTAGGAGGAGGCTCACGCCCCACAGTGGGGACTTCCAGTGTTCTAACTGAAAGCCCCGGGACCACTTCCCACTGCTGGTTCCCTCATTCTAGCTGTTTTGGCAGAATGTGGAAAAATGCCCAAATACCTCCCTGGTTTGTGAAGGTTTTCTCTTCCACTTCCTAGTGGACTTCCACGAACAACGTCAATATTCAGCAAATGTCTTAAGGAGAAAGCCAGCAGATAAACCTCCCTAGTCAGATCATTCCTCAGGCCCCACTGTCTCTAAATTATGTTAATCCAACCTAATGAGTCTGCCCAAAGGAATTCTTTCAATTGAACAACAATGTCTGATGAGAAACAGGTCAGCCTTTGTTAGGTTGCAAATGGACTTGAGCTAATTCCTCAGCTTTCAGTCATCTGAGGACCATCTGGCTGAAGCAGAGCAGTTCACAGTCCCAGGCATGTGTTGGAGCTGCATTCTCTGACTGTTTGAAGGAGTTTTTCCTTGTGCAAGTGATCTGTCCCTTCTGAGGCTTATATTCAAAAAAGACTTCACTACATTATTTCTATCCAGTGTCAAGCATAACCAAGCCACACAGACCATTAATTTTTTCCTCACCTACAAAACTGAAAAAATGTGTTGCTTTAACCCTTTGTAATATTCATGGTTAAGCCTCACAGATCAATGGAGCAGGTATTATAGCCATTATTTTACAGGTGAGAGGACTAGGTTCATTTTGCTTCTAAATGATCAAACTGGAACTAATCAAAAGAAGTGCCACAATGGTTCAAGGCTGTGATTCATCCAGTCCTAAATGCAGACCAGATATTAGAACAGGGGGTGTCTCCCAGATTTTCCAATTCACTAAGGGTGATTTTTAAAATATACTTATACCTTTAAACCGATTTATTATTCATTCATTTATTTTTTCTTATTTTATTTTTTATCCCTTGAGGTTAGTAGATTTCTTATGTATACTACCTGCCATGACAAGTTGTCTTTTGCTTTATTTGTTCTATTTGTTCTAAATTATTAATAACTGGAGGCCCAATGCACAAAATTGGTGCACGGGGGAGGGGGCGGTTGTCCCTCAGCCCAGCCTGCAGCCTCTCACAATCCGGGACCCCTTGGGTAGGGTCCCTAAGCTTGGCTGGCAATCAGGGCCTATTGGGGCTTTCCTTCCCCAGGCGGCTGGCAGCTGGCCCCGCCCCCACTGCTGCCACTGCTTGCCATCTGTGCGGTACTGCCCTCCCTCCCCCGCCACCAGTTGCCTCCCTCTGTGGGCCACAGGCATAGGGTGCAATTGCTTGGCTGGCCTGGGCCTGCCTCTGTGGCTGATCATGGGGTGATGGCGCGGCCTACCCAACCAATCGCATCGTACCCTCCTTGGCTGGCCTGGTGCCAGTGTGTGTCACAGTGTGGTCCCCCAGAAGGTCATCCGGACAATCGTTCTGTTCAGTCCTTCAGTCGATTTGCATATTATACTTTTATTATTATATACTAGGGGCCCGGTGCACGAAATTCGTGCACTGGGTGTGTGTGTAGGGGGGAGTGTCCCTCAGCCCAGCCTGCCCCCTCTCACATACTGGGAGCCCTCAGGCGTTGACCCCCATTACCCTCCAATCGCCGGATCGGCCCCTTGCCCAGGCCTGACGCCTCTGACAGAGGTGTCAGGCTTGGACAGGGGACCCCCATCTCCCCCCCGATCACTGGCTCTGGCCCCTGCCCAGGCCTGAGGCCTCTGGCCCAGGAATCATGCCTGGGCAGGGGACCCCCATCTCCCTCTGATCACTTGCTCCACCCCCCGCCCAAGCCTGACGCCTCTGACCCAGGCTTCAGGCCTGGGCAAGGGGACCATCGTATCCCCCCAATCCCCTGCTCCGCCCCCCACCCAGGCCTGATGCCTCAGCCAGAGGAGTTGACCCTCATCACCCTCCGATCACCAATCACCAGATCGGCCCCTTGACCAGGCCTGAGGCCTCTGGCCTAGGCGTCCGGCCCGGGCATCGGGGACCCGCAGCTGCAGCGGCCCCGCGATCGTGGGCTCCGCTTTAGGCCCAGGCAAGGGACCGCTAGCTCCCGGGACTGCCAGCTTCGACCGTGCCCAGCTCCCATCGCTGGCTCCACCCCTACTTCCTGCTATCACTGGCCAGGGCGGCAAAGGCGCCTGATTCTCCGATCATGGCTGGGGGGCAGGGCAAAGGCGGCCCCAGGGCCGCCTTTGCCCTGCCCCCCAGCTCTTAGCTCCCCCCTGGGTTTCTGATCACTGTCAGTGGCAGGGGGCTTCTTCCTGCTTTCCCTTTCGCCTCCCTGCATTGTGCCTACATATGCAAATTAACCGCCATCTTGTTGGCAGTTAACTGCCAATCTTAGTTGGCAGTTAACTGTCAATCATAGTTGGCAGTTAACTGCCAATCATAGTTGGCAGTTAATTTGCATATAGCCCTGATTAGCCAATGAAAAGGGTATCGTCGTACACCAATTACCATTTTTCTCTTTTATTAGATAGGATTATTATATCTTTAAAAGATGTTTAACTTTCCTCCTTGACAAGGCCTTGAGTGATATTTCTATGTGACTCATTTTAACTGAATCGTTCATATTCTTTCATCAGACTTTTTGGTACTAGTAATGCCCATGGCTAGTTCTTTGAAGTTCTAGTGTCGACATCACCCAGAACATTTATTCAGTGAAATAGATCCTCTACATTATCTATTCCTTTGATAGTTTTCATAAACCAAAGTCATATCATTCTCAGGCTGTATATTTCCAAAATAAAAACTTATTGTGTTTTTTAGACTATTCTTTCATTAATTGCTTCTGAGCTTATTTCCTTATCTATAAAATAGAAATAAAAATAGGATTCACCTTATATGGTTATTATGGGCATTACATTTAATTAGATGGCTTCTGTAAAGTGCTTATTACAGTGTCTAATATATAGTGAGTACTTAACAATATTAACTAGTATTATGTTCATTAACCATCAATTAATCAATCAATAAAACATGCCTTAAGGATATGTCATGTGCAAGATGTAGTGCTAAGCCCTATGTATACAGAGATGAATAAAAGAATACTAACACCCCTGTGGAGCTTATAGTCTGGAAGCACTGCCCAATAGTATTTTCTGTAATGAAGGAAGTCATGTGTATCTGCGCTGCCCAATGCAGTAGTCACTAGATACACATGGCTCTCCAACATGTGAAAAGTGACTAGCATGACTAAGGAACTGAAATTTTAATTTTACTTAATTTTACTTAACTGAACTTAACCTCATGTAGCTAGTAGTTGAACAGTGCAAATCTAGGCCATGGAGACAACTACATAAACAATCTCAATACGGTAAATTCAATACTATGTTACAGGCATATAGCAATTGCTATAAAACACATAGGCTGAAGTAACTATTTCTCTTTGGGAAAATAAAAAGAGGTGTTATACAAGTGATGACATTTAAATTGGGTTTTAAAGGGTGGCGGTAGTTTTCCAAGAGGAAAGGTTGGGGGGGTGGGGGGGAAGGGTATTCCAGACACAGGGAACTCCGTGTATACAGGCACAGAGCCTAGAACAGCAGTTCTCAACCTGTGGGGCGTGACCCCTTTGGGGTTCGAACAACCCTTTCACAGGGGTCGCCTAAATACATCCTGCATATCGGATATTTACATTACGATTCATAACAGTAGCAAAATTATAGTTATGAAATAGCAACGAAAATAATTTTATGGTTGGGGGTCACCACAACATGAGGAACTGTATTAAAGGGCCGCGGCATTAGGAAGGTTGAAAACCACTGGCCTAGAAAGAGTCTGGCATGCTCAGGACAATCTGAGTTATGCATATTTAACTCTAAAAGCCCTTGCCCAATTTGACACAAACCTGTGATTTTTCTGCCCACTCATCACTGTAGCAGTCTTTCTACATACACTTTATTTCCAATCTATGTGTTTTGCTACAAGAGTAAGTCAGTAAAAAGTCAACAAATCTACAATCTTGGTTCTTTCCTCCAGAATATTTTCTGGACAGGTTAAATAAAACTGGTCTCAGAAAGAAGGTGAAGGGATTAAGCAAAAAACAAACAAATAAATATATTGGTAGTAGTATTGCACATGGCTAGTTCTTTTAAGTTCTAGTGGGTGTCAACATCGCCCTGAACATTTATTCAGTGAAATAGATCCTCCTTACATTATCCATTCCTTTTGTGGTTTTCATAAACCAAAGTCATATAAATCCTAGGCAATATCTTTCCAAAATAAAAAAAACTTATTGTGTTTTTTAGACTATTCTTTTATTAATTGCTTCTGAGCTTATTTCCTTATCTATGAAATAGAAACAAAAGTAGTACTTACCTTATATGGTTATTATGAGCATTATATTTAATTAGATGGCTTCTATAATGTGCTTATTACACTGCCTAATATATAGTTAATAATTAACACTATAATATATATTATATATATAATCTCACATAGACATAGACAACAGTGTGGTGATAGCCAGAGGAAAAGGAGTGGGGTAGGTAGAGGTGGACAAAGTGGGGCTAAATGGGGACAGAAATAGACTTTACTTTGGGTAATGGGGGTATGATACAGTGGGCAGATGATGTTTTGTTGAATTGTACACTTGAAACCTGTATGGTTTTGTGAACCAATGTCACCCCAATAGATTCCATTTTTTAAAACATGTAAGAAAAAATAATAAACTGGCCTCAGGTATGATCTTTATTAGATTCTTACGCTTCTCTTTACTTTGTTTCTCTATGACATTTCTTGCTCTTTTGTAATGTGATTCCATCTTACCTTCCCCTGCTCAATTTCCCACATCCAAATTAATGCTGTGACCAACTCGATCATGGGAACATCGTCTTTGTCCCCACCCACCCTAATATTTATTCCACGCCTCCAGAAACATAGCAGCATGGAGATTTGGGTGGTTTACCTATGCCAAGTTCCAGGGTGTGCCTTGGTTGTAGTAGGTTATCAGATCATTTCTACCCTTTCCACCAAAGCTCCTACCTCAGAGTCAATCTTGCAGGTTCAGTTGTGGTGCTGCCTAGGCCTTTGGCTTAATGATGGTAGGAAGAGCTGCTCTCTGTCTTTGGATGTGAACAAGAACGCAGGCAGCCCCACAATTCTGCGGGCAGCCATCTCGAGGCATGGAGCAGGGAATTGCAACAACAATTTCAGAGAAATGGAGTTAGAGCACTGATCAAAATATACCTGAAGCATGATTATTCACAAGTACTAAATTTCCTCTTATCATTGGACATTTTTGAGTTTGGATTTCTATAATTTTTAACAATTAACATAACAGATATAATTGCTTAGCAAGATTAACCTTTTAGTTCTTGGTTAACTTCTGGATAAGTTTCCCTAAGATAGGTCTTTATTTACTCTATTTTATTCACGAAATTGGCAAGAAGCTCCAAGATTTAAAAAAGTCAGCAAGCCCAGATACTAAGCCACATTTCTTATTCTAAGATTCACTTTCTGGCTTCATCTCAGAGTTAGGAAATCTCACAGATGCAAGAGATCCCAGAAGTCATACTGATCAGTGTGCTTGATTCAGTAATTCATGACTTCTGAGTTAGTCTGAGGCTAGTAACTTCTCATCCTTTGCTCATGGACTTCTCTGGAAGGAGTCTGTCCACATATGATTTTAGGGACTTTAGGGACTATTGCAGGGTTATCTTAGGTAAAGGAGCATAGTTTCATGACATAGTCCTATGAAATAATGGCCAACATTTATACAATACCTACCATGTTCTAGGAACTATCCTAAGCACTTTATATAACTCACATTTAATCTTCATGACAACACCCTCAGTAGGAATTATTCTTTCCATAGTTTAAGTATGAGGACACTGAGGCAAAGAGAGGCTAAGAAACTTGGGCAAGGTCAGACAGCTAGTAGACCCAGGAGTCAGATCCTAGCAACCTGGTTCCAGATTCTATGCTTAACTAGTACCCTAATGTAGTAAAAGGAATTTTTATATCAAGTATAGAATGATGAATTTTATAGAGGTACTATTGGAAAAACAAAAAGAAAATGAGTTTTTCTGATCTCCCTGATGGCTTTGTGGTGATCCACCTAACCACTTTATTCCATGGGCCTTGGGAATGACCAACTGCTATTTACAAGGTTGCTAGCAAACACTGGGTGTATCACTCTGGACAGGAAGAAGTTTTATTTTATGGAAAGCTAACCAGCTCATTTGTGGCTTCAATTCATTGGAGACTTGGTCTCAAAAACTCTAAGCTGTGTGTCTGTATTTTGTGAAGAATCTGTAGAAAGCTCATCAACTACTCCTAAAAATTACTTCTTTGACAATATTTCAAATATTTTATTTAAAAAAAATCTTTATTGTTGAAAGTATTACATATGTCTTCTTTTTCCCCCCTCTGACTCCTTGTAGCCTGCTGCCGCCACCCTGCCTGTGTCCATGGGTTATGCATATATGCGTACAAGTTCTTTGCTTGACAATATTTCTTTAAGGCCAGAATGATATACCTATTTTCTTTTTACAAATAAAATTGTTTCAAAATACACAATTTTCCATATAACAACACTACAAACTCAGAGGAATGCCTCATATGAAAAAGACCAACAATACCAAGTGAGGATCTGGGTCAGTCAGAATTCTCATACACTGTGGGTAGGCGTGTAGTTTGGCACAGTCGTTTAATATCACTGTTAGGCATCATCCACTAAAGCCACAGATAGGGTTATTTAAAAATTTTTAAATGCCATTTCTAGGTCTATAACCAACAGAAATATATACATATGCTTACCAAAAGACAAGTGGTAGAATGCTCATTGCAACATTACCTGTAAAGACAAAAAACTGGAAGAAAAAAAGCCCCAAGTAGCCATTGGCACATTAGGTAAACAAACTGTGATATAGTCTCACAATGAAATACTGCATTCATTGATCTACAAAGACATGCAAAAACGTGAATCAGTCTCAGAAACATACTGGTTGAGCTAAAAGCCAGACCAAAAAAGAGTACCTACTGTATGAGTCACTTTATATAACATGTAAAAACTGGTGAAACTCACTCCTTTATGTTATCAGGTTACCCTGGGGTGGGCAGTGCTGGGGAGGGGGCACCCGGGGGATTCTGAGGTCTGGTATTATTCTGTTTTGTTTTGTTTTATTTTATTTTGGGTGCTTGTTATGTGGGTGTGATCAGATTGTAAACTTTATTTGAGCTGCACACTTATGACATACACACTTTATTGTAGATATGCTATATGTCAATACATTTTTTCTTAAAAAAGTGCATGTGTGCAGATTTTTTAAAAAAATATACATTTTTATTGATTTCAGAGAGGAAGGGAGAGGGAGAGATGGAAACATTAATGATGAGAAAGAATCATTGATCAGTTGCCTCCTGCACACCCCCCACTGGGAATTGGCCCCGCAACCCAAACCCCTGACTGGAATCGAACCCAGGATCCTTCAGTCCACAGGCCAATGCTCTATCCACTGAGCCAAACCAGCTAGGGTGATGCGTGCCGTTTTTGCTGCAGAGTCTCAGTGAATAGACTGGCAGTCAAGAGAGTAGGTGGGTTTGATCTTCTACAGAGAATGACCCTTGATTCTGAGACAAAAATAAAAGCCCGGCCAGATTCTTTTAATCAAATAGAACCAAATAGACCAAAGTGAATATTTAAAATACAATCAATCTATTATTTAGGTTTATCAAGTGTTTGGATTAAAAAAATAAACAGGATTTTAAACTAGAAAATTGTTCTGGTTTGACCTTTATATTAATTTTCTGGATAGTTGGGTTTGGAATTTCAAAAATTTATGTGTTCCTTTGTGGGAGAATGTGTTTGAGTTCTGTGATGGTGTTCATGGCAGCACAACTTGGAGCTATTTA
This sequence comes from Myotis daubentonii, assembly GCF_963259705.1. Classification (NCBI taxonomy): domain Eukaryota; kingdom Metazoa; phylum Chordata; class Mammalia; order Chiroptera; family Vespertilionidae; genus Myotis; species Myotis daubentonii. Next base: position 37,685,189 of record NC_081852.1, on the reverse strand, counting down.
AAAATTACATATGTGCTTAGTTGAGTAAACTTCTAGAGCATTCAGGCTTTTTAAAACCAAGAAAACAGACATATTGATAAATATTTTAGATTGCCTGTTGTCTTGGAGTTTTGTGAATAATATGCAACATTGTGATCAATATTCAAGAAGCCAGTTCTCTTAGGAATTCATATGTAATCTTGATTTATTCAGAACCTTTTTTGCACAAAATACCATTTTGGATATCTCATATTCCTCGTGTAATTTCATTTTTATTGCAACTATGTGATATGGCTATTTATCTCCTTTTTTTAAAATATATTTTATTGATTTTTTACAGAGAGGAAGGGAGAGGGATAGAGAGCTAGAAACATCGATGAGAGAGAAACATCGATCAGCTGCCGCCTGCACAGCCCCCATTGGGGATGTGCCCGCAACCAAGGTACATGCCCTTGACTGGAATCGAACCTGGGACCCTTCAGTCTGCAGGCCGACACTCTATCCACTGAGCCAAACCGGTCAGGGCTGCTATTTATCTCCTTTAAACATATAAGGATACTGAAGCTATTGAGATGAACTTGTCCAGCTAGACTTCAGAGTCCAAGTCCAGGAATTTTCTAATTTTCTTAAAATTAAAAAAAATATATATCTTTGTTGATTTCAGAGATATAGGGAGAGGGAGAGAGAGAGAAAGAAACATCAATGATGAAAGAGAATTATTGATTGGCTCCCTCCTACAGGATTGAGGGGATCAAGCCCACAACCTGGGCATATATCCTGATTGGGAATCGAACTGTGACCCCCTGGTTCATAAGTTGATGCTCAACCACTGAGCCACTGCAGCCAGGCTAAATCTAGGAATTTTCCATCATACTAGTGACCCTAAGAAAACATCTTCTAGAAAATGTCACTGCTGAGAGAATCTAGGAGGCAGTGAGCCCCACGCTATGCTCACTAAGGCACCATCCCATGCCCATAAATCAGCGGGTGTTAGGCTAGAAGAAGTAGATATGGAGAAAGGAATATGGGCCTGGTAAGGTTACGGGAACACAGGGTGAGTCTGCCAAGCATTTACATTTCTTTTTATGAGGATAAGGGCAAGGCAAACAAAATCCAGTCCAAGATTTTTTTTTTTTTTTTTTTTTCAGAATCAGACATCATTTTGACTACCTTAATGCAGGGAAATTTAGCAATCCTTTTTCATCTGCACAAATGTTGATAAGAAGGAACAAACCACAGGGCCCTTTGGGTTATGATGTTGACCTTGGAGTTGCTAAAGAATGTGTTCATATGTCTTTGTCACAAGCGCTGCTGGAACCAAAAGGAGAAGAAATTGAATTCTGTAAACAAAGTTCAGAAAGACGTACTTTGGTTCCAGGAAAGGATTCACTTTGGCCTTACACTCAATATGGACTGAGCTGGCAATGTCAACATTTTCTCTGGGAAGCCCCTGAATAGGAGAACTGATGTTACATAAAAGGGTAATTGCTGTCATTAGAAAAATTAATGTTTGGGTCTTTGGGTGATATTGTCAGAAGAAAAATATTTATTTAAGATTGGCCTGTAGATGTAAGGAAAAAGTAGACCCCAGAGAAAGTAACAAAAAAAAAAAAATAAAAAAAAAAAAATAAAGGCTAGTGACCTCAACTCTCCAAAATAAAAGGCTTTTGGGATGACAGGATTTTAGACTTTGTGCCTTTCCCTTTAAAACAAAAATAAACTGAAAAGTGGAATAGATTACACGTCAGATTTTGCTCTTGGATGCCTCCTTAGCTATTAGAACCTTGGTCCAACCTCTATTTCTACTTCCACATATCATTCTGCATGAATTAGTTTATTTAACTATTTGTGTCTAGTGAGCGCATTCTCTGTCTTTTGCTCCTCTATCTTAAATGTGCATTGAGCAATGACAACACTGGTTTGAAAGGTCACTTTTCAGAGGCTTTTAATTTCCTTCTAGACCCCACAACTGACCTCTGAGTAGCCACCATAAAAGCTGATGCCAAAGAGTTTTCCCATAGAAGGTCATGGTTCCTGAATCTTAAGTCCAGGCCTGCCATTCGACCAAAAGCTTTCTTACTTTGAGTATTTGTTTACATTTGGTTGTCCATTTGAATAATTAAGTAATTCAAATGAATCAAATTGAAATAATCTGGAAAACAGCTGCTCAATAAATGTTTATTGAGTAAATGAATGAATTGGCTTACTCACCGAAACCTGGTTCTGTCTCTGAATCTGAGAAAAAGTGGTTGACATTGACTCTTCCAGGCTTGGTTCAAAATGTGTACGCAGCACAAGGATCTCTAGGTCTTTTCAAAACAAATATCCCTCTGGAATTTCTTTAATGAAGGGATGAATTTAATGACTATACAACTAGCTCATAGGAGAGGTTACAAATGACCCATTGGCTAAATCCAGCCCCAAATCTTTTTATTTGGCTTCCATAGTCTTTTAAGTTTTCTAATTAAAATTTACCAGGCAAATGATTTTACCTAAAAATATAAAGTCTATCTCTTACTAGGTATTAGGACTCTATTTCTTCACAGCTCCACACAGGTGGAACAGAGTGTCACCTGTCTATCATAGGCATGAGCCCTTCACTTGACTACAGTACCTGTCTGCCCTAAGAGGAGTTACCTTTAATGATTTTATTTGCACTGTTACTCTTCATATGTATAGTGAACATGCCCACAAGTTTAGACTGAGAGCTGTATAATTTTAGAAAAATGGGGGGGGGGAAGCATATTCTCTTCTTTTTATAGGAAAACACATTTTTACAATTACTTAATCATTTCATCTACCTGACCTGTTTAGGCATTTGAGTTCAACTCTTGCCTTACTGTTTTTTTTTCCTCTGATGGAGATTCTATGCCTTTAGTTTGTAGAAGCTTTATAAAAACCAGAAGGGGGAGAGAGAGAAAACTAATGTTGTCTGCAAAATAAAGCTTTCTTAACATTTTAATTTTTACTACCAAGATTTATTTGAATAACTAGAAGCCTGATGCACAAAATTCGTATATGGGTGGGTGGGGAGGGGGCGTGGCTCAGCCTGGCCTGCGCCCTCTTGCAATCCTGAAACCCTCGGGGGATGTCTGGCTGTTGATTTAGGCCTGATTGGGCCTAAATCAGCAGTCGGACATCCCTCTTGCAATCTGGGATCTCTCGCTCCTAACCGCCCACCTGCTTGCTCCTAACCGCCCGCCCGCTCCTTACCACTTGACTCGCTGTCCTTACTGCCTGCCTGCTCACTTGGCTTGCTGCTCCTTACCCTCTGCCTGCTTGCTCCTTACTGCTTGGCTCGCTGCTCCTTAGCGCTGTGGTGGAGGTGGGAGAGGCTCACGCCATCGCTGCTGCACTTGCCAGCCATGAGCCCAGCTTATGGCTGAGCGGTGTTCCCACTGTGGGAGTGCACTGACCACAAGGGGGCAGTTCCTGGGTTGAGTGTCTGCCCCTTGGTGGTCAGTGAGCGTCACAGTGACCTGTCGTTCTGCCATAATGGTCGCTAGGCTTTTATAAACATAGATGATATCATCAACTCAGATTGTAAGCTAATTAGAGACTGCTGATGTGAAGGCAAAACTTGAGAAGATGGAGCCGTAGACTGGACATGAAGCCAGTCCATGGGGTGGGATCCTGGGATCACACATGGGGCTGAGCCAAGCTGGGGTCAGGCAGGAAGGTGAGGATTGGAGCTCCAAGAGGAGACAAGCCAAGAATTTACTGGAAGGGCCAAGTCATAGTTCAGGAAACTCAAAGAGGAAAACATGTTTGGAACCTGTGTCCTGTCTAGGTTTCAAGACTTCAACACACACAGAAGCTGGAGGCCAAGTTTGGTGTGTGTGTGTGTGTGTGTGTGTGTGTGTGTGTGCATGTGTGTGTGTGTGTGTTTGGCAACTAGGTTTACTTTTTTCTTTTTTTTCACTGCACATTTTTTAATGAATATGATTCTATTGTGGTAAAGTCCAATTATATTCATTGCAGAATTATTCACTTTTTCCCTATAACCTGTCACTTAAAACTTTATTCTAGAGAATTAAAAATGTGATTTAGGTTTTTCCACACTTTCTTTATTTGAGTATCACCTTTTAAGAAATTAACATAATTTTTATTGACATATACACTTATCACTTTTCAAAGATACACAAAAGTAGATGCTCCACGTATCACTGAGCTTCAACAATGATCATTTGTCCAATAGGTCTGATGACATGATTTCTGACAGTTATCTCTTAAATTCTTTCTGATCTAATTACTGCTTCATTCAGATAATATCTTGGTGTTTCCACATCATTGGTATAATTATTGCCTTACACTAATCATGGCCAATGTAGGGGACATTTGACTTACTATTAAATTCTATTGTTGCAGTTAGCTCCCCATAGTCCACACAGTATTTCTGTTTTACCTGGGAACACCGTGTTTTTTTGTTGTTGTTTTTTTTGAGTTTTACATTTTGGCTTAGCTTGAGTTTGAAAATGTATTTGGTATATGTTGGCCCCCTTGGGTTGGTTCATGTTTATCACACTGACCATGCAATCTCCATTCTTTTTCTGTTAAAAAAACAAACAAAAAAAAACCAGAGAAGAAATTTATTCTCTGCATAGATCATCAGAATAGAAAATTCAGCCACCTAAATAATGACACCTGCATAATAATGTAATTCACAGCTATTTGTAATGGGTCCATTCAGAGAGTTATCTGATGTGCATAATCCTACATGTTTGATGCCAGTGTGGGCCAGTTGATTTTCCTGGTTCTGATCCTTACCCAGCCTTCTTCACAACATAGCAAAACAGCATGAATATTTCAATGAAAATCTATCCTGCTACGGGATAAAACAGATATAAAAAATAACAACAACAAAATGACAGTCATGCATTCTTAAGAGTGAAGTCATAATATTGCATTTTTATATAAATACTAGAGGCCCGGTGCACGGATTCATGCACCAGTGGGGTCCTCGCCTGGCCTGCGCCCTCTCGCAATCCAGGACCCCTCACAGGATGTTGGACTGCCGGTTGTGGACCTATCCCCGCAGGCCAGGCCGAGGGACCTCACCAGTGCACAAATCCATGCACTGAGCCTCTAGATCTTTGCATATAAGATATTTGGTTAATCTCTTCCCACCCTCACTCCTCCCCCATCCCCTCTGAGATTCATCAGTCTGTTTTATGTTTCCATGCTTGTGTGTTGAGCGTCTGCACCCTGGTGGTCATTGTGTGTCATAGCTACCGGACAGTCAGCCAGTTGGCTGGTTAGCTGGTTGCCTAGGCTTTTATATATAGAGATAATAACCATAGTTCAAGGTTATTTTTAGGCATTTTAAAATTGAGATTTTCCCCCCTTATATCTAAAAGGCAATACCCCGCTAGGGCATAGATTTCTGAACTTTCCTTATAAAAATTCTTGAGGTGGCCTTGGGCTTGGCTTCCCAGCTCAGTATCAGAACCAGAGCAGAAGGAAGTGTATTTGGATACCAGGGTCCCACCCACAAGGGAAATGATTCCCAAGATTGTGATTCTAAAGCACACTTTGAGAAACACTGCTTTGGGGTATTCTAAGAAACTTTGGAATGTGATTCTAAAGCACACTTTGGAAACACTGCAGGATTTGGGAACTAGGTCACCCATCAGATGTCGATGACTAACTCCCCTGAACTGCTAATGAGGCAGATAACCACTCTTCGTTGTAGTAGCCACAAGCTAAAAGAACTGTTGATAAATGGAGTGGAATTCAGAGACATTAACTCCCAGCTCTCTTTACCTTATGACATGCATATGATGAAGAGATTGCCTTGTACATGATTTATATATTCACTAGAGGCCTGGTGCACAAAATTTGTAGGGTAGGGTCTCTAGGCCTGGCCTGCGATCAGGGACGATCTTCCCCAGCTGCCAGCAGCCAGCCCCACCCCCCCGCCACCACCGCCACTAGTCACCCTCTGTGTGTGGGGTGACCAGTGTGGTGATCAGGGTCCCACTTGGGTGATCGGGGCCTGTGGGCTGGGGGCAGCTCCTGAGTTGAGCGTCCGCCCCCTGGTGGTGCGCATCATAGTGACTGGTCGTTCCACTGTCTGGTCAATTTGCATATTACACTTCATATATATAGATTCCACTCTTGATGTACATTTGAGTTGGTATTAGTTTGGGGCTATTACAAATAATTGTGCCACGTACATGGTTTGTACATATTTTATGATGACTATCTATATGCATTACTCTGGGTATATTTTTTTGCAAATGAAATTGCTGGTTGGTAGAGAATGCTTATCTCCAGTGTTACTAGTTACCGCCAAGTAGTATGCTGACATACTTAACACCAACCTGCATGCCCACCATCAGTATATAGGAGAGTGCTGCACCACCAATACTTGCAGTTGCTTGTCTTGCTCATTCGAGCCATTAATGTAATTGTAAAATGGTATTTGAATTGTTTTTAATTGGCCCTAGCTGGTTTGGCTCAGTGGATAGAGTGTCAGCCTGCGGACTGAAGGGTCCCGGATTTGATTCCAGCTAAGGGCTCATGCCCGAGTTTCGGGCTCAGTCCTCAGGAGGGGTTGTGCAGGAGACAGCTGATCAATGATTCTCACTCATCATTGATCTTTCTATCTCTCTCTCCCTCTCCCTTCCTCTCTGAAATCAATAAAAATCATGTATATTTAAAACAATAAATTGTTTTTAACTGGCATTTCCCTAAAACCTATGTTGATTAGACATTTGAATATTTCCTTTTGTAATGTGTCTTTTCATGTATTTTTACTCTTTTTTTATATTGCATTATCTATTTCCCATTCATTTCTATAAATATATATTGCATATATTAATACTCCCTTTTGAGCTATCTGTTTTGCAAATATGTTCTTCCATTCTGTAGCTTGTCTTTTCACTGCCTTAATAATATTTCCCCATGAACTGACATTCTTAATTATAATGTAGTCCACTGTATCTTTGTTTTTTATGGATAGTGCTTTTGAGTGTATTTTATTTATAAAATCTTTATTTCAAGGTGATAAAGCAATTCTGCATTTTAATAAAGAAGTTTTATTTTATTTGTGATACCATCTCTCCACCTGGGATTAATTTTATTTACAGTGAGAAGTAGGGGTAAAAATTTATTTTCATATGGCTATCCACTTGACCCAGCATGATTTAATAAGACCATTCTTTCCCTTTCCCATCCCCATCCCCATCCCCATCCCCATCCCCATCCCCATCCCCATCCCCATCCCCATCCCCATCCCCATCCCCATCCCCATCCCCATCCCCATCCCCATTCCCATTCCCATCCCCTTCCCTTTTCCCTTTCCCTTCCCCTTTCCCTTTCCCTTTCCCTTTCCGTACTGTACTGCAGTAATCAAGTGACCACATATGAGTGACTGTTTCTGAGCTTTCCTTTCTGTTCCACTAGTCCATTTCTAGTTCATACTGAAAGTTCTTAGCTGCTCTATAAGAAGTCCTGATATCCAGTAGTATAAGACCTTCAGGTTTGTTTTTCTTCTGCAATATCATCTTAGTTATTCCTGGATTTTTGAAAATAGCCTTAGATATACAGACTTTTGAAACTTCAAATACCCTTAAGCAGACTCTTCTATTATGTGCTAGATATTGGGAAAGCAAAGATGAGTCAGAAACAGTCACCTATTTCTCTTGAGGCTATCACAGTATAAGCTGATAATTTCAATGTGAGAGATGAGAAATACTATGATAAAATAAGTCATCAGGGAGACCATTTACCAAGAACTGAGGATCTGAGATTTTACCTTCCGTGTAAGCTATGAATTTGTCTAACATAGTTTAATGGAAACTGGTAGAAGACACCATACTCCTGGATCAAGGACAAAGAAGCCTATTACTGAAGACACGAACATGAGTTCATGTTTGCATCAGTTGCTGCTACTCAGCAATTTTCACAAGGTTGACTTGAAGGGAACCCGTTGGAGGCTGCACAAGCAGTGGACTTGCTTCACAGCTGAGGCCTGTGAGTTTAGGGAACCTGAATCTTTTATACTACCCAGAAAACAAACTTGCCATGTCTTTCAGATGGAGGCATTATATCTATTTCCAAGGCTGCTCTCGATATAGACATCCTTGAAAAGACAGCCAGGAACAAAAGGACAGTTAGTACCTCACTCACAAGTCATGAAATCAAGGAGGACTTCCTAGAGGAGGTGCCTAATTTTAAGAATAAATCAAATATCAGGTAGAGAAGTAAGAGGAACGATACTTGAGAGAGGAAACTGAGTGAGTGAAGAAGAACTGGAAATAGAGCGAGGAAAGCACAGGACAATTTGGAATTACTACATAGTAAAGTATTGTGCTCAGCTTCAAAGATTTACCCAAATTTTGATCATCATTTACATTTATTTATGCTATAATTCATGTCATTGTGGTCACAGCGATGTTTGTGAGGCAAATCATTGGGACATAGATCAGGATCGAGTTCTGCGGGGATGAATATGTTGTGTCTTCTGGAGCCACACAGAATGAATGCCCCTCCACCCGCCCCAGATCATGACAGCTCTGCTGCAGCTGTGGGAAGGCAGCCCCCTTCCCATGGCCTGCAGAGCCTTCACTTCTTTCAGCCACTCCACTCATGCCGTGGTTTTTAAACCCATCACCATCTTGATCTTCTTCTCCTGGACCTCTCCAGTAACACTCTAAAAGTGCATTATCTAGAATTGGACCGAATTTGGGGGTCTTGAGTTTATCTTTTTTTAAAAAATTAATTTTTCCAAAAAATTGCACCCAGGTAAAGCAGAGTTCTAGTCAATGCGAGTGTGTTGTTTAGGCATCAACAGTACTGCCCTCACTAAGCTTTCATTGGATAGTAGCACAACCCCAAGAAAAGGAAGATGAGTTCATCTTTTAAATTGCTGAGGATTTTATTTTTTATTTTATACAATCTTTATTGTTGAAAGTATTACATAGGTCCTCCTTTTCCCCCCATTAACAGCCCGCTCCTGTTTCCCCCTCTCCAAGCCCTCACCGCCGCCTTGTCTGTGTCCGCAGGTTATGCATACTAGTATACCAGTATGCATATGAGTTCATTGGTTGATCTCTTTCCACCCACCCTCTCCTGCCTTCCCTCTGAGGTTCAACAGTCTGTTCATACTTCTATGATTCTGGGTCTATTTTTTTTTTCTTACGTGAAGCACAGAGTTTATTTACTTATTTATTTTTTAAAGTATTACATGTCTCTTTTTACCCCCGACGAATCGCCTACCACCACTCCCAGAGCAAGCCCCCACCGCCCCAGTGTCTGCGTCCACTGGTCATGCTAATATGCATGCATGCAAGTCTTTTGGTTTATCTCTAACCCCCCATCCCCTCCCCTGCCTTCTCCCTGAGGATGGATGGTCTGCTCAGTGCCACCTTGTCTCTGGACCCATTTTTGTTCATTGGTTTATGTTGATTATTATATCCCACATATGAGTGAGACTCTGGGTCTATTTTTGATCATCAGTTTATTTGGTTCATTAGATTCCACATATGAATGAGATCATGTGATACTTATCGTTCTCTGACTGCCTTATTTCGCTCAGCATAATACTCTCCAGGTCCATCTATGCTATTTTATTGCTGAGGATTTAAATGACTATACCTATTTATTGCTTCTGGTTCTACTAGAATTCGTGTTGCCAAACCAGTAAAGGTATCATCCTACCAGCTTAATCAATGCTATATGTGGCTTTGGACTGGCCTGGCTCTGCCAAGGAAGGTGCTACCAATTTAGAGAAAATAATTCTTGGTAGCCTAATAATCCTTCCTGAGTTAGGGCGAGAGGATCACCTGCATCAGCATCATGGGGAGGAGGAGAATCATGACTGTTAAATGCAGATTCCTGGGTACTACCCATGGCAAATCAGTCTCCTAGCAGGTGGGGCCTGGGAAATCTGCATTTCACACAACCCATTCGGTGACTTTTATGCACTAAAATATTAGAAAACTCCTGCTTAAGAAGGTCCTTATAAAATGAGCCCTTTTGTCCTGAAGGAGTTAACAGACCTCCCCGAGGAGCCGATGCACTTGCCAGCCCATGGGAGGAATTTCCCACCTATTCCTGCCAGTCTTCCTCCAACACCCCTCAGAGGAAAGCACCCCTCCTCGTACATTCTCATTACCTCGCCATTAGGATGGAGTGGGAGCTGAGATTGTTTCCTGTTGTCCCGAGCTGCCTAGCACAAGTGGCTCAGGAGCATGGCCTACATTGATGCAGCTCGAATGTGATAATCCTCAGAAGAAGGTCCAAATGGGTTGTCAGGCTCAATGTGAGTGCACGTGGGTCAGAGAGATGAATGACACACCATGAGCTCGGGTGTCCAGAGAAGGATACTAACAGTAAAGTGGTGGACACACCAAAAAGTATGCATCACATTAAGTGCCATAAGAGAAATAAATGAGGTACAGGGAGGGAAGGGATAGATGACTTGGGTTATTTTCCTTCAAAGGCAAAGACAAAGGTGTCTTGGGAAACCAAATAGAGAAAACACTAAATCTGGGAGAAACAAAAAGGCAGGCATATGCCAATATGTCCTGAAATAAGCATTTTATATTATACTAGAGGCCTGGTGCATGAAATGCGTGCACTGGGGGGGGCGGCGGGTAGGGGTCCCTCAGCCCGGCCTGCGCCCTCTCACAGTCTGGGACCCCTCGGGGGATGTCTGTGCATCATAGCAACTGGTCGTCTGCCATAACGGTCACTTAGGCTTTTATTATATAGATATGATTATGTTTAACACATTGCATCATTTAGTCCTCACAACATTCCTCTCGGTTAGATTCAATTACAACTGTGTAATAGACAAAGAAACTGAGAGTAAGAGGGTGTAAGTTATTTATTCATTTACTTCAGAAACATTTCAGGATGCAGACTTTCTGTGATCTCTGCTGTCAAATTGCTCATACAGGTTGGGGCAAAAGAAAGTTCACAGTTGTGAGTAAGCAAAACACAGAGCTGATTCTTGTATTATTATTTACTATGTAAGCACAATGCACTACATAAAGGAAAATATGAGTTATTTCCAAACTTTCCAAATGAACTGTACGAATTAAAAATGTCAATGTCTGCGGATTGGAGGGCTGAAAGCCTTCTTTCAGAAGCATGGGCTTGAGATGGGCTTTTAAAAATTAATAGAATTTAGTGATGGTCTCAGGAAGAGAAGGCATTTACTCTGAGTTAATACAGAAAGTTGAAAAATGCAAAAAAATCCTTAATTACAAACATTGAAAATACCAGCTTACCCAAACAAGCAGCATGTATTTATTGAAGATTTACAATGTGTACAACATCTCCATTCACTGAGCACTGGGGCTCTAAGATCACACTAACACCCAGGTCTTATTAGAAAATTTACAACCCAGTTGAAGGGATAAGATATGGAATTATAAATGTTTAGTGATAAGACTTAACAGAACTAAGGAGTTATGTAATAGACTATTCAACTATCTAAAAAAAGGAATATGATAGCAAATGATAAGGTGACAGTGGTTTAGATAGTAAGAGCCAAAGAAATCAGAAGCAACGTAAATTTGGCTTCTCAGTGACTTTGGAAATTCCATGAAGAAAAAAACACTCGGGCGGGCAAATTAGCAAGTGCGTATGTATGATTGTATTTTTCCAGGAAACATAGACTAGAGGTGTGGTTTAGTCTTTCCTTATTTTTTTGAAGTAAATTACTTCCTGACACTATAAGAGGAAACTCATAATATTTTCCCCTCCTCTTAAAAGTACAGATTTTTCTTAATATCCTGTTTCTCAGAGCTTTGTACTATAATTATTTTAGTTTTCTTTTCCTAAGGATGTGCATCTTAGCTTCCTACTTGATTCAAGGTACAATGAAAAATTCTTAGAATGCAATTTTTTGGTGTGAATATTTTTGTAGTGCTTTTGTTCTGGGTGTATATTTAACATGTTTCCTTTTATTAAAATATCTGAAACACATATGACAAACTGATGATATTTGATACTTGGACAGTGAATACATGGATGTTTTATTGTGTCATATTCTATAATGTTGTATTATATTTCTACTAGGGGCCCAGTGCACGAATTCATGCACCTTGAAAGGAACTGTGGGCTGTGAGGCTGTGGTGGGCACAGGGGCAGGTCTCGGCCCATCCTCTGTGCCCCCACCCAAACCCTCCCACCATGCCCCCAGTCCCCTGTCTGCCAGCAGCCACGCTCCCACTGCCGCTGCTCCCATGTGCTGATGGCGCCAGCCCCGCTTGCACCTGCTGACAGCACAGAGTGATTGGGGCCAGCACCCACACCAGGTGCGAATGGGGCCAGTGCCATCAGTGGGTGTAAGCAGCAGCTGCTTCCCTGATCACCTATCAGAAGAAGGGGGAGGGGGAGAACGCCTCAGGGGCAATTGGGGCTGGCAGCCACCACTCACACCTGCTGACAGTTCCAAGTGATTGGGACTGGAGCTGGGTGCTGGCAGTAGGTGCAAACAGTGGCTCCAGTGCCAGCTGCGGGTGCGAGCAGGGCCGGCACTGGGCAGGACCACAGTGCATGGGAGCAAAGAATTTTCAGTAACAACCAAAGGCTCACCCCAATGACAGCGGCTGTGCCCTGCCTTAGTCTGGCACCCCCACTCACCTGCTCCACTATCCCGCCATGGCCGATGCCCGCCATATTCCGTGCTCTGCCGCCTGCTGCCCATGCCCACCATGTTCTGCATGCGCCCCCTGGTGGTCAGTGCATGTCATAGTGACCAGTTGTTCAGTTGTTCCACCATTCAGTCTATTTGCATATTAGCCTTTTATTATATAGGATGGACTACATATATCCTACATAATATATCCTTCTGCCATCCCAGCGACTGAATGGCAGAAGGACCAGAATGACCGGTCGACCAGTCGCTATGGCACACACTGACCACCAGGGGGCAGATGCTCAGTGCAGGAGCTGCCCCTTAGTAGTCAGTGCGCTTCCACAGTGGGTGCTGACTGGGATGAGCCCCACAAGCCACACCCCCCACCTGTGCACGAATCACAGCACTAAAAGCTGGTGGTTACTAAGAACTGTGCTTGTGGCTGGCAAAGCCTGTGTACCCCCCACCAAATCTCAGATAATCCCAGAACCTGCCTCACAGGGTTGATCTAAGGGTTTCTATTCATAGCTTTGAGAATGGAATGAGATCCTCAGATTTTAAGTAATTGAGGGAAAACACACACTGCTCCTTTTCCATTCTCTTTGACCCGCCTTCTTGCGGGAGAACGAATACCTGGCTCCCACCGCCCGCCCCGAACGCTGTGCTGAGAGCTCACCGGCCCTCGGCAGCTAGTGAGTCTGCCTTCCAATGGCCTTTACACCTGGTGCCGCTGCCTGAGCATTTTACTCAACCGGAATCACTGACTGAGCACCCGCGGTGTCCCAGGTGGTGCCCAGGGGATGAGCCCGCTGTCCTGTCTCAGAGAGCGTGGGTTCCGCCAGGAGAGGACAGGGTGCGGGGAGGAAACAGCCTGGACAGTCATGAGGTGCAGCCGTTAGAGGGCACGGGCACCATGAAAGCATGGGAATGAAGCCACGTAGGGGCTCTGCGAGGGAGGGGCAAAGGGAGGCTCGCTGAGGGACAGTGGGCGGATGGAGGAGAGCCAGGCGGACGCCTGGAGAAGGGCATCGGGCATCGGGGACAGCCCACGGAGGGGCAGCAAGACAAGCAAGAGTCCGAGTGGAAGGGGGTCGAGGCTGGGTCCGGGGCACATCCTGCAGGGATCGAGGGTCCGTGAGAACCTGGCGTCCCCTGAGTGCAGGGGGAGGCGCCGGGGCTGTAGGTGAGGACCCGCCGGGCTGAGGCAGTGAGGACAGACCCTCTGGCTTCTATGTCAGGAGCAGACTGAGGGGAAGAGGAAGCAGGGAGACAGCAGCAGGCGACAGCACCCTCCCCGAGGGCGATGCGGAGAAGGTGGAAACTGTGGCAGCCGAGGTGGCGGCTTTGGGGTGTGCAGGAGGGAAGGCAGAGTGTGAGGAACGATGTTGGGGTGGAGGGGTGAGGAGGCCCCGTGCTCCGCTCGGCCCCTGGGAAGGCAGGGTCCCTGGCAGCTGCCTGTGGGGGACCTGGGGTCAGATCCCCTCCGTTTTGAGGGTCTGACTGTAAAACCTACTAGTAGACCTTAGTTTGAGCTCCACACGAGGGACATGGAATGTTCACGACCAGCCTCCCACCATGACGTCCAGGCGGCGGGTCATTCCCGTCTAGCGGCCCTAATCCCTCCACGCCCCTCTCCCCCCAGCCCCTAGTTCAATAATAAAAATACATATAAGTCAATTAAAATGTGAGGACTGAATTTGAATAGACATTTCTCCGAAGAAGATGTACAAATGGCCCATAAGCACATAAAAAAATGTCCAACATCATCAGTCATTGGGAAGATGCAAATCAAAACCACCATGAGCTACCATGTCACATCCACGTAGGATGACTGTAATGAAAAAGACAGACAGTAACAAGTGTTAGGGAGAATATACAGAAATTGGAACTGGCCTTCGCTGCCGCTGGAAATGTAAAGTGGTGAGGCCACTCCACAAAATTTTGACAGCTCATCCAAATGTGAGACGGAGAGTTCCTCCTGTCAACCCCCGGAGCTGAAGAAGCCAGAAAAGCCTTTGATGGCACGTCCTTTTCTGCTTGGGCAAGAATTACAATCAGCGGCGTCACTCGAATGATCTTAGTACTAAGAAATGTGCTTTCATGAAAGAAGCCAGGCATAGAAAACCACATGTTATGTGGTTCCATTTAGATGAGATATTTAACCCCTAGAGTGCCAGGGAGCAGGATCGCACTCCTCCTGTCTTTCACCAAAACTGCCGGGAGTGCTATCGCGCTCCTCCTGCAGTGTCACTATATTAGATGCTAGTAGTTCACTCTTTATTGACAGATGGCACCTAAGTGCAGAGTACCTATGATGCCGAATGTTTGTAGTTCTAAAATTGACCACTGGCGTTTATCTGCCTAATTTTTTACAGGTACTACGACTTTATGAAGTTTACTCAGATTTTGTAGCCCTAAAGCTTCGAAATGGCATCCAGTTCTAAGTCTGCTTTTATTATTTTTTTTCTACTAGTATTTTATAATACAATCAGCAAACAATATATGTCAAAGATGAAAATAAATGTAGTAAAGGTTTCCTTAAGTTTTTGAATATGTAACTTCATTTACTCGCGATTCATAATTTTTTTTTCCTAAACTGCTGTAAAATCAGCAAAAATGCCTTGGCAATTTTAGCATAGTTCCTAGGATACTGGTTGGCACTCAAAGGGTTAAAATAGTTACACCTACAGAGACTGGGAGAAGATGGGTGGTTTCCTGGGGCTGGAGGGAGAGGAGAGGGAGAAGTGACTGCTCATGGAAACTGGGTTGACTTTGGGAGTGATGAAAATGTTTGGAACTAGGTAGAGATGCTGATTGTGCAACATTGTAAATCTATTAAGCCACTGAATCGTGCACTTTGTGTAAATCATGTGTCCATTCAAACCACACAGGGAGCAGAGAGAAAGGGACTTTCCAAATCCCAAGCGCTTAAGAAAGTCCGTTCTCAGTGAAAGGATGAGTAAGGTGTGATGCATGCCAGTAGGTCCGTCCCTGGAAAAGTCAGGGCTGGCAGATGGAGAGAAAGCCCACGGGCAGATGTGCTCTGCGCAGGAAGGACTCGGCAGAGTGGGTGTAGAAAGCACTGCATGGAACTCCCCCCCCCCCCCCCCATCCCTTACTGACCGAGTTCAGCTAATTCAACCAATGGCCTTGTAGACCCTCCAAAGAGCGGTTAAGTCCATTGGTTGTTTATTGTCTGTTTCCTGATGCTAGACTCTCCGTTTCATTAAGAGCAGCTTTTGGATGTTTTATTAACATTTCAGTAGAAAACCTAGGAGGGCGTCTGGCTCAAAAAATAGCAGTTGTTCAATAAATGTTTGCTGAAAGACGGGTAATCCTGCAATTCCCTTTAAACAGCTTCCTTTCTCTATTAGTGTGACGTTTGAACACAGTCCAAGCGAAGCAAGTTTCCGCAGCCGTTTCTGAGAGCTTTGCTAAGAGCACTGTCTGCTGTTACCTAAGACGAGAGCAGAACTCCCACGTCCAGGTGCTGGGGTTATCACCGCCAGCCTCTGTACCCGGGCCATGAGCCGAAGGGGCCGGACTGGGTATCTCTGCTGCTATATTGACTCTTTGAATCGGACTTTCTCTGCTGGCAAAACAGCCCGGTCGGGAAGCATCCTCTGAGAAGTAGGGGGGCTGAATCTTTGCTTAGAAATTCTAAAAACCCTGCCAGTGCTGGTCAAAAACCCCTGGTGGTCTGCGAAAGCCATAATGACAGAGAGTTCCTGAGGGTTCATGCACTTTCCTTGCTAACCCTGCACAGCCACCTGTCTTAGCAGGCCGAAGCCCGTGACTCAGTCATTGCCAGAAGGCACGAGGTCACTTATTTGGTAGAAAAAAATGAGCTCATTGAGGTACAAAGGCAAACCTCAGAACAATTCTGTCAAGTCTGCCAAGTCCTATTGCCCAAACGTACCCATAAATGAGGTGAAACGTCTGGAAATGCTCTGCAGACTGTCCCGGCTCTGGCTGTCACCCAAGAGATATTTCCAAGTACTTGCTGTGAATGAAGAGGGTGACCAGAATACAGATTTCTGTCCTCTTAATTAATTAAGAGTAATGGAGCCCTGGCCAGTGTGGCTGAGTGGCTGGGCATCGGTCAGCGCATCAAAGGGCCGTGGGTTTGATTCCTGGTCAAGGGCACATACCTAGGTTGTAGATTCATTCCTCAGCCCAGATGAGTGAGTGCAAGAGGCAAACAATCAATGTGTCTCTCTCATCTCATCTCTCTCTCTCTCTCTCTCTCTCTCTCTCTCTCTCTCTCTCTCTCCTACTTCTCCCTCCATCCCCTCCATTCTATCTCTAATGAAAAAAAAAAGAGTAGTGGAAATTTTGTTAAATTTTTATTCAAAAGAGAATATGATAAATTCCAATATAGGGGAAGCTAAGAATCACTTCTGTGCTTTAACCTCTCTCCTTCCAGGGAAATGCATTTGCCCTTGAACTGTGATCCAAGGGCCTTCAGCCAGGCAGTCGTCAAGAGTGCTTGGTTACATGTGGAGTCCAAGGCATACATAGTGCTAGACTTCCTGACACATCTCAGGGAGCAGGACCTGGGGACGTGCATTTTTAAAATGTCCTCGGTGAGTCTTGCACACAGTAGCGGTTAAGGACCAATGTCATGCTGCATTGTAATCTATTACACTGGCACTGGTATTTTTTTCTTGTTCTTCACAATTTTAAGAAGGGGCAGGTGACATGTGTCTTCATTGTTTATAGGGAAAACCCAAACTTAAGAGAGATGAAATCCAAGGCCATACAGTTCAAAATTGCAGCGGAGCTAGAATTTGAACCAGGATTTGCATGATTCTAGATCCAATCCTTGACCTACCCCACACTGTGCTGCTTCCTCTGCTAGGAAAAAAGAAAAGAAACGAAAAGGAAAAAAATCAAAGTGTGAATATATTTGACAGGGATATAGTGCCATGGGGACAAGTTTAATACAAGCTGGAGAAACACTGCCACCTCGTGGCCCCCTGAAAGCAAAGTGTAGCCTTGTTCCTGAACAAGGGCCCATTCCTGCTTGCCTCACCTTGGTGCCTCTTTCGTGAATGGATTTGTGTTGAGCCATCCTCAGTCTCCACTGGTGCGGGTTACTGGCCCTTTAGCTTTGGACTTCAGTTTTGTAGCTGAGATTTTTTCCGAGCTGACGTTAATTTACTCATCTAGGTCAGGGACCAAACCACAAGATCCTTAGTGCCATAAAATAACCAGCAGACCCAAAGGACCCGCTGAAATACTTTCCGGAGCCAATCTAGTCTAGATTTCTAGATCCTTAGTCTTTTTATTTTTTAACTTTAATTTTTAAAGATTTTCGTGTTTTGTTTTGTTTTTTTTTGCTATGGTCACAAAATCTTCCTGATGAAACCAAAGTGTGATCTCAGCATTGGGGAATAGCACCCTCACCCCTTACTCTTCTCCTCCCTTGAACTCCAGCATCCTGACCTCTGCAAACTCCTATGAAAATCACCACAGGGGCTGTCACGGGGCAGCTACATTATACAGACCACAGAACTATCTGGATAGCCCCCAGACAGCTAGTGTTATCTGGTCAGGTAGATATGAAACAATCAGCCTCCCAGATAACCAAAAATCTGCGTAAGCCACCCCAGGCATCCATGCAAATTGTCAGTTACAGCTGAGCCCTCAGTTTTAGAAACCCACACAAGTGCATCCCCTGTCCCATAAGGCGAACTTCCCCAGCTGCTGCATGGTAGAACCATGGTCAGCAACCCCTCTGCCCATCCCCCAGCTCCAGGCCTTTCTTGGTCCCCTTGCTCTACAACTGCTCTTTTTTCAATCTCTCCACTCCTCTTGCCCACTCTTGTCACTGGAGCCTTTAGCACACTATTCCTTCCTTCAGATTTCAAATCATCAGTTGTTTTTCTGACCTCACACACTAGGTCAAAGCCTCCTATTCTGCTACCCCTTTAACTTTTTCTTCTAATGGCATCTGTCTAAGTTGTCATGTAGCACTTGCCTGTGCCACTATCCCATTGATGTCTGCATCTAGACTGAAGCCTACAGGAGGTAAGTGTTTGTAGGCCAGGGCCTAGCACAGTGCCTGGCACCGAGTAGATGAGCAATAAGCATTTATTGAATGAACAATAAATGAATGAACATATAATTGAGGTTAATCCTGGTCCAATAATATCACCCTAAATCTCCTCAAATCATTATCTCCCAAACTGTCTTTGTGAGATTGCTGCCAAATATCTCAAAGTTGCTGCTGAACCCTGTTTACTAAATCCAAATTTCAAGGTCAGGAGAGGTTAGACACGATTTGAGAGTCCTCACAAGACCTTGAGAGACGACAATTCTGCTTGACAGGAGCCTGGTAATTTCTTACAACATTCTAGCTCTTATTGCTTGTGTGACTTCGAATGAGTTTATCAACCTTATCAACCCTGATCTTCATCTGGAAAAGGGGGTAACAGGACCATTGGAAGGAGTCACCAGATAACCTACATTCAAATGTTTCCCATGAAGTGCTATTTCAGTCATGGGTTTTTCCCAGACATCCTTGCCAGGTGAAAATTTCATCAGGAATAGATGTGGAATTTTGTCAAATGCTGTACCTCATAAGCATAGAGCATGATTCATAGTATGCACTCAATCAAGTTAGTGCCTCCCTCTCTATATTTTCTTTTCCTTCTTGTAACTTCCTCATTAACTTATTGACCTGCGTTGAGTAATAAGGAAAGAATCTCCTGCTCCAAGCAGCTCCAGGTTTGGCAGCTTTGAACTTGGCTAAGTCTTGTATTGAGGGTTGAGAGTGAGAGTGAGAGAGGCCCGAAACATCAGGCAGGGCTGACCTGAATGTGTCTACTCAGAAACCTGTTCTCCTTTAGTCCTAATCCAGGGTCACCCCATTCCTCAGCCACCTCTAGGCACCATGCTTACCTGGGCCCGCACCCTAGCAGTGCCCAGGTTCTGGGCCATTGCTTCCTTGAACTTCCCCACCAAGTCTTCAGTTTAAGGTTAAACAAGTCCAGTAAAACTGAAGTGTCAATGGCCATAGTGGTTAAATGTCTTCACATTCCTATGTAACATTTATATTTTAGCAAAATAAATGATAACATTTGTATTTTAATAAAGCATGATAGCTCAGAATAGTGGAATACTATCCATCCAAATAGGACATTATATTGTAAAATAATATTTAAAAGGAATTATCTGTTTGTTTATTAATATGGAAAAGCACCTGTAACCCATTGTTGAGTAAAAAGCAGATTATAAGCATATTTGGTGTGATCACTTTTATTTAACTGTGTGTGTGTGTGTGTGTACCTAGAAATTCATGAGTGTGGTTACCTCTGTTCTGTGAGACTGGTTTAACTGACACTTTATTCTTTAAACCTTTCTGTATTGTTTGAATTTTCTAAATGACTATGCATTGGCTTCATTAGGGGGGGAAAACAATTAGTGTATTTGCTGGGTTGTACTTGAGAATCACAACCACAAAAACACAGGGAGTCATATGCTCCCAATGTTGTTTCAGGAATGAGTTAGGAGTTGACTAGCTCACTAGTTTTTGTGGTCATTCGTGTAGCAAACTTTTCATGAATGCTTACACATGCAAGATGAGTCCAACATACCTCCTTCCCTCTGCTTTTAGGGCAATAAGCTTCATATATAACTAATTGCAATGAGAGTGATAATTATGACACAGTAACAGGTTCCATGTTTGTGTGAACCAGGCACTGTGCTAGTTCACACAAACACGCTCATCTCTAATCCACACTACACAAGTGGAGGGGGCACATGAACCCTGCTACACAAACGGGTATTGGGTACCACTTTACACAAACGGGTGCCTGATACACTCCACAAATGCTCGAGTAAGAAAAGTGTCTTTGGCCTGAGGTACTAGAGAAGGCTTCATACTAGTACAAGAGGTGGCCTTCAGCTAAGCCTGGAAAGAGGTTGGCATTTGACCTTTGTTGACAAGGAGAAGAGAATTCCAGGTCAAAAGTAATCCAAGAAAAGGTGCAGAGCACAAGCAATCATTAAATCTGGTGGCTGGACCATTTGTTAGGATCGTTGGGGAGACTTTCAAATGAGATGTGTTTGACTGGGAGCCTACTGAAGAGAGGGCTTTGAGTGCCAGGTTTAGAAGACAAATCTAAATCCTTGAAATCCATAATCTGAGCTGTATACTTCAGACAGCGGGATTTGTGACAGGTGGTGGGAGGTTGCCACCCAGAAAAGAAACACTTTCTGGCTACTCTCACTTCAGTGCACAGAACTGATGGCCCTTCTTTCTTCAAAATGTTCTTGTTATCTTATTGGCCGGCATTGACTAGTGTGGAAACAATCTCATTCCTTTTACCATAGCATCTTCACTGAGAAGAGAATGAAAGGAAAGCATGAAGTGAGAGCAGTCTTAACCTTTTACTTGGTACCATGTCATCCGTCATAGTGTTTGACTGCCCTCTTGTGGCCATTTCCTGAATTATACTGCAGAATCATGTTTATTTCTTTGGGAGGGGGGGTATAAAATTATTATCAAATGTACACTTAATGCATCATGGTGCCACTTTATCATGTTTTCTTTTATATATTTACTATTGAAAGCATTACAGATGTTCCCCCTTCCTCCCCCCATTGCCTTCCTCCACCGGGATCCTGCCTGCCCCATTGTCTGTGTCCTTGGGTATATGCATGTAAGTTCTTTGGGTACCCACTCCCCTTCCCACTTCCCTCTGAGATTCATCAGTCTGTTCCATGTTCCCATGCCTCTGGTTTTATTTTGTTCATTATTTAGTTTATTTTGTTCATTAGATTCCTTGTTTGTTATTTTGATATTTAGATCCAATTGTTGATAGATAAGTATTTATTTCTATTTTATTGTTCATATTGCCTCCCTCCTCCTCCTCTTTCTTCTTTTCAAGAAGACCCTTTAACATTTCTTGTAATACTGATTTGTGGTAATGAACCCCTTCAGCATTTCATATAATACTGGTTTGGTGGTGATGAACTCCTTTCGCTTTTTCTTGTCTATGGAGCCCTTTATCTGACCTTCAATTCTAAATGATAGCTTTGCTGGGTAGAATAACCTTGGTTGCAGGTCCTTGCTTTTTATCACTCTGAATATTCCTTGCCACTCCTTTCCGGCCTGCAAAGTTTCTGTTAAGAAATCAAGTTTGTTTATTTCTAAAGCCAGAGCTTTATGTAAAAGCTGATGTATATCCAAACATCATCAGCTCTTTGTATGGTCTTTTCAAGCATCCAATTTCACGGATGACTTGTCAATATCACTCATGGGCCCATGGGATGCTGGAGATGAGTGTAATCATAGGAAAGCTATATTCAACACCACCCCATGTGCTGTAGGTGGATATCTCCTTTAACCCCAGAGCAGGTCTACATAGCAGCTTCTATTATTATCCTTCTTCTAGAAGTGAGAAAACTGAGGCCTAGAGAGGTTAAGTGATTTCTGCAAGGCGGCAAGGTCCCAAATCTCCAAATGTACTATTTTTGGAGCCAGCCCTTTTAATCACTTGAAAGGCCTTACAGAGTATATAAGAGGACTACATGCTTGCGTGTATGTGCACGCACACACGCACCAAATAAAATCAAATAATACAGAGTGCTTATTGAAATGATTCCAGGGGAGGTCCTGAAGATAGTCACAAATAACTTCAGAAGAGACTCGAGGCTTTCAGAGAGTAGGTAATGGCTTCTTGAGGGAGCCAGTGGAATTTAGTGGAATTTGGGGTGGGGAAGTACAGGATGCAAGTAGTCAAGGACAAGATCTGGACTCAGAATAATGGTTTGAGAAACAAGGAGTGTGGTGCATAGAGGAAGCAGTGGGAAAAGAGGCTGGAATACTACAGAGGGAGAGGAAACGAACAACTTGAAAGGCCTTGGATACATGTGATAAATTTAATGACATGATCATTGTTCATGACAAAGATGAAGCTCCCCATATAATGAGTGATCAGTCACTCACTATTAACTTTCCTACCAAAAGGCAGTCACAAACCAACACAAAAGACGAGTGCATACACTTGTTCCTTAATTAACTGGCTCATTCACGCAATACTGATTGAATGAGCATCGATTCTGTGAATCATGACTTCTGCCCTCGGGTGGCTTATGGCCTAGCAAGGGAGAGACAAACAACTATATACAAAACGGCATAATATGTGACCACATTGGAGGTACATGGTTCAGACACCAGGGTGGCATTCCATTGGAAATGGCATTAAAGCTGAGACCTGATAAATTGGAAGTAACAAGACAAAATGGGGGAAGAAGCAAGAAAGCAAAAACTCAGAGGCAAGGACGAACAGGATAGCAGTGTTGAGCAAAGAGTAATTTGACCTGGCTTTAGAGTGGGAGAGGGGAAAGTGTTGAGAGAAGATGCTAGAAGGGTACATAAGCCCAGGGCTCATAGGGCCACTTAAACCGAGTGTAGATTCTATTCTACGATCAACGGGAAACCAGAGGATTTTAAGCAGAGAAGCAACACCATGAAGTTTGCCATTTGGAAAGATCATGGAGGCTGATGTTTGGAGTATGGATTCAAGGGGTGCCGGAAGCCGGTCCATCCTCGCTGCTTGACACAGTTGCTGCAGGAAAGAAACATCTGCACAGCATATGTTTCAAGGGACCTGGCATATATAGCATACTGTTCTTAATATGTTTGCTCCCCTTAGCGCTATGTGTTTTAACCAAGGTCACCTCTCCGAGGAAGGTTGTTTCCCCAGGTAGGGATTTTTCCCTGAAGTTAGGGAGGGGATAAAACCCCTTAACTAAGTGCCAGGCGGGTAGTTAATCACTTTAACTACAAACAATCATGCTTAAGCTACATAATCTTTACTCCCTGGAATGGAGATAAGAAACGCCCTAACCTTTGCAATAGAAATTGACAGGATTAAAATCAACTAGTATATCGCGGAAACCAGTTTGGCTCAGTGGATAGAGCGTCGGCCTGCGGACTGAAAGGTCCCAGGTTCGATTCCGGTCAAGGGCACGTACCTGGGTTGCGGGCACATCCCCAGTAGATGTGCAGGAGGCAGCTGATCGGTTTCTCTCTCATCGATGTTTCTAGCTCTCTATCTCTCTCCCTTCCTCTCTGTAAAAAATCAATAAAATATATTTAAAATAAAATAAAATAAAATAAAATAAAATAAAATCAACTAGTATAAATACAGATGTAACAAGACAATAAAAACCAGAACTTCGCTGGAGATCCTGGCTAGAGATCCTGGCTAGGCTGCGAATCAACTGAACGCTGTCTCCGTGTCATTCCTTCTTTGCCGACTCCGTCCACACCTTTGGGGACCCCTGGACCCGCTGGGGCTGGACCCCAGCAGAGGGGCAAGAGTAAAAAGATAGAAGGTCAGTTAAGACCCTCAAACTCGGGGACATGGCTATGACTGTGGACATGGGAGCAGTCCCACTCAGGTGACACAATGAGGGAAGGAGCCATACCACCGAGGCCAAGGACCTCCCCAACTTCTGCCCTCCTCCCAAAGGAACCCCAAGTTCTTCGCTGGGACTCACAGTGAGCACATCATGTTCTCTAACTCGACTTCACCTTGCAAAGTAGGACTTCTGCTTCTGACCATGAAGAATAACCAGTGCCAGACTTGCCCCGCGCTGTCTACCGCTAGAAAACAGGACAGCAGGTAGCACAGACTGTGACCCTCCAGAGAACAAAGCCTAACGAGGAGAGCCTGATGACCACTCAGACTTTCTGCCCAGAGGCACTTTCCAGACCCTGGCCCAGGAGGGGACCCTAAGCAGGGCACTGTCACCTTGTTGAGTGGAGGCACAGAGGTTTGAGTTCAGGAGACAGAGGCTGCCAGACTTTACAGAAACCGAGAGCTAAAAAAGGAGGACGCTATGCAGAGCAAGAGCTCCAGGAATCTGTACAGGCGTTCCCTGGAGCCTTTGACTGAATACCCTGTGGACATGCACAGGGAGGACACCAGGAGCCAGGCAAAGAGCCGTAAGGCACTGTCGGTGAGAGGTATTGACTTTCCCACCAACCAGAGTGAAGAGACCTCATCGAACAGGCCTAGGAAGGGGCAGGCCTGACGGGCCAGCACAGAGGCAAGGCTGCTGAACCTGTCCTGACAAAGATACAGACCTGAACCATCTAATGTGCTGGCCACCAGCCACATGAGGCTATTGAACCTTTGAAATGTGGCTAAACTGAGATGTGCTTGTGAGTATAAATAAAACACAATCCAGATGTTGAAGACTTGAGTATAAAAAAAAAAGAATGCAAACTATCTCATTAATGGTTTTATACTGATTACATGTTGAAATGATAATACGTTGGGCATAATGGGTTAAATAAAATATATTATTAAAATTAAAATTTTAAAAAGAGAGATAGTCCAGTAGTCACCAAGTAACCACAATGGAAAGTATGAGAAAAAATATTTCAAAATCCCTATTGAGCTTTCTTATGAATAAAACCTACCTTTTGAAATATTTACTTTCTTATCCACATTTCCAGTGCCTTACATATAATGCTGTCAAAATAAATCATCACATAATAAATAATAATGTGGTTTTGGGGAAGGTTTTTTTTTGGCAGTAATGGCCTATGAAGGAAATTATTAGGAGTTTAAAAGGTAAATACTCCCTGAGAGATGAAAGAAAGCATTGAAGACTCCTGAACAGGTTACAGTTAGCCGTGGTTAGAGAAATGGAAACAAACAAACAAAACAAGGTCTTAACAAAAAAGGATAACCAGAAATACCAAAAAATGATTTTAATTAAACATTTTTACCTACATTTCACATTTTCGAACATCAGGGGGAAAATTTTCCTTCAGTGGAAGCTGTTTAGGTATTTTGATACCTCTGTTTCAGTTTATAACTATCTTCAGTTTACATCTATACAAATATAAATACTATTTATTAAAATTCACATTAACTTACATTTTTTAAAGTGTCTAAATGTAGAAGTGAGGAAGTGGCAGTGGGGAGAGGGGCTTGTTTGTCTAAGATGCTGCAGGAAATAACAAGTCCTAAGACCTGGGTATAAGCTGCATTTGTAGCAAGAGAATATATGGGGAGTCATTGAACATTTTGTGGGGGACAGGGCAAGATAAGAAACTACCTCATTAGCTTTGGCGGGCAACATGGGTCTGTGAGTATCACAGAGCTACCTCTTATGAGAGCAGTGAATCTCTCCAAACCAGGCTAAACGTTTCTAAGAGCCGCATAGCTTACAGTGGCTCATCGTGTTTCATAGATAGTGCTTCCAGGTTTGGGAGTGTAGAGGCTCTCAAGACACACATCAAGAAAAAAAACGAAGAGAAGGTGATGCTCTAGGAATACTTCCTGATGGAACTGTTTTGGCACCTGAGAAAGTGGTCGATTATTTTGATGCAGTACGCTGGCATACAAATATACAATTTCAAGCATAACTGAGTTGGCATTTTCTATGTGAATCCAAAATTGAAATCTTTCACAATGAAATGCCAATTATCTATGTAAACATCTTTGAAGTAGAACCTTATTTAAATTCTGCATTCAGAGGTATACACAAGCTTTCCCTGAATATGCTGAGTTTCAAACAAAGTTGACAAATACTATTGCAAAATCTCTAGAATCATCCTCCAGGAACTGGGAAGGTTAGAGGCAAAGTTGCTTTTTCCAGTGATTATGACACTGCATCAAGAGGTCATAGCTTCTGTTGATGGATGGGGTCAGCCTGTAGGTAGACCTTTGTATTCTTGTACAGTAATTATATTAACATCTACAGAATCATACCTATGAATAAAACCTACCTTTTGAAATATTTACTTTCTTATCCACATTTCTAGTGCCTTACACATAATGCTGTCATAATAAATCCTCACATAATAAATAATAATGTGGTTCTGAGGAAGGTTTTTTTGGCAGTAATGGCCTATGAAGGAAATTATTAGGAGTTTAAAAGGTAAATACTCCCTGAGAGATGAAAGAAAGCATTGAAGACTCCTGAACAGGTTACAGTTAGCCGTGGTTAGAGAAATGGAAGCAAACAAACAAACAAAAAACCAAGGTCTTAACAAAAAAGGATAACCAGAAATACCAAAAAATGATTTTAACTTTCATTTTTTTAATCTAATAAAGTATTAGATACTAGAACGTGACCCCAATGTTTTGTCTTTGCAAACACACCTATGTGAATACTTAACATGCCACTGCATTTATTCTTAATCAGGCATGTCTAGATTTTAAATAGTCTTGAAGACAGAATCATGAGGTCCTTGAAACACATAAATATGTAGCCCTGCAAGTATAATAAATGTAAAAAGGAAAATATGCTCAGTAAAAAGTCAAGCAATATTTGAGCCCTCACCTAACTTACCTAATTTTTCTATCTAATGTCTGTACTCAAAACTGAGTTAGTTGTTTGTCACTTTAGACCAACCTTTGGCTTTCATTTTCATTTGTGATGTTAGTATTTTCACGTTTACTAGTAATGTCATTGAGGACTATATCTTTAATTTTATCTGCGTGAGCACAAAGTTTGATTTTTTTGAGACCTGTAATCAAAGTGGTAAATGCGTCTTTCTTCCCGTGAACTTGATACCAATTACGGAGCAGCTGGACCTTCTGTTCAGCTGTATTTTGGAGATTGTCATTCTTGATTTCATCTATTTTGGCTTCTTTGAGACCATTCTTCCGAACGAAATCTCTAACTTCACTTATTGTCATTAGCTCAGCAATAGTGCTAATGTAATCAGTCAGGTCAATGTCTGAAAAAAAAAAAAGAGAATCGTCTCTGAAAATTGGTTCTGGTAAACAAAATTGCCATGATTGGAAACCATTTATTTCTCCTCTTATAGTACTTAAGAATACAGGTTAGTCCTAGAGATCTAAGGAGCTGATAGGGAAACGCAAAAACAGAAATAACCTTGCCTTCTAATCCCAAGACGTCCTATATCCCCAGTAATTTGCTCTATGACCTGAACAAGATACATAACATCTCTATGTCTTCTTTTCTCATCTATCAACAGGTTGGAAAAGATCACCCCTAAGGTCCCTTATAGGTCTGATGTTCAATGACCTACAAACCTAATACATAGGCAAAGGGTTTATGATCATCTTATCTCTGAATCACAGCTCAAAAAAGAGAACTGAATAGAATAATAATTTGTTGTTACAGAGCTGGTACACACCAATAATAACTGAGTCAACAATTCAGATTACCTCTAAGTCATTTTAGGCAGAAGTTCTATAATACACCTAAATGTTTGTAAAAGGAAAATTTTCCAAAGCCTCAGAATGTAGTGTTTTATTGCTACCTCATTTATTTTTAACTAGGAATATTAGTTATAAATTTAAACAAACTGCCTAAAAAACCCTGGATGGCGAATGGGAAGAACTATAAGTTCAAGGAATAGCGAGACCCCACAAGATGTCACTGAAATTAGCAACATTATCTTACTCTAAAATTGGCCTGCTACTCCTATGGAAGCCAGCTCTATGAAATAAAATGATAAAAGCCTTACCTGAAGAAATCACTGGGAGCATTTCCTGGACAGAAAAAAACAACAACACATGGACAGAAAGAGAAAAAAAAATAAAAATACACTCAGAATAGTCTAAATGTAATCTTTAAATTTTTCCTTAATCCTGAAGGAAGTACAATCAGTTGCTTGATATATAAAATTAGCTAGACGAAGTGATTAAGGATTCTTTCATCATTCAAATTTTCATTCTGAAAGGTTCCAGCATTTCCAGAAACTAAAGAACATTGGCTTATGTTTTACACATTCAAGGAATCTAGGGAATTCATGGAACGTTCTGAGGTTATGTTTCATATAGACTCACGAAAACAAACATAATAAACATAATCATTCAAAAACTCTTTTTACGGTAACTATTCATCCTTTTGACATGAGAAAATGGTTTAAATTGAAATTATTTTGTACTATATTGATTTTTAAAACCCTAACTTCCACTGAGCCCGAGCCCTAAATGAGAAAAAGCATTATTCATGAAGTGAACTGGTTTATCTTCCCTGTGTAACTTTTGCTATTTGAAATGCTTTGATTCCATGTTGGAAAAGAAATATAGTGGGGGCTATGGTAACGAGAGGCTGGAGAAAGTTGCGCTGTGCCCTATTTATAGTGGGCTGTAAGAGCTGTGTCTGTTCGGGCTTGGATACCGAATCCATGCTCTGGTAAAGGATGTCTGTAGTTTCTCTGCGCGAATAACACCGACGTGGGACATGTTGCTTGGCCACATCCTTTTTCCAACTCACCTTGAGCAGCCTCCCACTTGAGTCCTGTGTTAACTCTGACGTTGTATGGAGCTTACTTATATACTGTGCCTCATAATCTGAATTACTTTTCGATGCCTTCTAACTCATGTACACACAGACACAATAAATGCTTGTTTTAAAAAAGTAGCGAATAAAAAGTTGAATTACTACCTTCTCTATGTTTTTAAGAAAGCTGATGCATGTTTCAACACTTACAGTATCTGGAGATGTAGGTTCAGAGGGAGGAAGATTATTATTCCGGCGCCGTCTTTTCACCCCTAAAAGATGAAAGAAATTTCTATCAGACTCAGGTCTCAGCCTTGGAGGAAATACTACTGTCACACTAGAGAAGTGTGAGAAGAAAGCAGAAATTCATTGAAATGTAAAGTGACCCTAAAATACAGAATTGTCCTGATTTTGGACAATCTCACCCCACCAGGTCAAGTGTTCTGGAGATATGCCACATATTTTAAAATAAATATTTTTATTGATTTCAGAGAGGAAGGGGGAGAGAGAGAGAGAGAGAGAGAGAGAGAGAGAGAGAGAGAGAGAGAATCATTGATCAGCTGCCTCCTGCACTCCCCTCATTGCAGATCGAGCCCACAACCTAGGCATGTGTGCTGACTGGAAATCAACCATGACCTCCTGGTTTATAGGTTGAGGTTTAACCACTGAGCCATGCCTGCGGGCAGTATGCCACACCTTAATTGAGACATCCAATTACCTCACAGTGGCCTAGCCTAAAGCTGGCTTTTGACTTATTGAATGACATCACTATTTCCTCTCATCAACCTGGAGCTACATGTCATGGCTACAGCAGGGCATGTAAGCACAGGATAAGGAAAGCTGACATCAGCTTGCCGTGGAGTGGCATTTAATGCCCAGAAATTCAGGTACATGCACTCACAAATAACTCAAGTATACACGCTCAATGAATATCTGCCTTGAAGTCAGTATGAGATGGGAGAAAGGAATGTGTAAGTCTGCAAGCATGGTTATGGTATTTAAACATAGAATACTGTATGTATTTTTAGCTGAGCAACCTCTTTATTTTCAGCTAAAATGAAGAAACAGAGCCTATTCCAATTGGATGCTTCAGAGTGATTGAAAGTTGCATGACCCTGTGTTTTAGAAATGATTAAAAGGGATTTTTTTCTTGTGTAATTATGATTACCCTCAATTTGGGCTAATTTGGCTTATCTGCTGATTTCCTAGGTAACCCTTGCATAAAATGCATTGCACAATATTTTAAATTATGGTGGATAAATAATAAAATCATGGAGTTTGAGCAAGGGTGAGGAGGCGCAGAGAGGGACGAATTTACCAAGTGTCCCCTGCAATGCCTTTCCCAGCAAGGCCCTTGCTTCTTAATGTGTTATCTTAATGCATGGGACCATCTCAATGGACGGTGAGAGATTACTTTTGATTCTTGGCAAACTTGGCTGCTGCCAGGATGAAAACACAGTGAGGATGGTAATAGCCACTCAGTGCTCCAAAATGGTTGGTCAAAAACTGTAGCTGAGGGATAATATAAATATAATCTATTCTTTCAGTGTTCATGTGTGCATTTGGTGGCAGGAATTAAAAATATACCAAGGCTAGCTACCTACCCGGTGGAAGCTTTTTAATAGGTTGGAGACAGAGGGGGATTCTTTGAACAAGTCCTTTCCAAGTTATTTCAATGTGCAACTTGAACAAAGTAAGAACTTACGCCACAATATGAATGCAGCTGCTATTGGAACCAGGATCAGGAGCCACAGCAAGCGTAAGTGAGATGTGGATCCTGTAGATTGGAACATGGGACATTTTACATGAAAATGAGCAGTCTTTAAGATTAAACAAGGTACTCTCAAAGAATCAAAAGGGATTGGCTTTTCTTTGTATTTTACTGTGGGAATAGGAGGAAGGAGAGTCTACTCATTAAAAAAAGTAATAACCTGCTTTACATCTGGTGTCATTGGTTGGTGTGCAATCCTTAATGATTCCATGTTCACACCTAAAAAAAAATACAGAGAAAATGCAAAAAGCCTGGTGGGCTAATTCCTTGATCATTTTCAACAACACACTATACATCTCGGGTCATTGTAGTCATTTTTGCATCTCTGGCAGACATATTCCCTCAACTATTTCTAGATTAGCATGGTAGAGCTGGTAAAAATCTGTAACATAATTTAGATGTTTGGATGAACAAAGAATGACTATGTTTTAAAATACCCAGAGTTAAAAGAAGGTAAAAAAGTATTGGCAGAAAAGAAAAAGAATGAAATAGATCCTGACATAAACTTAAAATTGGTCATAAGCTGTGCTCTTAAAAGATTCGGAGACAATGATAAACTACCAAAAGCAATTTCAACGCAGTCCCATCGAACAATAAAAATGGCCAGACAACAGCCACTACCCATGATGCTCCTGAGGTAGCCTACTCCGCTGGGCCTTAGAGGGTTCGCTCTTTAACACCAAGTGGCCATTAGGATACTCAAGAGGTTTCCATATTTTTTTTTCAGACAAACACTGACCCAGCCTGAATTAAAGCTGGGCTCTGTCCATTACCTAACTCAGTGAGTTTGAGCAAGTTACTTAACCACCGCAAGCCTGTTTTCTCACCAAAAACAAGGAGACAGTATTACCTGCTTTTTAGGTTATGGTGAGAAGAAAATTAAATCAAGATTATGAAGTATTTAGAACTGCTATTGTTGTTATTATTTGACTTACATTAGTCCCTCCTTCCAACTCCAATCCCTATTTCTGTCATCATGAGAGCTGTCTCAGATACTTGGGGCTAGAAAGGAGAGGCTAGGTTAAGTGCACATACCTTACATTTTTTCTAGTAAATAAGAGACATCAAGTATAATGTTCCTACTTTTCAAGCCTACTAGGTGAACTCCTAAGTGACTCCTAAGATGATTACAAGTTTAAGGAGCGGTACATGGATATAATCTTAATTATATTTATGTGTACGCAGAACAGTGTCTTACAAAGTAAAAGCTATTTTTATAATACATATTACCCAATCTGATGTTCACAAATATGTGGCCCATAAGACAAGTGATGATTGTCTGCATCTTAATGTGTGAGGAAACTGAGCCTCGGAGAGGTTGAGTGGTCTGCTTAAACTTACTCTGTTAATCAGAACAAAAGGTTAGCCCTTGCCAGTTTAGCTCAGTGGAGCGTCGGCCTGTGGACCAAAAGGTCCCGGGTTCCAATCCGGTCAAGAGCACGTACCTTGGTTGCAGGTTCCTCCCCAGCCCAGACCCTGGTTGGGGCACATGCAGGAGGCAACCAATTGATGTGTTTCTCTCACATCAGTATTTCTCTCTGTCCTTTCCTCACTCTTCCACTCTCCTTAAAAATCAATGGAAAAATATCCTCGGGTAGGGATTAACAGAAGGAGGAGGAAGAGGAAGAGGAGGAGGAGGAGGAGGAGGAGGAGGAGGAGGAGGAGGAGGAGGAGGAGAAAAGTGACATGCACAGTCAGGTTTTCTAACTGTGGGTCAAAAACCAAGCTCTTTAGCATGAAAGACAAGACCCTTCCTGATTTGGCCCTGGCTCCTTTTCAGTCTTTCCTACACTCCAGCCAGGTGCCCTGTTCTCTGGAGCTTCCCCTGTCTCTTTGCACCTGCTGGTTCCCTGCTTGAAATGTCCTTCAGATCCATGCTCACCTTCCTTCAAGACTCAAGCCATGTGTCATATCTTCACTGCATCTCCCCCAGCAAGGTTGAAAAGTTCACGCCTTTTTTTAATGTCCTTGCCTCTAGCCTGAGAGCTTCGATGCCAGAAATGTGTCTTGCTCATATGGTTAGTTTAAGTGGCTAGAACTGGCCAGCCCACAGGAGGTTCAATACATGTTCTGGCCCTGGATGCCTGAATAAACAAATGGTTATCCAGTTGTTTGGAGGCAAAGCAAGACTAGAACCCAGTGCTGCTTCCCCCTAGGAAGCCATTATCTCTCAAAGTATATCTAGTGTTTTAATCAGTAAAAGACCAAAACTTACGTGCTGCAAGGGTTACAGTGTTCACATGGAGGAGTGTTACAAAAATAGTTTGATTTACATCTGCACTTGGTATTCTGGGTCTTGGTACAGTTTTTTTCCACTTCTAAGCCTAGAAATTCAATTTGTAGACAATTAGTCATAGCAGCTACTTATACACTGGCTATGGAAATGATGGGCAGGAGCAGCATAGATTTTTGAGATCTGCTGCTTATATGAGCAGTCACACCATCATGACTTTAGGAATACAACTAGTGTTTACATACAAAACAGGCAACCCCAGGTTGAAATCATTTAGCAGAGTGTTAAATGGATAGACAATCCAGCAACCAAGAAAACCCTATCTTTGCTTAAATAGTTCCCCTGTTCTTCTAGTCTAAAGCCTGGCTACTCGAAGTGTGGCTTGTGGACCAACAGCCTCAGCATCATCTGGTAGCTTGTTGGAAATGCAAATTGTTAAGTCTCACCCCGACCTGGGCAAGCAGACCAATGCCAAAGCCCGCCCTTAGAGATTAGAGATTCTGATTTAATTGGTCTAAGGTGGGACCTAAACATTGGCATGTCTCATAGATCCCTGTGTGATTCTAATGTACAGCCAGGGTTGAGAAACATTGCTTTAGGGCTCTCATGGAGACAAGAAAAACTTATGTCCAGAGATTTCTTAATGTCAAGCAAAACTGGGAGTACTTCTGTTACATTTTAATCTGGGCCCTCAAAATAGATTGGGCTAGTCATGAAAATCCAGGGGTCCAATTGGAATTATGAGGACAAACTAGATCCCCAAAAAAGGGGAAGCATCCCACCCACCTCTCAGGATCTTCTGTCCTTGCATTTGAAGGGTTCTGAGTGCTCTCTGGCCATGAACAAGAGCCATTGCACATGCATAAATCAAGGCAGGAAAAAAAGTTTCTGCACTTTTGACTGGAGCTAATAAACCCTGTTCATAGGGTTCATATTTAGTCTGTCTCCTCATCTGGGAGACCGCCCAGACTCGGCTCATAAGAGTCTAGCCCAGCGATTAGTTCATTCCCTGACCCTGCTTTTCCCCAGTCAGCCCCATCCTACCCCTTCCTGGATACCAACGTAGCACCAGAGTAGGTCCCAAATTCCAATTATAGGTATATTATGAATGATTTTACATGGAGCATCACAATTAGTCACTTTCAATGGCTTTTTAAGACTCGTACCATGCTCTCCATCACAAATCCCGCATCTTCTGCATGTAGGAGAATAATGTTCCTCGTCTGTGTACTCCTTCCCTTCCGAGCAGGGCTCACAGACAAGTTTGTCCCCATCAGCTTTGCAGTCATCCTTTTTCCGTTCACCTGCCAAAACAAGAGACAGAAAAATGGAGCAAGTATTTGAATGCAACAGCATGGGAAGTATGCAGGTACGGCAGCAAAACACTGCTAAGACAGGGAAATTTGGCTAATGATCTATAAACAATAGAGGAGATGCTTATTGTAAAAATCATGTCAAGAGACAAAAAGTCTCCCAAGACAAAAGCTGAAAGAGTGATGCAGGATGATTAACAATAGTAACATGTGACAGAAAACGGAGTGGGGAGGGGGAGGCTGGAATGATCAAATGCACCAGGAAAAAAAAAGCCTTATTAACTTTTTTGGTGGGGGAAGGGAGAGGTTGCTAGGAGATAGCTGCTGTTGGCCACTGAGATGACCTAAAGCATTCACTTTTTTCTGGCTTCTCATTTCATTTTCCAAAGTCCACAGATGCGGATAAGAGTACATGTAAGGAAAAGCACATTTGAGGTTCTAAAGGCTTTAGTAGCCCCATGAGCTTTAACAAGATGCTTCATCTCTCTGAGCCTACATTTCTTCATGCATGAGATGGAGATAATACCTTGCATTGCTACCAAAACTGCACAGGGCCTGCCTAGTAAATGCTCATAGTCCCTCTTCTTTCTATTCCTTTGCCATTACTGGTCAGAGTAAGTTGTGGTGGGCAGGTATGAACATATTTATAATAAAATTTATCATCAGATCTGTCATCTTAATGCACACAATTTCAAATGATATTCCCATTTGCTTTCATTGACTTTAACAATAAAACAAGTCATCATATTGCTGTGAGTAAGCATTACACAACAATGCCTTTTCCTGGAAAATATATTTATTTAACAAGTGTTTATTAAAGGCTATTGTGTTCCAGGCACTACCTAGGAGCTGGAGGTACTACAGGACATAAGCAAAGCCTCGGTCTCCAAGACTTCATATTCTCAGGGTAAAAGCAGGCAACACACAAATAATATGGCATCAAGTGGTGATAAGTGCTATGGGGAAAACTAGATGATGGCAAAAAAAAGACAGAGAATGAAAAAGAAGTGTCAGAAAATATAAAGGGGAATGTACGAGGAAGCATGACTAGTGACTCCAATTACTGATGGTATAAATAATTAAGAAGAACAAGAAAAGTCTAATCTGCCCTACACACATGTATAGCCAACATAATTGATGGTGTCATTCCCAGGCATATGACTTCCTCAACAACCTCGTATCATTCTTTTGACAAAGCAAAATGCTTACTACATAAACAAATTAATGTAAACATATGACATTTTCGTAAACAAGGACACTATTCCGTCAATAGAAAAAAACCTGGAAACCTGGAATTGAATCCAAATATGGTACACTGGGGCTCTATAATGCTGTGGCAACACTTGAAAGAAAACCAAGCCAAAGTATATGTTATTTGCTTGCCAGTGGCATTATCCTAGTTTCTAAATGAATTGTCCTCTTTGATGAACAACCCTGCAGAACGTGCCTAGCACAATGCCTACAACATGTCAGGGAGAGAAAAAATCACAGGTTTCTTTCTTTCCTCCAATGTACACAACCTAAATTTATCAAAATATAAAAATGAGCTTGGCTTCCGAGGGCTGCGTGCTCTCGCGTACCCTACCCGACTCCGGTAAGGGAGTCAGGCATAGTTCGGGCGAGGAAGAGCGAGAGCGAGGACGCGAAGAGCTTCGAGGCTGAGGTCGCTATGGTTCCTGCACACGTGCTTCGAGAGGAAGTAGCCTTTCACTGCGGAAAGGAGGCCGGCGGGAGCAGGGGAGGGGGAGAGCGGTCGTAGCCGGTGGGCTGAGCTCGCGGCAGAAATGCTTTCCGTGGCCGGGAACTCGGAGAGCGTTTGTGCAGCAGTGAGCTCGATTGGTGCGGTTAGCAACAGCCTCCAATGACAGCATCAGCGCTCTGCCACTCCATCCTGCCTGCAGCTTGATGAACAAGTTCAGTACACTCACAAGAAAGGGCAATGAGGAATCAAAGTTACCTCTGCCTACAGGTAACTTTTAAAATAACAAAATGTGAATGATATAAACCTGAACAAAATAAATATGCAATGAAAAACTATGGAGAGGTGACAGAAAGCACGGAGTTACAGGAGAAGTTTGTGTCCATCTTTGGGCTGGATTATTACACCAATTGGAACCATATTACAGAAGTTATCATTTGTTGAGGTGTAGATGTCTAAGATAAAAGAGCCTGGAATTCTGAGCCATCATGTGGAAGAAAACTGCCCAGAGAGTCATTAGACCTACAGCAAACCCTGAGCAAGGAAGAAAATAGAAGAAAAAGTGCTGGAAGCTGGTCCATCCTTGCTGCTTGACATAGTCACTGCAGGGAAGAAACATCTGCACAGCATATGTTTCAAGGGACCTGGCATATATGGCGTACTGTTCTTAATATGTTTGCTCCCCTTCTTGGCACTATGTGTTTTAACCAAGGTCACCTCTCCCAGAAAGGTTGTTTCCCCAGGTAGGGATTTTTCCCTGAAGTTAGGGAGGGAATAAAACCCCTTAACTTCCCCAGGTAGGGATTTTTCCCTGAAGTTAGGGAGGGAATAAAACCCCTTAACTAAGTGCCAGGCGGGTAGTTAATCACTTTAACTACGAACAATCATGCTTAAGCTACATAATCTTTACTCCCTGGAATGGAGATAAGAAACGCCCTAACCTTTGGAATAGAGATTGATAGGATTAAAATCAACTGGTATAAATACAGATGTAACAAGACAATAAAACACAGAACTTGGAACCTTCTCCAGAACAGAGTGTCTTGGGAACTCACCTGGCTGGGGAGACTTCTGGAAGAGGCTGCAACCACACAGCAAGGCTTGATCCTTGAGCTGACCTCTTCCTATTTTTCCTGCTACAGAAAGCCCTGGATCTGCTCCTTAGGTGAGTGCACGATTGCCCATTTGCACTATTCTAAAGAGAAATAGCGGCCGCGGCGGCCCCAGAGAAGAACGAGAGGGCGAGCGAGCGCGGCGCTCCCGGGCCGGCCTGGCCCCCTCTCCTCATCATCGCCAGCCCTCTGCCGCCTATCTCCGCGTCCACCTTTTCTCCTCTCCCCGCCAAGTGGAGGCCCCCTCTGGGGCGGGGAGGACCGGGAGTGAATTCCCCTAACTCCTTCACCCTCTTCCTGCACCTGGCCCCCTTGTGAGGAGAAGGCCCGGCCCTGTCCGGCCCGCGTCGTGTGTGAGGAGCACCCGGGCCAGCCCACAGATGTCTTGGGCCTGGTCCGGCCCGCCTGGTGTGTGAGGACTGGGGCCCCGGCCAGGCACCGCCACCGCCACCACCGCAATGGCCAGCTCCCAGAAAGCCCTGATGCTGGAGCTCAAGTCCCTGCAGGAGGAGCCGGTGGAGGGTTCCCAGATCGCCCTGGTGGATGAGTCCGACCTCTACAACTGGGAGGTTGCCATCTTCGGACCCCCCGACACCCTCTACGAAGGCGGCTACTTCAAGGCGCATATTAAATTTCCTATTGACTACCCATATTCACCACCTACCTTCAGATTCTTGGCCAAAATGTGGCACCCCAACATTTATGAGAGTGGACATGTATGCATTTCAATTCTTCATCCACCCATAGATGCCCCACAGAGTGGTCAACTGAACTCCGAAAGGTGGAATCCTACTCAGAATGTCAGGACTATCCTGTTAAGTGTCATCTCATTGCTTAATGAGCCCAACATCTTCTCCGCAGCCAATGCGGATGCTTCAGTTATGTTCAGGAAATGGAGGGACAGTAAAGGAAACGACAAAGAATATGCTGAAATCATTAGAAAACAGGTTTCAGCCACTAAAGCCGAAGCAGAAAAGGATGGAGTGAAAGTACCCACGACCCTGGCAGAATATTGCATCAAAACTAAAGTGCCTTCCAATGACAACAGCTCAGATTGGCTTTATGACGACTTGTACGACCTTGACATTGAGGATGAAGAGGAGGAGGAGGAAGATGCTGACTGTGATGACGATGATGATTCTGGGAATGAGGAGTCGTGACCTGCTCCTTCGAAGCCCCTGTACTGCCCTGCCATCTCAGGCCAAAGGGAGAGGAGCAAGTGGGGACCTAGCAGTGGCCCTCAGCAAAACCCTATCACAGGGGGTGGGGAAAACAAACATGGCTCCTGCTGACTCCCCTTTTTATGGACCTCTTAATGGAGGGAAGGTAATTGTGAACAAAGGGGCCACATGCTGACCTGACAAGCTCAGGGGAGGCCTGCATGGCAGTCTGAGAGACCTAAAGTAACCACAATGATGGTCTGAAATTAAACTTTAACTCAGAGCAGTGATGGTGGGCAGTTACGTCCTAGACCGGTATCTTCACTGACAAGGTCAACCTTTACCTTAACTGAGCCTATCTGTCTTTTTGCATCTATGATATCACACCCTTGAAATGTCTGGGTAACTTGTAACTTCCCTTTTTCTGGAGCTCCTGGGGCACAACCAAAGGTGCTGGGTGCTAGGACAGATACCACAGATTCCTTCATTGTTATGTTAATTGATCCTGCACCCACCTAAGTATGTGTCCATCATTTTACTTTTATCCAATCCCAGGGATTTCCCTGCTTTGCTTTATCCCTCCTCCTTAATCTATCACCAATGAATTTCATGTAACCCACCTATGTCCCTCCTTTGATTGCAAATGTATAAATACAAATGTAACCCCGCCATTCTCTGGAGCATGATCTCAATTCCTTGAGGTTCTGCTTCCTGGCAAATGTCGACAGTTTGGCTCAAATAAACGCACAAAAATTCTAAAAAAATAAAATAAAATAAAAAATAAAAAACAATAAAAAACAGAACTTGGCTGGAGATTGTGGCTAGAACCTGGCTAGAGAACCTGGCTAGGCTGCTGATCAACTGAAAAAAAAATAAAATAAAATAAAAATGAGTAGCTGTTTTCTTGAAAATAATACATTTTTCTTCTGAGTATAATTGTACATATGCTCATTGTAGAAAGTTTGGAAAAGGCAGAAAAGTACAAATATATTATATTAATTAGCCTGAGGTAATCATTTTATCATTTTGGTGCATTCTTATAATACCAATGTATACATATATACATGTGTGTATATGTATATGTAATATGTATGTGCATATCTGTATATGATATAGTACACTGTAAAATTCTTATTGGATATGGTATGTGGCAAGGACTTTTATGATAGAAAATCACTAAAAAAATAATGTTTGTTTTTGTTAATCTTCACCTGAATCCTCCCAAATCCTTTTTGCCATTGACATTTTTTTTTTTTTTAGAGCGTGGAAGGGAGAGGGAGAGACAGAGAGAGCAAGAAACAGTGATGTGAGAGAGACACACTGATTGGTTGCCTCCTGCATGTGCCCAACCAGGGCCAGGGATCAAACCTGCAACCAGAAGGCCCTTGACCAGCATCACACCTGAGAAAATTTAAAGACACCAATAATCTGTATGAGAAGCTTTCAAGATTTTTATAATTTTATAATTTTTCCATTGATTTTGCCCTCACCTAAGTCATCAACTCAGTTTAGCAGCTCACCTTTACTGAAGTTCTCCAAAGCATTCAAAGTAGTTTTCACAGAACTAAAATCTGTCTTCTCTTTATATTCATATACCATTGATTATATAATATTTAATAAAATCATATTTACATCACAGATTTGGAAGCAATTTGAATACTAGTAAAGCCTAAGATTCAACAGGAGGGACGAGAAGTGGGTAGAGTGTTCAGTGTGTGTTGGATGCCATGCAGGGCATTTTAGAGATGGACAGAGAGA
The DNA here is from genome assembly GCF_963259705.1 of Myotis daubentonii. Lineage (NCBI taxonomy): Eukaryota > Metazoa > Chordata > Mammalia > Chiroptera > Vespertilionidae > Myotis > Myotis daubentonii. The sequence continues at coordinate 37,645,333 of NC_081852.1, read as the reverse complement.
ACCAGTTCATTCAGCCAGCAGATTCATTAGAAATCCCTGAAGGAAACACTTTCAACAATAAAAAATTTAAAAAGAAGAAAAAAGAAATCCCTAAGGGAATTTGTGTACATTGAGGAATGTATTAGAAATATCTCAGAAACCAAGACTTCGATTGACCATAATATTCTAGCTTTTGACTACTCCAAAATTTACTTAATTCCACATCACTGATTATCATAATGAAATGTCACACATACAGAATTTCCCTTTATTTTGACCATTTTCTTAAAACCTTTTCCTAGAAATTGATTTCTGTATCAGTAGGTAAAAAGGTCTTTAAGTTCTTGACCCACATACTCCAATTAAAAAGAAATAATGGTATATAAGCATTCTTAGCTCATAAGCAAACTCACCAGGGCTGAAATCACTCCTTAAATGAATGTGAAACAAAGCAAGACCAAACAAAAGCAAGAAGACCAAAATCCTTGACAACTTGACATTCAAAGCATATTACCTTTGGTTTTTTTTGCATTTTAAAAATATGAAATATTTATATATGCACCCCTATGTTCATAGCAGCACAATTCACCATAGCTAAGATTTGGAAACAGCCTAAGTGCCCATCAGCAGATGAGTGGATTAAAAAACTGTGGTACATCTACACAATGGAATACTATGCTACTATAAAAAGGAAGGAACTCCTACCATTTGCAACAACATGGATGGAGCTGGAGAGCATTATGCTAAGTGAAGTAAGTCAGTCAGAGAAAGATAAATATCACATGATCTCACTCATTTGTGGATTATAATGAACAACATAAACTGATGAACAAAAACAGATTCAGAGATAGAGAAGCATCAATTAGGTGCTCAAACCTCAGGGGGAAGGTAGGGGAGGGTGGGGGTTAGGGTAAGAGATCAACCAAAGGACTTGTATGCAGGCATATAAGCCTAACCAATGGACGCAGACAACAGAGGGTGAGGATGAGGACATGGGGGGGGGGGGCAATGAGGGGATAAGGACACATATGTAATACCTTAATAATAAGATAAAATAAAAAAAGAAAAAGAAATGTAAGATTTAAATCCATAGGACAAGTTGATGTGTTTAGCAAATTATCAAAGGTCAAGACACATTCTTTTTTTCCCATTTGGAGAAGAGTAAAAGGCCTTAAGTGTAGAGGGTTGGGTTATAAGGGAGATCTTCTATAGCGTTATTAATGCCTGGAGAGAAGGCCAGGGAAGACTTATAGAATCCTATATAATAAAGAGGGAATATGCTAATTGACCCTCATGTCATCACAAAGATGGCGGCACCCACAGCCAATAAGGGGGGAATATGCTAATTGACTGCCATGCCCTCAAAGATGGCGGTGCCCACAGCCATAAGATGGCTGGCAAGGGAGGGCAGTTCTGGTAATCAGGCCAGTGGGGAGGACAGTTGGGGGGGACCAGGCCTGCTGGGGAGGGCAGTTAGGTGTGACCAGGCCAGCAGGGGAGGGAAGTTGGGGGGACTGGGCTGGCAGGGGAGGGCAATTAGGAGCGACCGGGCCAGCAGGGGAGGGCAGTTAGGGGCAAATGGGCCAGCAGGGGAGGGCAGTTAGGGGCGACTGGGCCGGCAAGGGAGGGCAGTTGGGGGCGACCAGGCTGGCAGGGGAGCAGTTAGGAGTCAATCCGGCTGGCAGGGGAGCAGTTGAGGGGCTATCAGGCTGGCAAGCAGAAGCAGTTAGGGGCAATCAGGCAGGCAGGCAGGTGAGTGGTTGGGAACCAGCAGTCCCAGATTGTGGGATTGGGCCTAAACCGGCAGTCAGACATCACCCAAGGGGTTCCAGATTGGAGCGGGTGCAGGCTGGGCTGAAGGACACCCTTTCCCAGTTCACGAATTTTGTGCACCGGGCCTGTAGTCTTCTTATAAACAGCTTGAGTGCTGGGATTCTGGGAGGCCAACCATGAAACCCTACATAATCCTTTATGATTCTGCTAATCTGTCACATAAATCCATGTGTTGTTTTCCTTTATCTTCCTGTCTTACTTCACAAAGCAGCAAGAAGAGATTCATATCTGTATGAAATAGTCGTCAGTTTACTCCATGTTGAAAAACAGATTGCACAATTGCATTCTGCTTAGCTTCCAATTTGCTGGTGTTTAAAGGATTTCCGATCTGAAACTAGTTTGTATTTCAAAATACTGATGTTTAAAAACCGTTGGTTTTTGTCTGTTGCTTTTCTAGCTTGGCTAGTTATTAGGCTGCAAAATGCAAATGCTGATTGCAGGCTTCAGTGTCTCTCGTTGTGCAGAAGGACTGAAGTACTTGCTTTCAGATTGCCACAATTATTATGAAATATCCTAATCCGTTCTGAAATGATGAGCTTTAATACCCACAAATGAGTCCTCTTTTGCTAGTGAAAAATGCAGCTACATAGATAAATCCTCTCATTTCAGAGGTACATAGCATTTATAAATTATACTTATTTATACCCACATCCAACAAGTGTGATAAAGATGTATTAAACGTGTCTCTTTTTTTTCCTTTTAATCCTCACCCAAGGATATTTTTCCATTGATTTTTAGAGACAGTGGAAGAGAGAGGGAAAGACAGAGAGAAATATCAATGTGAGAGAAACAATTGATTGGTTGCCTCCTGCACAAGAGCCCAGGTCTGGGCGAGGGAGGAGCCTGAAACCAAGGTACATGCCCTTGACCGGAATCGAACCCAGGACCCTTTGGTTCGCAGGCCGGCGCTCTATCCACTGAGCCAAACCGGCTAGGGCTAAACATGTCTTGGTAAAATAATTTCCTAATTGGTTTTTGTTCTTAGTAATGCAATTACACAGAACCAAGTGCTGTAAAAACATTTTCTTCATCATTACGATATGCTATTCATCACCTTGATTCTCACTCTAATTGCTGCATGTGTGTGTGACATACCAGGAGGACATGGCCGACAGCAGAAATTGCCCTCACGCTGTTGGCCTTCCGGGCACCCAGACTCTCTTTTGGTAATGTTCTTACTCAATTTCAACAGCTCAGAGTAGGTATTAGTCACTTGGGCATTATCAGCTTTAGTCGATGATTCAGTGCAAATGGCAAGTATCTGCAAAAGAAAAGCATGAAGAGAATTTTACTGGCTTCTGATCTAAAGAACTTGGTAAGCAAGGATAAACTGCCCCAAATGGCTGTATTTGCCGCCGTACACAGGCAAAATCAGCGTGGGCCTCCATCCTCCTGTTGTGTTGACCCATCTCCAAAAAAGGAGCAGGTCCATTAAAGGACAGTTCAGATGTCGGTTCTCCAATCTGCCCTAGAAACAGCATCATGAATGGGCTCTGGGCTCAAAAGCAAACACTGGCTCCCACTTACTAGCCTGGTGACTTTAAGTGAAGTCACTTAAGTTCTCTGAGTCTTTGTGCTTTTTATTTACAAAGTGCAAATAATCTCTTCTTCATGGGTTTGTTAATTGAATAAAATAATGCACTTAAAGGTCTTTGCACAATTCTTGGCTCATAATAAATAAAAAGTCAATAAGCAGTATTATTGTCAATTATTATTGCTACCATTATTATAAAGTTCCACTGAGGGGCAGCATAGTGAAGTAGGAAAAACCATGACATTTCAAAATGACTGCTGTTTGAATCCCAGCTCTGCCACCAACATGTGACTTTAGGCAAGTTTTATAACCTCACCGGTCCTCAATTTCCTGATCTGTACTTCCTGTCTTGAAGGGTTAAGGGTTATTGTGAAGGTAAAAAATGATACTTTCTTCCAAGCCTGGCATGTAGCTTATAGCATGTTCTATTTCTTCTCCTTTTATACATTGTCATAGAATCAACAGTTTTGATGAATCCTTCTGGTTATCAAATCATACAATAAATCTAACAGAATTTTCTTCACCTTTGTTCAGAAAAAAAAGAACTTCACTTAATAGAGAACCAATCTTTAATCTATTTTTGGCTCCTGTCTTCTGGAGATAAAAGTTCATCCAGTGATGTTGTATCAAATTTATCTGTTATAGACTAGAGTTCCTAGAAAAATGTTTGGGCCCTGGCCAGGTGGCTCAGCTGGTTGAAACATCATCCTGCACAACAAAAAGGTTGTGGGTTCGATCCCCAGTCAGGGCACGTATGTTTCTCCCTCTTCTCCTCCCCTCACTCCCTCTCTCTCTAAAGTCAAGAAACATATTCTCAGGTGAGGATTAAAAAAATGTTTGGAAACACTTGATGGTAATGTTTTTCCCCCAGGTTTCCTACTATTTATTTTTATTTCTCTAAACATGAATTCAAATAATCTCTCATCTTTTGTGTAAAATGTACATTCTATTGCCAAGCATCAAAAAATTTAAACTATTAGTTCTGGGGATTTTTTCTCATGGTCATTTTTCATAGTTTTCATGGCATATATATTTTTTGTATTTTATGATATAGCGATAATACTGACATCTTCTGAGTCATGAGAACTAAATGTGCTACACAGATAAATCACTGCCACAGGAATCCCTATCTCTTCCCTTTCAGCCCTTCCCCCTGTGGTCACCACGCCTGTATCCCCTTCAGGTCACAGGATACCATGGGACCTCCAAAGAAGGAAGAAGGAAGATATGGCTGTCCACTTTTCCTCCTCAGATGAATGTATTTAAAAATGCATTACTAATATCTAGTCTTCCAGGAGGGAAAATAATACCAAAATAGCAAGAAAATATCTGACTTGTTCAAGGTCACTCGTTAGCAAAAGATAAAGAGCTAGGACTTGTCTAAGTCTCCTAACGCCTATTACATGTTGTTTCCCTTCCACCCAAGAGGAGGTGAACTTACCAGAGAATACAGCTTACTTTCTATATGAAAACAACTCTATCTAGAGAACAACTAAGACACAGATCAGAGGAATTATATCTGAATATGCTGTCTTTACTATCAAGCTACTGAGTCTTCAATCCAACAGACATTTCTTGAGTCAGGTTCTGGGACTAAAAACATTGATTGTAATAAAAAGTGAATGTTTAGTTTCCAGAAGCAGATTTGCACATGAGCATGTGATACGTAATAGATTGAAAACTTGGGGATGTTGTACCCTTAATATTTGCATGACTGTTACTTTTTAAAACACATTTGAATCTATGATCTTTTCATACAGCTTTGAATAAAAAAATGTATTATCATCAATTTATCTTTTCAGGACAGTTCCCTACTTCTTACTTTCTCTACAGGTCATCCTGCCTTCCTGTTAATATCAATTCTTCTTCTAGATCAGAGAATTTACAGCTAATAAATAGCAATTGAATTGAGCACTCTAGAAAATAATAATGCAATTGAAAGCATACCAAAATGTTTAATGGAAAGGGCTTTCACAAGAAACCATTCAAATTTTTACGATCCTTATTCCATTATTACCTCATTGTTCTATGTGATAGCCTGGAATTAAATATACTAACCATTTAACATTCCAGATATTGCCAGCACATGCAAGCATCCAGAGTTGATACCCAATTGTGTGTGTGTGTGTGTCCAATGGCAAGAGGACCCTATCCCTCTTGGTATGCTGATTTTACCTAATATTCATGAGACTATCTTATGACCAGGCCCACAATCCTTGGTTTAAATGATCAAATGCTCAGGGACACAGCACATTTTATATCTATGGAGTATTGCATTAGTGCTATTTCTGGAAAACTGCATATACTCAGCTTTCTGGAGCTGTCTAAAAGAAACTACCTAATTTATTTTGTTTCAGCTTTCAAGTTCTTGATTGGAAATCAAAATCTACTGTGCAAAGTACATTCAGAATTGGAGCAATGTGCAACCTGAAGTATAGCACTGAAGAGACACAAATATCCTGGCCATGAAGCACAGATACCAACCTCACTCATATTTGTTCACACCTGCTTCACAGAGTTGAATTTCTAGAAACATTCCTTATTTAGTTCAGCATCAAAAAATTATGTCAAGAATGAAAAAGAAAGCTGGGTTTGAAGAGTATGTTGTGACTGCTGCATGATGAGATGTAAGCAGGGCTCCATATAGCTTGTATTTTTTAAAAGTTTTTGCGTTAGCTCAAGATTGCAGTATGCAAAGATGTAACCCAAACTTTCCAGGCAGAAGCTGAGGCATTTTGACTGTGACAAGGCAGGAAACCCACAAAGAAGTAAATGAGCTGAGTGCTCAAAAATTTTTTAATCAGAAAAATCTCTTAAAAAGGTGTAAAAATAAGTTAAATCAAACTCTGAAATGTGAGTAAACTAAAGCAAGTAATGAACAAATGCGGGGGGGGGGGGGGAGGAATCGAAATAACTTTAAATCTCTGTCATAACAAAGATTAAAAATCAGAGAAAACTCAATTGTATATTCTTCTGGGAATGATAATATTAGCTACTCCATTAATCAATGATTAAGCAAGTACTTTGTTGAATACCTACTACATGCCAGACAGATACCTTGGAGTAAACAGATAAAGATTCTACTCTCAAAGAGTTTACATGTAAGCCGTCTATTTCTAACCAAAGCCCAGAAGGGAGTTTATTCAAGACAATCATTGTGCTCAGAGACTGCAGGAAAATGCTGTGTTCACCAAGGAATATAGTGGTCATCCAGAGGGTGCAGTGCTGGAAGGTCAGGGGTTAAGAAAATAGAAAGAAGGGGGAACAGAGGGAACATTTCAATAATAAAGAAATGTTTCAGCAGAAAATTATTTTAACACAACAAACTGTTGAGTGTTTATTTCTAGTTGGCAAGACTATGAGTGAGTTGTTGTGGTTGTGGGTGTGTATGTGTGTGTGTGTGTTTGCTTTAAAACATGTTTTTCTATACGGGACAAGTGTTAGTTGTATAATAAAAAATAAAATAGCCGAAACCGGTTTGGCTCAGTGGATAGAGCGTCGGCCTGCAGACTGAAAGGTCCCAGGTTCGATTCCGGTCAAGGGCATGTACCTGGGTTGCAGGCATATCCCCAGTAGGAGATGTGCAGGAGGCAGCTGATCGATGTTTCTCTCTCATCGATGTTTCTAACTCTCTATCTCTCTCCCTTCCCCTCTGTAAAAAATCAATAAAATATATTAAAAAATAAAATAAAATAAAAAGGGACAACTGTAGAGGTAGCAGGATGGCGTTAAGCCTAAAGATATTTGATTCATCATTTGTGCTATTCTTTTTCAATAAGATTAGACAATCTGAATAATAACAGTAGTGAATCTATAACAGCAGCCTAGTATTTGGGAGGTGGAAAATATTCTAAATTATTTGCACTTAATTATTAGCACTTAATCCTTCATATAAATTTCCTATCTTTTGCTGTGCTAGGTTTCAATAGTAGTCCTATAATTTTACTAAATCCAACATCATAACCATTCACCTTTAATTGGATATATTTCCTTAATCGAGTGTTAGTATCCAGTATAATAAAATAAAATTATTAGTCATTTAAAAATGCATGTTAATAAAGTGACTTAAAAGTTTGATATCTCAAATTGAAAGTGGACATTTTAACTCCTTGTGGGGAACTTCCAACTGAATGGTGAGAGTAGGTGGATGATGGGGTTCCAGGGAAAAGAGTCACCCTCTACCTACCATGCAAACTCTCTTTCAAAATTCAGCTAAGAGGTAACAGAAGGCAATGGGTTACTTCTGAGGATGGTAGAAAGATAAAGTGAGATTTTTTTTTTTTTAAAGTGTTGCCCTGGGTGGTTTGGCTCAGTGGAGAAAGTGTCGGCCTGTGGGCTGAGGGGTCCCAGGTTCGATTCCGGTAGGGGGCACATGCCCGGGTTGTGGGCTCGACCTCCAGTGGGGGGCATGCAGGAGGCAGCCGATCAGTGGTTCTTTCTCATCATTGATGTGTCTATCTCTCTTTCCCTCTCACTTTCTCTCTGAAATCAATAAAATATATATATTTTTAAAAAGTGTTGACACCAGCAGTCTCTAGCTAATTCCTAAGATCTTAGTCATATAACCTGAAATTTGGTATTTCACTTTATTTACCATTTTAGAGCAGAAAGGGTTTTAGAGATGACCCAATTCAAGCCCCTCAGAGGAAGCTGCGCCCCCAAACTCGTGTAGAGATTGGTCCATGGCATACTGCTACCTCAAGAGAGTCAGGACTCTTATGGCCTGAATCACATCTACCCCACCTCTAAATTCTTAGGTTGAAGTCTTAACCGCCAGTACCCCCAGGTAACACCATATTTAGAGATAAGGTCTTTAAAGAGATAATTAAGTTAAAAGTGAGGTCTGTAGAGTATGCCCTAACTCATAGGGACTAGTGTCCCTATAAGAAAGAAGAGGAAATTTGGCCACGGACACAAAGGGAAGAAGGTATAAAGACAGGGAGAAGGGCATTCATAAGCTAAGCAGAGAGGCTTGGGACAGGGCCTTTCCTCATGGCCTTTGGAAGGGTCCAACCTGGTCAACAACTTGACTGCAGATGTCTAGCCTCCAGAACTGTGAGAAAACGAAAGTCTGTTGTTTCAGCCACCCAGTCTGTGGTCCGTGTGGTGCAGCCCTAAGAAATCAATACAGCCTCTTGATTCCCTCAGATTCTGAACCTGAAGGATGTCATGGCACACATGCACCTGGGATTCCTCATAGCTGAGCACAAGCATTTCTCATCTTGCACGAACGCTGAGCTAAATAAACAAAAGATTTCAAATGGTTTTTAAAACCGGTATCATCAGGGGCTGATAAGAGCTCAAACCTCTTCCTCCCAGCCTTCCAGGCCCCACTAGGTGGGTTGACATTTCATTGTCCTCTGCCACCGAGAACACAAATGGAAAGATATATGAAGCTCAGCTGATTAATTCTGCTCACTTGCTTTCTAGACTTTTAGTTACTTATCAACACTAGCAGAAAAAGAAATTCTAAAGATACCATGAAAAAAATAAATAAATAAAAATAAAGATACCATGAATAGTTCACTATTTCCAATTATATAATGCACCTCTAACATATTTGTGTAAAAAATAAGGAAACAGTAATGACATTTTGAGGTAGGTACATTATTGAAAAACTGTCATATAAATAGATAAGATAAATTTCTACATGAAAAAGGCAAATGAAGATTCTATTCATTCTTTTTTAAAAAACATATAAGTAAAAATACAAGGTAATCTTATCCTAATAATGTCTTCTTTCTTCCTTAAGATCAGTTTCTGGGAAGACCAGGAGAGAGACAGTTGAGGCAGGCTAGACCCCTGACCAATCAAGCAAAACATAACATAAAATGAGGAGCCTAGAAAGTTCCGTCTGGGATTAGATTTTGAGTTTAGTGCTAACATTTGAAAAATAGTTCTCAAAACCCTGAAGGACATCAGAATCAAGTAGTGATGCTTAAAAAAAAATGTGCTTAGGTCCCACTAGAGACCCAAAGATTCAGGATCTCTGAGAATGAGGCTCTCCTTGTGATTATCTTCAACAAGCACCCCAGTTATTGTGATATTCACCGCAGTGGAGAACAACTGGGCTCTGGGTGACTGGGGTGACTCAGTAGTTGAGCGTCAACCTATGAAGCAGAAGGTTACTGTTTGATTCCAGGTCAGGGCATATGCCTGGGTTGTGGGCTCAGTCCCTGGTGTGGGGCATGCAGGAAGCAGCCGATGGATGGTTCTCTCTCATCATTGATGTTTCTCTCTCTCTCTCTTTGTCTCTCTCTTCCTCTCTGAAATCAATAAAAAAAAATTTTTTTTAAAAAAGGGAAGCAAAATAAAGGTTGTAAGTTACACTTACATGTGAGGATGTAAGAGCTTTATAGATTAACAACATTTGTAAGTGTTTTGCACTTGCAATTCAGAATTCGACTTTTCATGGAGAAATCGTGACCCTTCTAAAAATAAGCCTGAATAAAACAGGTCATCTTTGGTGGAAGAAAAGGATAAAGGAAGGGCTATAAAATCCTAAACTAAAGCCGTATAGTCCTCATGCCCAGAGGAGCCACAGTGGGAGCACAGAAAGAGTAAAGCACTCAGGGGGAGCAGAAAAGAATGAGTAGGAAGGGCTTGTCTAAAGGGCTTGTCTAGAGGGGATGCCATTTGATTCAGAATAAGAGCCACATGGCGTGTGGACCCACATCTTTCTAAGAGAAACCAAAATCCTCCAACATTTAAATGGTGGCAACTAATATTAAAAATATATACATACACATACATACATATTCTGTGTGTTAATACCATGCAGTCTAAATAAAACAGTCTGGGGCACTGTAGGCCCAACTTTTGAAATTAGGCCTAGATCCATACAGACACTTAAATGAAAAAAAAAAACTGTCTATGGTACTAGGATCTAGACACCTCTTGTGACGATCGCTAGAAACCAAAGCTCAATTTTCAGCCAGGGGCAAGAACCTTAACCCACCTGCTCTAAATTCATTCTTTCTCTTTCTCTTTCTCTCTCTCTCTCTCCCTCTCTCTCCCCCCTCCCCCACCACCTCCAAGATCTTTGCCCTCAGAAATCAATATTGACCTTTCTCACATCTTATATTTTCATGGCCTCCCAGAATACAGAGGGGAGTAAATCTATAATGCTGCAAGTTTTAACGAAAGGACAGCCTGTTGTTAATGAATCCAATGCTGAGTTTATTGTAAATATGCAAGTTTATTCCAGTCGCAGCTTAACAAAACCTGCAGCAGGCTTGCTCACTTTGCTGGGCTGAGTACACCCACCAGTTGGATTTGTAGTAAGATTTGCAAATTTATAAGATTTCCTTGCTCAAAATGCGTAACTTCATACTAAATTCACTATCATACCCACTTAATGGAGCATGTGCTAGTTGTCAAATATTGCTGTGAATGCTGATTCTAAATGCCATAGGTGGGAGTGGCATGGTTACACAAAAGTTCATTCCAAATTAAGAGCAGAGGTGTGATCAAAGGGGACATCTTGTTCATTTCCTTTTATGGAAGATGGAGTCACCAATCTTACAACAATCAACTTTCTAATTTGGGCTTTACTACTCATGTTCTCACTTCAAAAAATTTAACAAAATAATTTATCAAAATAAAATAAAAGTAAAAAACAATAAGGATTAAAGATACTTACTTGGTGTTGGGAATCCAACAACATAAAAAGCTAAAAACACTTTATTTTTCTTTTTAAAGCCAGGATTTTCCAGGAAATGATTATAACTTATGAGGCAGTTAAATGCTGTTTTCCCACTTTTGTGAATGGATGCACACACACAGCACAAAAAGTACAATACATACATAATGTATGTATCAATAATACATGGGCTAAACAAAACAGAGACTGGGGCAGTGAAGGGCCAGTTTTTTAACAGGCCTAAATCTATACTCATGTGAAAAAACAGTCTACTGGATCCAGAAACCTTTTGTAAGGTACTTACAATAGTTCTAAAATAAATTTTAGGTAATTATATATATATATACACATATACACACACACACATACACACACACACACACACTATATATATATGGCTTTGGTAATAATAAATATATATGTATATATACGTGTGTGTGTGTGTGTGTGTGTATATCCCAGTACATTTAAAAATTGTTTCCTTTATAGTAAACTAAAGGCCTGGTGCATGAAAATTCATGCACTGGCGGCGGGGGTGGTGTGTCCCTCAGCCCGGCCTCCTCACAGTCCGGGAGCCCTCAGGGGTGAGAGATGCCCCCAACACACCTCTGCTGCTGCCACTGTGAGGGTGTGATGGTCAATTTGCATATTGCCACTTCATTATATAAGATTATAAGTAATAAAATAATGTGATAAGAATTAGAGTAACGTAAGGTCATTTAATAAATGCTCTCTCTATAATGCATCCAATAAATATTATGATATGAAAATTATGTAAAAATAGAAAAAGATTGATGAATACACAAACTGATAAGAGGCAGGCTATAAAAAGCACTGAATGCATATGCAATTTTGTACATGTGCATACAAGGCCAGGGAGGCTGTAAGTAAAACTAAAAACACTTGTATTAGGTGGTGAAATAATGAATGACTTTTCTTTTTCAAGAATTACTTTTTGTTTTACATCATATGGTCAATGTCTCTATATTTACCTATTTAAAAAAGAAGAAAGAGATGGAGTCACTGTCCTAATTTGGGTTAACTTGCTTTTCATCTTATGGATCAAATTTGAAATTATGTACTTTTATTATTTTTTTAATCATAAGTAAATAGTCTTTAGTACCTATTAGAAAACATGGGACTCATTAAGGGACTTTTGAAACCCAAAATAATTTGCCAAAAGGTATTTAACTCACAAGGGGTTTTCAAGAGGGGGATTTCCTTATTCAGGTTTTTGATCATTTCTTAGCAAACAGTTATTCTCTCCAACTGATAGTTGTTCTATAGTGATCCAGCTGCCCTAAAGCATTCTTGTGGCCTTCAGAGAGATTCCTTCAAAATATCGACACTTCCATGATAAGAACTATTTAGAAGGAAATTACTACTGTCCCAAAGAGATATACTCAGAAACAGCACCCTCTTTGCAAGAGGGATACCTCAGCCACAAAGTGAAAAGTGTTGAATCTCAACCCCAAGCCAAGCTCCCCAGCTTAGAGCACCAGAGCTGAGAACAGGTGCCCACAAAACTATGAATATCAGTGGGGATGCTTCCCACCAGGGAGAAATGAAAGTCTGCTAGAGACACAGGTACCCTCCTAAAGGGTCACAAAATCTCACTCACAGCCACGCACCCTGGGATCTGGTGGAGTGGGTTAGAGTCACTTGAGAAAGAGACTGGGGTTTGTGACTCTGAAGAGGGAGCTGAAGGAGCATCCACCAGGATTCCTGTGAGGACTCATTCTCCCATACCACAGGCCTCATCTTTCTTGGGTGGAGCACTCCCCTGCAGATGGCATCAGCCTGGGGGGATGCAATAGCCTTCCCTGGACTCCCTGCTGTCCCTCCCTGTGGAGCTTATGCCTTATTGCGCAGTCAGCTGCCTGGGCTGGGGTGTAGGCAGACTCAGGGGGTGTCAGTGACTACGTTGTGTGGCTTTGGGATGGGGGACATGCCCCCTAATTTCTCATGAACCTGACCAGCAATGCCTCCCCACCACGAAAAATCTGCTGTCACCATGCTTGGGGATCCTGGCAAATGCAACCTCCTGACTGCTAGTGGCTCCACCCTGCCGAGGTCTGGGCAGAATCCAGGCAAGACTGAGTCGTGTGACTCAGGGGTGGGAGCCACTACCCCCACCCCCCAAGCCTGACGGATACCTCTCCCTCCTGGGAGATCCACTAGCCCCATCCTCCTGACTCCTTATGTCCCCACCCTGCTGAGACTGAACTCCTGACAGAATCTGGAAACACTGAGTTGCATGGCTCTAGGACAAGAGCCATTTTCCCCCTCACATGCCAGACTGGTGCAGAGCCCTCCCTTCACACGGCCAAATCTTGGTCTCTTTGGACCTGATAAACTGCTGGCCTGACACTGATCAGTGGCCAGCCTCAGACAGCATCAGAGCAGGGTCCAATTAGCTTCAAAAGTGGTACCAGACCCTGCTGAGGTGTAATCTGCCTCCTGTGGTCAGCACCTGCACAGCAGCTTGTACACTGCAGTCAGGGTCAATCCTCACAGTCACCCAGCCTGAGGGATGGCCTCGTGCATGAATGGGGCAATAACAATCAAGATTCATTTACAAAAGGAGGGGCCACATAACCCAACAAGGGACATTCCTGGAGCGCCCAACCCAACTGATCAAGGAGTCTGTGCCACTGGTCCCCCAGGACACCTACTACATAAGGCCACTATACAAAGGCTAAGAGATATAGCAGATCTATCTAATACATAGAAACAAACATAAAGAGGCAGCCAAACTGGGGAGACAAAGAAATAAACTCCAAATAAAAGAATAGGAAACCTCCAGAAAAAGAGCGAAATGAAATGGAAGTAAGCAATTACCAGAAATAGAGTTCAAAAAAGTGGTTAAAAGGATACTCAAGAAACCTAGTGAGAACTTCAACAGCATGAAAAATGACATAGAACGCATAAAAAAATAAAGAATACAATATCTGAAATAAAGAATACACTAGAAAAGAATAAACAGTAGATTAGATGAAGCAGAGGATCGATTCAGGAAGACAAGGTAGCAGAAAATACCCAATCAGAGCAGCAAGAAGGAAGAATAATTCTAAAAAATGAGGATAGTTTAAGGGACCTTTGGGACAATATAAAGCATAACATTTGCATTATAGGGGTACCAGAAGGAGGGAGAGTGCAAGGGATTGAGAACCTATTTGAAGAAATAATGACCAAAAACTTCCCTAACCTGGTGAAGAAAAAAGACACACAGGTCCAGGAATGCAGAGTCCCAAACAAGATGAACACAAAGAGGTAGTTGGAGGTGAAAGAGGGCATAGAGGGGATAAATGGTGATGGAAGGAGACTGAATTTGGAGTGGTAAACACATAATACGATAAACAGATGAGGCAGTATAGAATTATACATGTAAAACCTATATAATTTTATTAACCAATGTCAAGCCAATAAATTCAATTTAAAAGAAAAAGAAACTTCAGAATAGAGGTGTAACATTAGGCAAGTGTGGGTGCAAGGCAGGCCTCTGTGTAACTAAATTTAAAAGATTCACTCTAGGAGGGAGAAATGGAGGACAGACTACAGAATGTAAACAACGATTATCTAGGTGATAGGGTTATGTCAGGTTTTTTTTCTTTTTACTCATCTGCATTTATAAATTATATTTAATAAATCTTAATTTTCTAGGCCACATATCCTATAAATAAAGGGTGTCCCAAAAATATATAACTACACTTTGAATAATTATAAAGGCCGTGTTTATTAAAATACATTTCATTTTCAAAATTAAACTAACAGCTGTTAAAGTATACATTTTTTGGAACACCTTGTATAATAAATTGTATTTAATTTATAATTTTATAGATAGCATAATAATGTGAATATGTAAATAAATGTATGTATATAGATGAATGTGTGTGCATGCATTCTTTCAGAAAAGCAAGTTTCCTTTGTGCTTTAAATATGCACCTCTGGTAAAGATGCTATAGTATAAAGTTAAGTAAGTATAGCTTCCGGCTTTGATAATGTTGCTACACGCACTAGTATTGCTCTCCCTGAACTAGGGGAGATTTCCAAAGCAAACAACATTGCAATAATGTAGTCATTAATTATAAGGAAGAGAAAGGATGTGGGTTTTTTAATTTATTGATTGATTTTAGAGAGAGCGAGGGGAAGAGAGAGAAACATCGATTTGTTGTCCCATTTATTCATGCATTTATTGGTTTATTCTTCTTATATGCCTTTTCAGGGGATCAAACGCACACCCTGGGCGTATCAGGATAATGCTCTAATAACTGAACTACCCGCCAGGGCAAGAAGGATGTGATTTGAGACTATAAACGGTTTCTCAATTTTTATTCTTAAATTTTCTCTAAGGAAGTTTCTAAAGGCCCCAAATATTGCACCTTATTTCTGAAGGAACCAGGGAGAATTAATTTTTCCAATCAGGGAGAATTTTTTTCCCCCAAAATCATAAGATGGTGCCAGACATTATTGTGTTTGATTTTCTTTCAACTTATGTTTTTTGTTTTATTTTTGGAAATGGGTGCAATCAACAAACTCCCTGGACTTTGGAATTAAATTAAATCCCGGCCTTGTCACCTATTAGCTGTGCAATCTTGGTTGAAAAATTTTCCAAACCCTATTTTGCCATCTGTAAAACGGACATGAAGACATCCTCCTCGCTACACAGCTGCTGGGAGAATTGATTGAGATCATGTTTATTAACACTCCTAACACAGTGCCTGGAACTTCGGTGGGACCCAATAAAATAAGAATCCATTGGTTTTCAGAGGCTTTGAGAGCCATTGAGCCTGCTGAGGCCACGATTATTCTATTAGCCACCGGCGAGCTGAGAAGCGGATTCCAAAACAGGCCAAGTGCAGACGCCAGGGCACGTGAGCGGCGCGAGCCGGCAGCACAGCGCTGAGCCCGCGAATCCCCCAGCCCCGAGTTCACAAACTCGCGTGGGAGTGCACGCTAAGGAAGATTCCCAGGAGAAAATGAAAAGCAGGAAGGGAAAAAACAACACAGAGACAGTGACAGACTTGCAGTCCTAAGGAGAGGAGGCATTTCCGGAAGCAAACAAAAACAGTTTCTTTTTCTGCTTGGTGACAAGAGAGTAAACAAGGCGCCAGCAGCTCCAAGTTCGCTTTTGCAAAAAGAAACGGTGCGGCCAGAAGCCTCAGGTGCAACCGCCGCCTCGGGCTTATTCCCTAACTTTGGGGGGGAAACCGGCGATGTCAGTTCCAGCCCGCGTTCACCCACCGCCGGGCGCGCACTCCCGCCGCCCGGAGCGGACCTGTGGCCGCCCTGGTAAGCGACCCCCAGACCCCCCAGGTCCCGGCACCCGGAGCTGCTCGGTCTGCCTCGCCTCAAACCCCAAGAAAAGCGAGTTCCCGAGCTTCCTAGCAGTCCCGGGGGCGCTGTGGATCGCCATCCCGGGGCGCGGCCGCCCTCCGCCCCCCCATTCCCCCGCGCCGCAGCGCCCGCCCCACCCCGGCGGGCAGGACTCACCAGGAGCAGGAGAACCCCGATCCGGGGCATCGCTGGGGAGCGATCCGACGAAGTAAAAGAGCTTTTCCAAGTCCCGGCAGCTCGGGTCACCCCTCCGGGGAGAAATGACAGCCCCGCCCGGCCTCTCCCGGGGCCCAGCACTAGGGCGGGGTGACTCACAGCTCCCTACTTCTCTCTCCAGAGTGTCTCCGAGCACCTGTGCGCGACGGTCCCTGAAGCGACCAGAGGAAATGCACACGCCCCCCCCCCCCCCCGGGCCAGGGGGAGGGGAGGGGAGGAAGCCCTGCGGGGAACTCCTGGCTGGGGAGAGCGAAATTGATTCAGCTCCTGCTCTGGGGGGATGGGACGCAGAGCTGGGGGTGGAGAGAGTGAGGTTTATTGCACAAATGGGCATTCCCCATTCAGGGGGCATTTCCGCAGTCGCCTGCCTCCTCCCGCTCCGAGGAGGACCCCGAGTTGCTGTCCTATGGGAACTCCTCAGTACTAACTGGGAAGGTTGGGCAGGACTTGAACTCTGACTGGGAGCTCTGAACACACTAGTCCTGCGCGGGGCCGGGAGCCTTCGCTGGTGGCTGAGAACACCCGCCCTCGCTCAGCCGCGAGAGGGGGGGTCGCGGGGTCCTGACTAGTGTGTGCAGCGACCGTGATCCACCGAGAAGGTTCACGCGTTGTGCTGCGGGTATTCTGCAAGGGGCGGCGGACTCCTTGGCTTTTACTTCTCAAAAGGAGAACAAAGCTTACTTCCTACTCCTGACAAATCCCCGAGCTCTGGCTGTATTTAAGGTTTACAATTACTTCCCCTCACCTCCTTTATTACTCATTTCCTGGTCGATTTTCTTAAAAAAAAAAAAAAGAAAGAAAAGAAAAAAAAGAGGTGGGGTGGGGGTAATTCTTTGGTGCTCGGGTTAACACCTCTCAGTTATTTTGGAAAAGTAGATCTGTCTGTTTAGGTAGTTTGCAAGAATTTGCAGGAGGGGAAGTTTGTATGACTTGTGGGGTTTTTTTGTGGTTGTTATAAAATATGTTTTTATTGATTTCAGAGAGGAAGGGAAAGGGAGAGAGAGAGAGATGGAAACATCAATGATGAGAGAGAACCATTGATTGGTTGCCTCCTGTACGCCCCCTACTGGGGAATCAAGCCCACAACCCAGGCATGTGCCCTTGACTGAAATGGAACCCAGGACCCTTCAGTTCCCAGGCCGATGCTCTATCCACTGAGGCACACCAGCCAGGACATGACTTATTTTTTGAGCTGCACTTGTGACCAATCTTGTAGGTGTTGGTGTGCTTGTCTCTGCCTCGTCTTCCGGGGAGGTTAGTGAGAGCTGCGAGGAAGACCATGGCTGTGCCAGTCCTGTTCCTACAGTTCCCAGCACAGAATACACATAAAAGGAAGGGAATGGGGCTAGGGCTGACGGTGTGTTATCTCTGCAACTTTCCTGTAAATCTAAAGCTTTTATAAAATAAAAAGTTCATTGGAATAAAAAAAAATTATAAGAAGGAAGGGAAGAGAGAAAAGAGAGAAGAGAGTTGACAAAATCACCATCTCTTTAGAGTGAATTATGAGCCGGCAACTTTAAAAAATGGTTCTTTCATACTTAATATTTATCATTTTAGCCCAGTGAGGTGAGTGACTAGTAAACTTACTTTACAAATAAAGAATTGTAGCCAAAAGAGTTGAAGCAACATTGGCAAAGTTTGATAGTTGGTAAACAGCAGAGCCAGGAATTAAACTTTGATATTCTTGCTCCCGAAGTCCTCACCTTTCTAACCACCCCCCTTTTCCACACCTAATTCCCCCAAGTTCAACAAGTGCTTTGGGGGGGGAGGAATGTTTCATGGTCAAATGATTTCAGAAAATTTGGGGTTAATTTAATTTAAAGGGGCCTCTTAATCCAAAAATTCTCAGAGCTCTTAATATGCTAATATGCATCTTGACTATCTAAGAGGGGGCTATGACATGAATTTACCCCCAAACTTCCTTGTCTTCTTTGTGGAGTCCTTTGAAGAGGACCTAGTGAATGATCACTTCATGGATGCTGGTGTTCTGGGGAAAACAGTTTGGACATCTTTAAAGGCCATTTTTACTTTATTTATTTTTTTATTATTCATTTATTTTTGTATTTTTTATTTCAGAGAGGAAGAGAGAGGAAGAGAGAGAGAAATATCAATGTATGTACCAAGGATCAAACTCACAACCTAGGTATCTGCCCTGGCTGGGAATCAAACCCACAACCTTTTTTTTTTTTTAGTGTACAGGATGACATTCCAACCAACGGAGCCACCTAGCCAGGGCAAAGGTAATTTTTACTTTAATTATACATTCCTAAGACCTCTGATCCTTCAAGAACAAATAAACAAATCATTTTTTAATCGTAGAATTTCAGGCATTCTACCAGATGTGGGAGATATTTTGGACCCAACCATCCTGATTGTATTCAAAACATGCCACATAAGTTAAAGCCCACTTCTATTCTAAAGATACCCTGGCCATTGAACACGTCATTCTGAATAACATTTAAACAGGTATCTAAATATGTAAAAAGCTGAGGGAAGAAAACCTTCAATACCTTTTCACCACCAAGTGTATTCCTTCTCTTCATGGACCTAATGTTCAAAAATTTTTTGTCGACCAAATTGCTACTGCAATAAGTTGACTTTGTTCATTCTCAACTGTAATGAGCATCTATGACTGTTTTTCCTACATCTTTTCCCCTTCTTCCTGGTAATAGCACTTCCAAGTTGCCTTTGGGAAAATAGATCCTCTTCCCTCTATTTAACTCTTTGTAGAAGTCAGTTTTAGAAAAACAGGGCCATTAGAAGAGATAGAGATAGAGATAGAGATAGAGATAGAGATAGAGATAGAGATAGAGATAGAGATAGAGATAGAGATAGAGATAGAGATATAGAAGTATCTATTATGTTTAGATCGACAGATGGATTTTAAAAAACTGGCTTATGTGAGTGTGGAACCTGTCAAGTCCCAAACTGCAAGGTAGGCTGGCAGGCTGGAGACTCAGGAAAGAGTTGCAGTTTGAGTCCAAAGTCAGTCTGCTGGCTGAATTCCCTCTCTCTCAGGGGAGCTCTTATTTAATTATTAATCCCATCCCAAAAGAACATATATACCTTCACAGAAACATCCAAAGCAGAACCGAGTATTTGGGTCCTGTGGCCTAGTCAGATCAACCACTACAGGAGCACTGACACCAATCCAGGGCTTTTGTGTGTATGAAGGTGGGAGGACCATGAGGAGGACAGAAAACTCCATTTGGTTAAGGCAACTAGCACATCACATTCGATGGGAGTAAACGTGACTTTTGCTGGGAACAGGAGGACCTGATCCCTTCTCCACTGGATCTGAAGTGGGACCATGTGAAGTGTGGGACTGCTGCGGTTGTGAAGAAAGCTTGTGGGCCTGCCAGCACTGAGGACACAGTCAGCCTAGGCTGAAGAGAAACTGTGCTGAGAGGCAGAGCCTGAGAGTGCCACCTGAGTCCTGCTGTCATCTTGAAATCAAACCCTGGACTCCCACAGTTACCCAACACCATACAGTCTCAATTTTTGCTTAACCCCGATTCTTACAACTAATAGAGTCCTAATTGATATATCACCAGAGCTTATGATCAGCATAAGAAGTCCTGTTACCAAGTTAACTATTACAATTTCAGCCTTAAGTAAAGATAATTGTCTACCCAGGCCTGAGGAAATAGCAAAATAACTAGGAACATTCTTTCTACTAAAGAATTTTTCTATCACTAGAGGGTGCTAGATACTATCTCAGCCAAGTAAGGAAGAAACTGAATAATTTCATGTCTATTAATTAATCCTATATAATAAAAGGGTAATATGCAAATTGACCCTAACAGTGGAATGGCCAGGAAGGACCGGTCGCTACAATGTGCACTGACCCCCGGGGGCAGACACTCAATGCAGGAGCTATCCCTGGTGGTCAGTGCACTTCCACAGGGGCAACGCTGCTCAGCCAGCAGCCGGCTCATGGCTGGCCAGCGCAGTGGTGGTGGGAGCCTCTCCCACCTCTGTGGAAGCGCTAAGGATGTCCAACTAACGGCTAAGCTCTTAGTCGGATATCTCCTGAGGGCTCCCAGACTGCAAGAGGGATATCTGACTGGCCAGCTTAGGCATGATCCCCCTCAGAAGTTTATTTTATCTTATTTTTGCAATTTGCAAATGGTCCTCTCAAGGCCACGTGGACCACCAACATCTCTTATAAGTGACAATTTAGGTGGGCCCTGCCCATACCTACCAACATCAGTGCCTTTTACTGTCCTGTACTGTTTTCCTTCTTCACCAGATTAGAGGGTGTAAGCATTGCCTGCACTCCATCATCTTCGCTTCTCCACAAAGAAAACAGGATTTTAAAATTTTTTCTGGAAAAGAACTACAAAGGAATTGTTAGATTAGGCCTAAGCCGGCAGGTGGACATCCCTTGAAAGCTCCTGGACTGCAAGATGGCACAGGCCGGGCTGAGGGACACCCCCCCCCCCCCACCCAAGTGCATGAATTTTCATGCACCGGGCCTCTAGTAGAAATATATTTAGGTTCTTGGGAAAAGGAAGAAAAAGGAGGAAGTGCTTTGATATAGACAGAGAATCCATGACCCTGATCACAGAGACATTTTCATCTCCCAGAGAACATATTTCTTACAAGGTTAAAGAAATGATGCAGGATTAAGCCCACCCAACTGAGTCACACCAGCTTGGGTACTAATAGATATATTTTAAATAAACTTACTTTGTTTCTAACCAAGGTTATGTTAAACTATTGCATTATAACTGCAAATGGATAATCAACATTCCTTCCCCAAAGTAGAAAGTAACCATAAAAATAAATACAGAACTATTGAAACAAAATATTTGTCTATATACCTCTAAAAATTGTTTCCCGAACCACCAGTGGTAAGGGCAGTAATTATGGAAAGGTTGACTTAAGGCCTAGCAGCCTGTTCTCTGTTTTAGCCTTTCTCCCTGCCTCCAAATGACCATCAGAGAAAAGACCAACAAACCAGGGCCTCAGACTCTTCCCAGGAGACTAGAAGGGAGGTGACGTGTGAGAACAAGAGAAGATGTCATTGTAGTCATTGTCTCTGACGCCCATGTAGTGCTGGAAGAGCGAGATTTGGTCGGGGGGAGCGGGGAGGGGAGCCCTCTACCATGACATCAGCCTTTCCTATTAAAACAGGCTGAGGGACAGCTTAAGGCAGATGATGGATGGGGAAGAGGGGAGGGCTCCTGCAGAGCTAAGGAGAGAATGTGGAATGGGTGTTGGAGGAGAGAGAGCAGGGGAGTTGGAGGCTTGTTTAGAGCACAGAGTACTTGGACAGAAGGGAGAAGTGGGTGGTTTTCTACAGAAGGTAACCTTAGTCAACTAATACAGAATAGTGAGAAGGACAGACACTTGTATTTTTAACCCTAGGTCAGTTACTTCACCAGCTGGGAGAAGCTTTGCATAATATTTAACTTCCCTCAGACTCAATTTTCTCAACTGGTAAACATCAGCCCTTTCAGCAATAATGATTTGCCATGAAGTTGGCCTTACATTTCAGAAGTTTATTTTATCTTATTTTTGCAATTTGCAAATGGTCCTCTCAAGGCCACGTGGACCACCAACATCTCTTATAAGTGACAATTTAGGTGGGCCCTGCCCATACCTACCAACATCAGTGCCTTTTCCTTTCCTGTACTGTTTTCCTCCTTCACCAGATTAGAGGGCGTAAGCATTGCCTGCACTCGATCAACTTCGCTTCTCCACAAAGAAAACAGGATTTTAAATTTTTTTCTGGAAAAGAACTAAAAAGGAATCATTAGATTAGGCTTTTCATTCTCATGATTATCTTTTGTTGCCTCTGATCATGTGTGGTCTGAAGGTGAGAAGGAGATTCTCTCTCTCTCTTTCTCTCTCTCTCTCTCTCTCTCAGTCTGAAGGTGAGGAGGAGATTCTCTCTCTCTCTTTCTCCCCCCACCCCTCTCTCTGTCTCTCTCTCCATAAAAGACTCCGTAATTCAGACAGTCCCAATGATTTCATGAATAACTAAATGCAAACTGCGTTGTTCAATACCACAATGAGAAATATTTAACCTCCCGCAGACTCAATTGTCTCAACTGGATAGACAACTTAAAATTGCTTGTAAGTTTCTAAGCACCCCTCTTTCCATATACATACTGCCTTCTAGGAAGGATGGTTCTCTAGAAGATTCTCCTGAACATCAGCTGGGCACAGAGCAGCTGGGACTGAACGGAATGACCTCTCATGAGAAGGGGTTCAGAGACTTAGATTGGGGGTGCAGATCATATGGGTGGGGTAAGGGTGATGGGGTGAGGCAGGAGCCAGGGAGGTGATGTCCATGTGGGGTCAGGAGGAAAGACCTGTGTGATAAAAATGTTTTCCCAAAGAAATGCTCTTTGTTATGTCCTGTTCGAAGGGTCTTCTCTTTGTGGACAATCACCATATGCTTGGTTGGGCTGCATTTCTTGTGGATGGGTGAAGGGGCCCAAAAGAAGTAGGGAGTGAGGAGACAGCTGAAACAAGAAATTAATATATATTTAGAGCAAGACCTGCCAGAACTTGAGAGAGGCCTGGCTCAGAGAACTTGGGCCAGATCTGGCATATCTCTATCTCTATCTCTATCTCTATCTCTATCTCTATCTCTATCTCTATCTCTATCTCTATCTCTATCTCTATCTCTAGTTAATTTCAGAGAGGAAGGGAGAGAGAGATAGAAACATCAGTGATAAGAGAGAATCATTGATTGGCTGCCTCCTGCACACCCTCCACTGGGGATATAGCCTGCAACCTGAGCACTTGCACTGACCAGGAATTAAACCATGGCCTCCTGGTTCATACTTCGATGCTCAACCACTGAGCAACACCACCTGGGCAGATCTGGGTTTTGAAGTTCTTCTGGTACATTAAATAAAGCCAAACAAAAATACTAAAAAGGGTTGATGAAAACTGTGGGATGCCTTAAGTGTTTCCATTTAGCAAATTGATGCTTTTAATGCTTAAAACTTCAATGCAAAATCTCACATGAGGCTAGTGTCAAGGGTATATATATATATATATATATATATATATATATATATATATATTGGTTTCAGAGAGGAAGGGAAAGGGAGAGATAGAAACATCAAGGATGAGAGAGAATCATTGATCGGCTACATCCTGCACACCCCTGAACCCAGGCATGTGCCCTCAACTGGAATCGAACCTGGGACCCTTCAGTCCACAGGCCAACACTCTCTACACTGAGCCAAACTAGCCAGGGCAAGGATCTATATTTCAGGCCCTTCACGGGTATGAGATCTGAGCCATTCTGACCCACTTCTGATAACCTCTGACCTACAGCTGCAGAATCCTGGGGTGGGAGACACCTTTGGGGCCACCAGCTCAACACCTCCCTCTTTAAATCAGACTCTGTTCTACCAGCCCCACCAGCCAGGCACCAGCCTTAGCTTGAATCCTGCCAGTGCTGGCTCCCACTGCCTCTCAAAGAGGCGCATTCCATCTCAGAACACTTTCCAGTGGTTAGATGTTCTCCCAGATATCACAACTTCCTGTAGTCTGACAAGTGTTTGTTCAACATCCACTAGGCAAAGCACACGGCTTATAAACAGACCTGGAAGAGCCCGGTGGGAAACATGAGAGTAGTCAATGTCCCCTCAACCCAAGGTTGGAAAAGGCGTTTTTGCCATCAGAAACCTCCCCACAGCCCTTCACAAGCATGTGTCTTAAGAGTTATTTTTTTTAATTTTGTTTTATTGCTTAAAGTATTACAAAGAGAATTACATATGTCTCCTTTTTTTCCCCCCCCTTGACCTTCTCCCGGCCTCCTCTACCCCCCCACCCCCACCCCCAGTGTCTTGTGTCCATTGGTTATGCTTATATGCATACATACAAGTCCTTCGGTTGATCTCTTACCAACACCCCCCCCCCCACCCCCCGAGTTATTTTTAAGCCAGGCAACAAGAATAGTGAGTCAGCCTGACTAATCATAGTAAACTAGAGGGAATTGAAACTTTTTAAGCAACCTTCACACCCAGGAAAGGCATGAAGCAGGAATCCCCTCTCCCACTCTGGCTTTGAAATCCCCTTGGAATTTCCAAGGTATCCATGGAGTTTATCAAAATTCTTTTATAAAATTTTCTTCGAATTTATTTTTACTTAATCTATGAAAATTTGTTGGGAGGAATCATTTAAGGAGATAGAATGGTTAGATCAAACAAAAATAAAGTACCATTTATAATAATAACTAATGCTACATAGTGCTGGGGAACTTTGTGAATTCTTTCATACCTGTTAGCTCATCTAAGCCTCTTAACTGCCTCATGAAGTAAGTCCTGTTCCCATCTCATTGGACAGAGGAGAACTGTGGAGTGACTTACCCAAAGTCACATAGGTGTTAAGTGACAAAAGTGCATTTCTGAAGTCTGGGCTGACTCTGCTTCCCCTTCAAAACACTTGCATCAGTGACCTTATGATCAAATCGTCAACGCCCTAAGGAAGTACAAAACCTCATTGTTTTGTTGTTCTGTTGAACACATGCTTTACTAGGGTGGATAAATATCTTATATTTACTAAGATGGCAATTTTGTGAGCTAAAGAAATCCTGCATTGCACTGAGCAAGAAACTTTGTTGTTTATGTTCAGTCTCCCTTCTAACAATCTTGCCCATGCGAATTGGATAGAGATAAAGATTGCAATCAGTAAGATTGTGTGACCATAATTACGCTAACTCGGTGCTTTCCAAACCTTAATATGCAGATAAATCACTGGGTGATATTATGAACATGTATATTCTGCTTCAGTAGGTCTGAAGAAGAGCATGCAATTCTGTATTTCCCACAATTCCCCAACGGCAACATCTGGAAAGATCACTCTGTTGGCAAAGGTTTAACCCGAGCAGGGAAACCACCCCCCAGTGCAGGATCGCATACAGATTCACGAGCGGTCTCTACTTTTAACATCGAGGCCAGCTGTATTCTTATTCACGGATCTCTTCTGTGGTAGTAGGTAGGAAATGTAGGAAAATCAACCAACTAAATCAGCTCATAATAAACACATTTTTATCCAGTGCACATTTAGCTTATGATTATACGACTTAGGCCTAATTTTCACTTAGCGGAAACAAGTCTGCCTTGACTACAGAAATAAATTCTTCCTGTCAAGAAAAAAAAGAGAAAAATAAAACTTAGTTCATTTTCAAACACACTGAGATTTTATTTCTGTGAACAGAAGGAAAACTGGCCAGAAGCCTACTGATTCCCTCAGCCAATCAGAATAATGTGACCATAAATGTCCATGAATTACCCCCTCAGTGAATCTCTGCCTTCTTTATTCCTGTCGTGGGACCATGTAGCTTCGTCCTGTGCCACATACTCTGCCTTTTATGTCTAACTTTCCTCTCCTTAAAAAAAAAAATTAAGCTCAGTGGGATCTCTCATCTAAAAAAATCTATTGTGTGTTTTTTTTTAATGTTAAAAGCTATTAGTATACATGCAGCTTTAGATTAACTTTTAATAATAATACCAAACACATTTAGAATACTTAATATGAGCTGGGTATTATTCTAAGGGCTTTATAAATAGGGTTTCATTTAATGCTCATAAAAATCCTGTGAGGAGATCTTCTTATACCCATTAGATAGGTGGAATAACTGAGGCTTCGAGCAGTTATGGTTCTTGACTTTTTCATACAGCAAGTAAGTTCCAGAGCTGGGATTTGAAGAATAACTTTTCTTATTCAAATAAACAGGCAAGTAAGGGAACCAGGTCTGTCTGACTTAAAGCCTGGGTTTTTTGCAAAGTATCCTGATATCTCCTGCCTTTTTAGGTGAAAGAGACAGTTTTCCTGGTGTTTGTTGGTTTTTAAACAGAGGCTTCATCTGAAACTTTGCATACATCAGAGCATAGAATACTTATTATCAAGGGCTGCGACGCTTTCTGGAAGGGTCTAAAACACTTTGCCTAACCTTTTCCCACCCTTTTCCCCATCTCAATTTTCCCACCTCTCTCACTGTTCCCTCTTCCTATGACACCATGTCTCCCACCCCTGCCCAAGGACCTCTGTGTGGCTCTAGTGACACAGTAGACATGGGGTAGAATTGGAAAATGCCCCTCTTGCCTTCCCTGGGCACCTCCTCATGCCCGAAGATCGCATCTCTTCATTTTGTTTTTCTGTTCTTGGACACTAATGTGGCCCTCACCCCAAATAGAATTTTCGACCTTTTCCCCATGTTGTGCAAAAGTCCATAAGCCATGATGAGGAAGGATAAAGCCGTGGGCAGTTCCTTCAAAAAGAGCCATTCTCCTCGCAGTGATGAACACATTGCAACCTTCACGTTCATTTCCCCCTTCTTTTTAGGGTTGTTGCTGCTGCACCAGAGTTTAATATCATCCCAAGTCCAGTAGCGTATATTTCAAGGGCTCTTGACAGTTATTTGACCAGACTCTCATTCCTCCTGACTGTTGGCAACTTCTCCAACATCTGGTGAGCATCTCTCTTTGAAGTCAACGAGAGTCTGGGCTGTGATGAATCACAAGACCTGGCTTCCGTGGGAGCCAGGGCTGCCGGAGCAGCACCCTTCTGCAGAGCTCGGAAACTTGCTGACCTTGTTTTTTCTTTTCTGTATCTCAGCTCTCACCTCCTTACCTCTCTCTCTCTCTCTCTCTCTCTCTCTCTCTCTCTCTCTCTCTCTCTCTCACACACACACACACACACACACACACACACACACACACACACACACCAATGTAACCCATTAGAAGCAGCTTAACATCAGTGGACCATGTTCTTAAACATAAAACAGCATGACATTGCTTCCCCCACCCCGCCCACCAAAGCCTATTTTTTATGCACATTTATTCTTTATCTTTTTCTCCTGCCTCTGGCCATCCTATTATTTCCTCCAATAAGCAGAGGAGACACAAGGACTTGTTTAGTGTGGGTGTAGATCAGGACAGGAGGGGAAACTGTGCAGATGTCTCCACAGGGAAATCGTCAGGGGTCAGCATCCTCTGAAGTCTGAGCCTTCCGTCTGTAGGAGCCACACTTCCTCTCTGCTTTTAAAGGCTCACTTGAATGGAAGCATCTTTCTCTACTGTCATCTTAGGGAAGATGGTAGGATTCTAGGTGTATACAGAGGGGTGGCCATGGAAAACAGACTGGGCTTCTTAAACAGGATGAGGGAGAGGAGGAACATTCTAGGTTACCACAGTTTGGCTTCCACTTGGTTGGTAACTCTGAAGGTATGTGGTATAGGAAGATGGTTTTCCATCTTCTGTTCTGTACCCACATAGCTCATACTGCTGTATGGCCTTTTCATATCCCTCAGTGAAGAAGCAATAACAGACCAGCCTATCTTGGCCCAGACGTGGGTCTGAAGAGCAATTCACTTCTGGATTTTCCTTCCAAAAATATTTATGGAATTTTTGACAAGTCACTCCCTTTGCATTGACAGAAGAAAAGGAAGGATACAGAGGTGAACAGGATATGGGCCTGGTCCCCTGGAAGAGCACAGGCAGGCCCGAATAATCTATGGGCTAACAGCATGGACTCTGGAAATCAAATTCTGGCTCCACACACATTAGTTACGTGGGCATGGAGAAGTTTCTTAGTTTTTCTGATATTCTAGTGTTCTGATCTGTATAAAGAAGATGATAGCAGCCCGGCTGGTGTGGCTCAGTGATTGAGTGTTGACCCATGAGCCAGGAGGTCATGGTTTGATTCCCGGTCAGGGAACATGCCTGGGTTACGGGCTCGATCTCCAGTAAGGGTGTGCAGGAGGCAGCCAATCAATGATTCTCTCTCATCATTGATGTTTCTCCCCCTCCCTCTCCCTCCTTCTCTCTGAAATCAATAAAAAAAGATGATAACAGAATGTACTTTATATGCTTGTTACGAGGGTATCAGTAATTCATGGCAAGGGTATTGCACAGTATTTGACACATAGGAATTTCTTGATGAATATTAGTTCCTATTAGTGCTACTACTAATGTAGGAGAGGCAAAATTGCTCTGAGGGACACGAGGATGAAGGGTCGCGTCAAGCTTTAGGTATCACAGAAGGCTTTATGGAGAAGCTGTCCCTGGGGTTGGGACAATTTAACATGCAGAGTTGGGAGAGAAGACTCACTTAGATAAACTCTGCCTTCGAGGTGGTCCCCTGGGTTCCCTGGCAGTTAGGTGAGCTGACACTCCAGACTGAGCATGGCTAATGAGGAGACCCAGCTCTCAGCATGAGCCTGGCTGGCTGTCATTTCTTCTTTGTTTTGCGGTTAGTTTCCAATAGAACAGTATCTTGTTTCTCCTGACACTTGCAGGCGGTCAGAGCAGGCTTGACAGAAGCTCTCCCAGGGTCCAAGAAAACAGGATCTGTAGAGTTACGACAAATGAATTGACAGCTATGTTTTCTCAGCTTCACCATTTATGTGAAAGGAAGTGTAGGAACTTCTTAAAAAAACTTTAAAAATAATCCAGTCCACAAAAGTATTAACTCATTAGATGCCAGACATGCAGGGATTAAGTTTCTCTTTTGGAACCAATAGGAATACATTTTGCTGTTTATCCAAAGGAATCTGGGGACCTAGGCAACACGCCCTAAACCAGAGTTAAGCACCCGAGACTATGTAAACACCCTGTACAAAGACAGGTACAGTAAGGTCAAATCATGTTTAATAAAAGAAAGAATTATTCCATTTTCAAACCTCAACTGTATCCAAGTGCCTGGACATTTGCATTTTGCTTTATTTAATAAAATATTTTAAAGAAATTCTGGTCAACATTTTCTTACTATCATAGCCTTTTTAATTACAAATACACACTTTGAAATGTCAATAGAACACAATTGTGTTAGTTTGAAATTACAATCAGTCTCAATACTTAGCACGTATTTTTGCATCATACAATATCATATCACTGAATTGCTGCTCAATATACTTAGGATTCTTTACACATATGAAGAGGAAGTGGATTTTAGCCTTACAATTACAAAAAATCTGAGAGTCAAAAAAATTTGAATTAGATCAGTACAATGGAAGGAATATTTAAATATGATTAATTTGCTCTCCATTTTGCATGACTCTCAAAATGAACCAATATCTTGACCCCAAACTTATTTAACCACTTTGAGACTAAATACTCTCCTCTCATCTTTGCTCTGGCATTTATATGATATTAACTAGGGGCCCGGTGCACGAAATTCGTGCACTGGGTGTGTGTGTGGGGGGGGGGGGAGTGTCCCTCAGCCCAGCCTGCCCCCTCTCACATACTGGGAGCCCTCAGGCGTTGACCCCCATCACCCTCCAATCGCAGGATTGGCCCCTTGCCCAGGCCTGACGCCTCTGGCCTAGGCGTCCGGCCCAGGCAGCGGGGACCTGCAGTGGCAGCGGGGGGGCGCCGCGATCGCGCGGGCTCCGCTCCTGCCCCTGCAGGATGCCTCTGGCTGAGGCATCCAGCCCGGGCAGCAGGGACCCACAGCTGCAGCAGCCCCGCAATCGTGGGCTTCGCTTTAGGCCCAGGCAAGGGGCCCCTAGCTCCTGGGACTGCCAGCTTCAACCGTGCCCAGCTCCCATCGCTGGCTCCACCCCTACTTCCTGCTATCACTGGCCAGGGCGGAAAAGGCACCTGATTCTCCGATCATGGCTGGGGGGCAGGGCAAAGGCGGCCCCAGGGCCGCCTTTGCCCTGCCCCCCAGCTCTTAGCTCCCCCCTGGGTTTCCAATCACTGTCAGTGGCAGGGGGCTTCTTCCTGCTTTCCCTTTCACCTCCCTGCATTGTGCCTACATATGCAAATTAACCGCCATCTTGTTGACAGTTAACTGCCAATCTTAGTTGGCAGTTAACTGCCAATCTTGGCAGTTAATTTGCATATAGCCCTGATTAGCCAATGAAAAGGGTATTGTCGTACGCCAATTACCATTTTTCTCTTTTATTAGTGTTGATAATATTATCTATTAATATATTCATTACATATTATCATTGCACACTATATAATTACTTTAATTATTTATTAATAAAATTCCTAACCATAATCTATGAAAGAGTCCTAATCTGGAAAGGACATTAGATTCACAGCTGGATCATTTGGCTCTGGCCTTATGCTTGAGAGGGACCACAGATCTTGGAAACAATTAATTCGAGAATCTAATGAAAAGGAGCTAGATGAGGCCTCTGTCACAAATATTGATTCTAAATTAAACTCATTGAATTATAGCTCTATGTACTGTGGTGTTACACTGTAGTGTTAGGACTCCAGTACTCATCTCTACACTAGTACCACACCAACCATTCTCCAAACCTAAGGCAGGCTCTGAGTACTGGGACAGTTCAGTATCTCCCAGCTTATGTCCTTGCTTTTATCCTAGAATATTTATCGAGAGCCCACTGTGTGCCAGGCACGGTTTTATGTCCTGGAGATGCAGGAATGAAAATAAATTTCCTACCTTTATGCAGCTTTCAATCCAGGGGAAAAGCAGGCCAGGCCCCTGTTTCACAGAGTCCAGAACCCACGGATTGGTTTCCTAGTGACTCCAATCTCTGAACGTCCGTGTTCTCCCTGCCTTTCCATCTGAGTGCTCGACGTGTCAGAGTTCTGGGAAACGAAGAATGACAGAAAAGGTGTTGTTATCTGTACTCTGTAACAAACAAAAACCCAACCCTTGTGTATTATCAATTTCCTTAATAAAAATCACAGAACTTGTGTCCTTAACTGATTTCTCTTCACGGGGTCAGTACCTCACTGCAGCGTGAGGCTTCTTCTGCCTCTGACTTATCACCCCCCTTTTTATAAAAAGTCTTCTTCACAAACTTTAAAATCCCCAAATGTTCAGCGGTTTAGAAAATACAGAGGCGATGTCATTGCTCGCTCTTGCTTGAGAGTTGTCTTTTATTAATGGGTGACTTACAACACTGTTTCCCTTTACCTCCAGTTGGTAACTTAACGTGATACTAATACAATCCGTAATAATAGTTACTAGTAAGTGCATGAGCATTAATTACATGCTGGACATTGCCCCAAACAAATTGCATTATCTCAGTTAATTGCCCAAATAACCCCCACTTTAAAGATGCAATTCGAGAGGTGAAGTAAATGGTCCAGGGCCACAAAGCCAGCAGGTCGCTGCTCTGGGGTTTGAAACTGGCTCAGCCAACTCCAGAGACTGAGCTCTAGAGCATTGATAACCTCTGCTGTTTGTCCCGGAACGTTGTCCTGCTCCTGCCCATCACTGAGAATATTATGTAAAAGAGGGGCCACATTCCACATAGAGACCATTAGTCAGGTTCGCTAAAATGCTTCCTAATTAAAAAGAAAGATTTACTTTACCAAACAGAGTCTTCAGTGAAGCTATGCCAAGGTCAATGGTCAGGTGGAATTCATGAAAACAGTTTTATTAACTTAATAACCAGAAATGGATCTATCTGACTACCAGAGAAATTCGTTTTGGAAAAGATCACCAACATTTAATAAATTACATGCTATGACAATTGCTTTTCTCACATTTTTTAAAATTAATTGGGTAGGGATTTAGCTTCAATCTCACATTTAATACATAAAGCATCCCATTTAAAGGGCAAATTCTTTGGACATCTATTTTGGGAAAAATACCAAGAACATTTTTCTACTTGCTGTTGGTTTCCTAAATTGGGGTTTGGGAGCCTGGTTTCTTTAGGAAAGATTCAAGCCAAGTGAAATATCACTGTAGTCAGGCTATATTTACAGTTCATCTCAAGGCCTGGTTTAGTCCTAGTTTTAAAATTTAACAAAAACTTATAGCTCTGATAGTATGTTTATAGAGCTTTGAAAAAAAAAAACCAAGTAATTATGTATGCAAGTGTGTGTATACTTGTTTATATTTGGCCTGACAAAAACTAGTTTGCCAGGTGAGTTTGGTTCAGCTGCAGAAATGAATATCGATTTTGTTCAAATGTCTATAGGAGAATGAGGACCAGCTGGGATTCATTCAGGTAAGCACCTTGTATCTGAAGAAAGCATGGTCCATTTTAAAGAGGACTTTGAGGTAAGGGAATAGGGAATAAGCGCAGCATTGCATCCTAAATAGGACCTACAGGGCTCATTGCCTTACATCCATGAGTTCTTGATAAATTGATGAACCAGGATGATTAGAAATGGGGAGAGAGACACCATTTCTAATAATGGGGAGGAAGACAATTTCTAATAAAGTGTTCTTTTTACCTTGAACTTTATGAAAAGAGTTCTTAATTACCCCCCTTCCCCCAATCTGTGGGACGACCCTATCACCCTCCGCATTAGCATATCCGACTTCCTGAGTCCCTTAATGCTGTTCTGTTGGATGGTGATGATACCCTGGAGATCCCCAAGGGTGGAAATCCATTAGGTCTAGGCAGGGATCTCCATAGTCAATCTTCATGGGCTCTGTCTCCAAAACAGTGCCAGGAATTAGCCCAATACAGAGGAACTTCTGACTCTATGGGTTATACAGAGGAAAGGATGAGGGAGATGGAAGAGAAGGTCCAGGAAAAATAAAAATAGAAAAATGAAACTTAGAAGTTATAATTTATTTTTTGAAAGACTAGAGACATACAAAGTTAGCTATTAAAATAAAACAACCACAAACTCCGTATGGGTTCAATCTGCTTTAGTATTCTATAATGGCTCTTTTCAATAGCTCAGCACACTCAGGCGCACATACACATAGTCATCATATCTGCCATGTAAAATACCTAGAATGCTATATGAAATTGCCTTTAGGCTTCTCAGTGCAAATAATGATTGGGGGAAAAGATCAAAAGATAATGGGATGCTCATTCTGAGAGCACATACACGAAAATATAAATAATGTAGAGAATATTAGAGCAAAAATTATACCATTGTATGGAATTTACAATGTACATTGCAAAAAAGAGAGGAGTAAATATACACTTGTCAGGTTTCAACATTGTCCATGAAATGGTACAATTGTAAGTCTAAGTTGACTGAAAATTTAAGGATGTATATTATAATCCCAGAGCAATAATAGTGATATCAGTCATTATTAAAAACTAGAGGCCCAGTGCATGAAATTTGTGCACTGGGGGGGGGGGTCCCCTCAGCCTGGCCTGCACCCTCTTGCAGTGTGGGAGCCCTAGGGGGATGTCCGACTGATGACTTAGGCCCGCTCCCCACAGCACTGCCGTGGAGTTCAGCTTTTGGCTGAGCGGTGCTCCCTCTGTGGGAGCGCACTGACCACCAGAGGGCAGCTCCTGCATTGAGAATCTGCCCCCTGATGGTCAGTGCATGTCATAGCGACTGGTTGTTCTGCAGTTTGGTCGATTTGCATATTAGCCTTTTTTTATATAGATTAACAGTAGCCAATCCTTTATTTTCCTGATGCTTGAAGGCCAGTCAATAGCTGAATTTAAAAAAATCCTCTCCTCTTGATTGTTAGCAACGGACAAAATTGCTTCATTTAATTAAAAATGGATAATTAACAAGTGGTTCCATTGGCAGGACCTTTTTTGTTCTCCAGAAACTACAGTTCTGGCTAAAATAAACTGTTGAGAAGCTACAGATCAGCTAACCATATGAATGCCCCCCTCTGAACACCCATTCTTGGCTAATTTCTAGGGGGAAAATGGTGCAGCCAGGACAGGGCAGGAAGAGAGAGATTGCACAAATTGCTGAAGATGCTACATGCTGTGGCGCTGTCTGTGTTATAGTTCTGCTTTTACAAATGTCTTACTAGTGAAAACAAACCATCAGACAACTCTTCAAGTGTTTAGCATTGTCTCTCCTGCTTCTGGAAAGCTCATCTGAAAAAGTTCAAACCCAAATCATCTAGAAAGGAAAGAATTAGTCAAATAACAAGATTTGGACCTAAACCTTTAGCAGATGAGCTTTAAGGACATATGTCTCCCACTCATGCTTAGGCCTTACTGTTTACCCAAACACTCAGACCCTAACTTGAATTTAAAGGGACATGTGGACAAAGACTCAGACAGAATTTTATGGTTCCATCCCATTGAACCTTGACTGAGTATCCTGTGTGGGGTTGGCTCATTCTGTTTGTATTTTTCCTTAGCTGGACTTATGTTACTGAATTAATAATTTCAGGGTACAAAATAAATATACCTACTTGGAAATGAGATACCCATTAAAGCAGTTGAAGTTTTAAACTTTAGGGAAAGTGAGGGTAAGAAATATGTCTGCCTTCTCCAGCTTAGGTGTTCTGGAAAACCCTTTCCTGCCCAAATGCACAATTATCTGGGAAGTACTTGAAAATCAGGCTCTATTACTCCATTACTCCATATCCTTTGAAGGATATGGATGAAGGGAGACAAAGTTTATCTTTATGTTCTATCTTTTGGTGTTGGAATCCTAACGACAGACACAAACTCAGACACCTCTTTGTCAGATTTTGGATTCATCAATATCAAATGAGGAATTCTAGAACTGTTTAGACTGTCTAATTTCTGAATTATCCAAATG
Source organism: Myotis daubentonii (assembly GCF_963259705.1). Taxonomy (NCBI): domain Eukaryota; kingdom Metazoa; phylum Chordata; class Mammalia; order Chiroptera; family Vespertilionidae; genus Myotis; species Myotis daubentonii. Next base: position 37,610,394 of record NC_081852.1, on the reverse strand, counting down.
CAATTTTAATGTGCTGTTATTATGTCCTTCCTGCCCCCTCGTACTCACTGCTGATCTGAGCTCTGCGTAGCTAGAAATAGATCTGTTCAGATGGTCCCAGCATTGCTAACTGAATGCCTTCTCTGATGAGCAGGGGTCTGAGCTCCCAGGAAACCTTGTGGTAAAAGTAGTGATGGAAGTCCAAGGGAACTCAAAGGCGAGAGAAAGCAGGCCAACAGGACTACTGGGATTTCGAGGTGTTTCCTGAAAGTAGAATAGGAGGCGGAGACTGGAGAGATGCTTATTGGAGAAATACTTAGATGGAGTGATGACTTTGCCTGTGAGTGAGAAGAAGCTGGTAGTGTATTTTTCAAACAATGCCTATTTCCTGAACAACTAGAGGCCTTTATTCATCATAAATTATGGTTCAAGAAGAGTTTATCATTTATCAGCATCCACATATGGGGTAGTTACTGAGTTCCTGTTTTGCCCTATGCAGTGGTGAGCAATCAGATCCCTGCCCTCGCCTAGTGAGAAAGGCAGATGGTAATGAAATAATCATATGTAAACATACTATTACAAACACTGATGAGTACTACGAGGGGGAAGTGGAGTGCTATTAAAATTTATAACAAGATCCAGCTCAGAGGGTGTGTGGTGCTCAGGGAAGGCTTCCTTCAGAAATTATTTAGGGGTCTGAAAAGTCTGAGCAGGAGAAAAACAGCTAAAAAATGAGCACAACAGATGAAGTCAAAATCTGAGAGTCCTTTACAGGACAGACAATATGCCATTCTGGGCATGTGTTTTCCTTTCTAATGGAGACATCAGAGACCTCTCAGATCACAGCATGGGCTCAGGCACAGCCTGAGAATGTGGAATACTCATTTCTTTCAAAGCAGTTGTCTTAAGGATGGAATATTGACACTGAAGTCAACAAATTTATGGGCGGGAGAGTGAAAGAAATGGCAAGTTGAATGGAGCATTAGAAATATCTATTTCTATCTGATGAAAACAACAATGTGTTGCAATTTCCCCAACTCACACCACTTGACATTGTACTTCCTGGCTCAACAATCAAGATCCGACCTCTCACATTGTCTGGAGTACTATTCAATGTGGGAGAGAAAAAATAAAGTCCGAATACAAAACTGATAACAGCTTTCCAAACTCTGAGCACTTGATATTTCCTGGGATGTTCCTCCTGATTCAGAAAAATCTACTCAGAATCCATCTGTAAGTTGTCTGGGGACAAATACAATAATGCAGTGCTGTACCCCAAACACCAAACCTACACAAAGTTCTGACAGACTGAAACGCTGCCTTCTCAAAGTCTGGGAACTCTTCCATCGACATGCATTTTCCAAGAAGGAGACTCTAAAAGGGTGAGTGAGGTCCAAGGACCTGCAGAATCTCCACAGCATGTCCACCATCTGTTACTAGAAAAGAGGACAGAAATTCCTCAGTCAACAGTCGCCTGAAACATTTTTAGCAGAGCCTCCTTCCAGGCTAGCCAGTGAGGATTAGGCAGGAGTAGGCTTTCTGTGACTCAGAAGCTGCCTTCCCTTATAAAGTCAAGGTTCTCTGGAGTGGTATTTTGACTACTTTTGGAGGAGGGATTGCCCACACCAGTTCTCTGAAGAAGCCAGGATTTTCTGTTCCTCTCTACCAAAAAAAGTCCTCCATGGACAAATATGTGTGTGCAGTACAGACCTTGCCCGCATTCTTTCAGGCCAGTGGCGTGCCCAGTTACCAGCATCCACAGCTGGTTTTTGATTAGAGCTCTTGTTGTCATGGATACAGGATAACAAACATGTTTTTAATTCTGTTATGAATTTTAAGCCCTAGGTGACCAGAGACCCTACATGTAGTTTGCTGAGTTTCTGTACCTAAGAGAAATTACCTGTATTACATAAAAGAACATTGCTGCAAAATAAGGAAGTTCATTAAATGCATAGATGTGCCGGTACAAAAACATACATACCATGGTTAGTCAGATGTTCTGGATAAATGAGAGTTACTAAATCTAAGTTATCTGAGTTGTATGTTTACAAATGTAATATACAACATACATGTTAAATACAAATACCTACATCTATAATAATAAAAGCATAATATGTTAATTAGACTGGACAACCTTAGGGACAACCTTCCGAATGAAGCCGGGGCTGCAAGGGAAGCTTGGGTCCTGGGTGCCTGCTGGAGGCCAGAGGGAAGCCGGTGCTGGCAGCCTGGGGAAGGAAGGCCTACGCTTGCATGAATTTCGTGCATCAGGCCTCTAGGAGATTATATATATATATATATATATATATATATACATATATATATATATATAAAATACTATTGAATTGAATATTTTAGTTCTGAGAAAATGTCAGACATGACACACCTTCAGGTCACAACTGGACAATCTCAATTGTTAGTACATGTTACAGCAGAAAAGCAATTGTTTTCTGGGCCCTGTAGTTGTTTGAATTCTGAATAAAATATAAGCTTGTAGTGTGATGATCATACCATCAAAATCTTGTCATACCATTCATTAAAAAATATTAAAATTTATATTTATTCCAAGTAGTGTCCCAAGGTGGAGGTGGAGGTGGGGGTGGGGGAAGGACAACTACGTTAGCCATCTCCCTATCTTTAATTTAGTGATGATCAAAATGTGTTTAGGTGCCCTGGCCAATGTGGCTCAGTTGGTTGGCCATTTTCCCTTGCACTGAAGGGTTACAGGTTCCATTCCTGGGCAGGGCACATGCCTGGGTTTTGGGCTTGATCCACTGTAGGAGGCATGAAAGAGGTAGCTGATTGATGTTTCGGGGTCACATCAATGTTTCTCTCTCTCCCTGTCCCTTACTCTCTCTAAAAAAAAATTAATAAAACATCTTTAAAAGTAAATAAAATAGGTTTAGGCATGTGAACCTTCATTGCTTCTGGACTGGTTGAAGTAATTCACAGAGATTCAGCCTGTTTTTGTTTTTCAGTTGGCCTTAAGACATGGCGTATAGTAAGAAAATTATGAAATAACTAGAGGCCCGGTGCATGAGATTTGTGCACTTAGGGGGAGGTCCCTCAGCCTAGCCTGCGCCCTCTCACAGTCCAGGAGCCCTCAGGGGATGTCTGACTAATGGCTTAGGCCTGCTCCCCGCCATCACCACTGCACTCACCAGCCTTGAGCCCGGCTTCTGGCTGAGCGGCGCTCCCCCGTGGGAGCACACTGACTACCAGGAGGCAGCTCCTGCATTGAGTGTCTGCTCTCTGGTGGTCAGTGCACATCATAGTGACTGGTCGTTCTGCTATTCAGTCGATTTGCATATTAGCCTTTTATTAAATAGGATATATCCTACTTTATATGTTTACTTTTCTTCTTCAAAACTTTAAGAAACAAGGGTTCTTATGCTTATTTTTTGTTTGTTTGGAGGTTACCAGGATGTGCTGGGTTTAGCAATTTGGGTTTAGGCAATATGTATTATGATAAGATGCACATAAGGATGGAGCCATGCTGAGGAACATAATATTGAAAGTCACCAGAATTCAGTATTCCACCCTGTTTTCTCATCAGTTCTCACAACCAGTTGAACACATAGATGTGACCCCACTCTGTTTTACAGAGGAGAACACCGGGTAGCTGAGATGCTGGATGATTTGCCCAACGACTCAAAATAAGTGGTTGAAAAACTGGCAGCTGAATCCAACCTGATTCCAAAGCCGACACGCTTGCTCCTGCTCTATGATGCCTTTCGTGATAGAGAATCCGAGTCTTGGCCTGTCCCAACGACCTCAAATTCCAATCAGCTTTTAAAGAAGGGGGAGCGCCTCAGTAGGAAATTACCCTATAGAGTCTCAATTTTAGTGGAAAAGGAAATGAATGCCTCAAATTCCAAGTTGCAGCTTTTAGGATTCTTGAAGCGACCAAAGATATCTCGCGGGGCCCTTTCTTTTCTAGGGGCTAAAATATGTCTGAGGCTAAAAAAGAGTGTTGTGTAAACTCCCAGGCCAACCTTGGCACACAGCCTGCCCCCCCTCAGTGCCATTCAGGCCTCTTTACAGCGTCTTCTTGCCCAAGCCTCAGGATCTTCTAATGGAAACCTAAGTCGCCAGAGCCTCCACATCACTCTGGACAACAGCATTTAAGCATCTCCCAGGCACCTGATAAATTCAGGCGACAAGTGATAATGTGCATTTTATAGTTTTCAAGACACATGAGAAGTTTATGTCTTTCTATAAGTCCCACAAGCTCAGGGACCCTGTGATGGGGTTGAGCAGGTGTCACTGTCATTTTGCAAAGGCGGAAACCGACTCAGCCAGTCTATGATAAGGACTGACTCCCGGGGCAGAATTTCAACACTGTATCTAAATCTCAGGTTCTTTTTGTGGAAACTATCAACCCCTTTGGTCTCGTGCCTTATAGATGTCACAAGGAGAGTTTTTATTTTAATCAGAAATGAGTAGAGGTAAAAAAAAAAAAAAAAAAAAAAAGGACTTAGAATATATAGGCCCACACACTGACAGTTACAGCAATTACGATGACAAAACCAAAGCCGGAGGAGCCAGTAGGCTGCTGAAAGTCACAAAGACAATTAGTGGAAGAGCCTAAAATAGAACAAAGGCCTCGCTCTTTTTCTACACTTTGGAGCCCGAGGTCAGATTCTCCTCCTGCCCTCTTTCCCAGGGCTTCTGGGTGGCTTTTGTTTACATGCACATTCCCGGGCCCCAGACCAGAGAACGTGGCTCAGGTGAGCCCCAGGAATGCGCATTTAACAAACTGCTCTCCTGATCCAGTGACTATGGTCCTATAAGCTTAGGCCACGTTTTAAGAAACTCTGCTCTCACTATTTCAAGGACTGGGGTGGGGAAAACATTGGTTAGTTGCATTTAAGGAACAATTTACTTTTTGTCAGGCTATCCCAGAGACCAGCCATAATGGCGATCGACAATAGGTTAGCACAGTGGTTCTCAACCTTCTGGCCCTTTAAATACAGTTCCTCATGTTGTGACCCAACCATAAAATTATTTTCGTTGCTACTTCATAACTGTAATGTTGCGACTGTTATGAATCGTCATGTAAATATCTGATATGCAGGATGGTCTTAGGCGACCCCTGTGAAAGGGTCGTTTGACCGCCAAAGGGGTCGCGACCCACAGGTTGAGAACCGCTGAAGCAGAAAATCAGGCAAAACGGCGGCATATCATAGAGGGAGACGCGTCCAGGGAGTCTGCTGCTCCTTTACTCAGAAAGTGAAATAAGCCAGTCAGACAAAGGCAAGTACTATCTGCTCTCACTTACATGTGGAATCTAATGAACAAAATAAACAGGAACGAAATAGATCCAGAGGCACGGATACATAGAACAGACTGACACCTGTCAGAGGGGAGGAAGATGAAAGAGGGTAAAGGGATTAGCCAAAAAACATACTTACATAACATGTAGACACAGACCACAGTGTGGTGATAGCCAGAGGGAAAGGAGATAGGTAGAGTGGTGGTGGGCAAGGGGAGGGGGAAAATAGGTTTGGAAAGAGACTTTGCTTTGAGTGATGGGCTCACAATGCAGTGGGCAGATGATGTTTTATGGAGTTGTACACTTGAAACCTGTATGGTGTTGTGAATCTATATTACCCTAATAAATTCAATTAAAAAAAATGTAGACTCAAAAAAACATGGAAAGTAATCGCTAGGAAAATCTGCCCTTTGCGGAAGTGCAGAGAGGAGTGTGATGGCCACCCTTGGCTGCACTGCCCACTCACCTGATCTCAGGCCCAACCTGTTCTAGCCTCCTGGCTGAGGCTCTGTCTGTGCACTGGGTTTTGGCAGGATATGGTTTGTTTTTCCTTAAAGAGAGAGAGGAAAGAGGAGCGAAACACTGATTTGTTGCTCCACGTATTTATGCATTCATTGGTTGATTCTTGTCTGTGCCCTGAGCGGAGATCAAACTCATAGTCTTGGCCTATTGGGACAGCGCTCTAACCAACTGACCTACCCGGCCAGGGCCAGGAGATGTCTATGGATAGACCCAGTGACCTCCTGCAGCGAGGGTGCTAGACAGCCACACTCTGTTGTAGGCAAAGAAGACAAAGCTGTCATATTATAATTTTAATCTTAAATGTGCGAAAGAAAACCTAGAGCCAGAGAACTTCTTTATCTTGAGCATTTTTTTTTCTATTCTTTCCTTAAAATAAGCTAGAAAAACTTCCTGAAAATAACAATGTCTGAGATGGTCACTGCAGCTCTATTAAGGTTCGGGGAAAATAAAAAATTGCGTAACTAACTACATTCCTGAGTTCCCTCTCTGTGTGGAAGGACAGTTTGTCCTAAGAAAATTCCATCACAGCAGCTGTCTGACAAAGTTTGCAACCTAATGGAGAGTGTAGGGAGGATGTGAAGAAATACAAGAGCTTACAACCAGGAAATGTGATAAGAAAACCACTGGAACGATAGCGCATTCTCAGCGTGGAAAAATTAACCTAACAATATTTATTAGAGCAGGCTTTTGAAATAAGACAGGAGCACGACTTAGCAGAATAAGAAGCAGAGAAGTATCTCAGGTTCTGGAAATGGGACGCATGAGGACCTGTGTGCTGTGGGAAAAGGAAACTTTACGACATTAAAACGTTTGTAAAAGTTGGAGTGAAAATTGCAAGGGGGCAGCAAATGAGAGGCGTGGGAGGGAGCCTCCTTGGAGTGTTCTTGCTCTGCTAATAGTTGAATTCTTGTAGCTACACAGAGGGCAGGAGGCCAACTGGTAAAAAAAAAAAAGTAGATATTCTATGCAAAATAGATGGATGTGTAGTCTAGACTTAGGGCCTGTTGGAACAAACAGATATCAGTAAGAGGTGAGACCGCAGAATAAGAAAGAAACTTTAAGTCTAGCTAGAAGGTAATTAGTCTATAGCATTGTCAAAAGGTATGGCATACAAAAAAGGGAGGCCAGGTGATCTCTGTTTTTTTAAGGAACAGAGATGGGCAGTAATACTCATTCAAGATACAGTACAGTGTCACTCATACAGTATCAAAAGGTTGGAGAGTAAACAGTGAAGGGGTACTTAAAAGTTTCTTCAAATTTCCCGAGTACAGGAAGCCATTCTATAATAGTCCTAGAACCATCTTGCTTTCAATTAATTAACTGAGTGTACAAGGCACTCTCTATTCCAAAAAGCAATTCATCCTCTGTTATTGGATTGTTAGAAACTTTAACCTAGGTTTTTAGGTGAAGGTGAATGGAATCTGTTTTCCTGCGGATGTAACCCCTGGTGCTAGCTATACTTTCACAAGGAACATGAAAGACGCCCACTTTTCTGCCTCACATCATCTCAGCGCGCCAGGTAGCCCTTGCGTCTCCCCCAGGGTCCTCATTTCTGAATGAACCTTCTCGGTTACTCAGAGCTGCTCCTGTGTGGCCAGGCTTCTGGGCCTCTCACAACCCTCCCCACACATCACTGGCCGTTTCCTTGATTATTAAAATGTAACACTGCTGAGAAACCAAGAGGTCAAGTCTTGAACTGCAGCGTTGCTAAAGCCAAGCGGGGATCCAGGCTGCAGAGATTTGCTGTGTTTATACACTGAGTGGCCAGATTATTATGACCACCCCATCAGTACTTCAGTGACACTTCCAAAAATACTGAATATTGAAAACTTCCTAAGCAAATACTCTCAAGGGTTTTTATTATTATTATTATTATTTGCATAACTAATTCACTTCATTGTACTGATGGGGTAGTCGTCATAATAATCTGGCCACTCATAATAATCTGGCCACTCAGTGTAAAAGGAAATAAAAAAACATTCTCCTCTTGGACCTTCGTTACTAGTTCAAGGCTTCCACTAGTGATAAATGAGTTTCTGAATTACCTTGCACACCATAAGCTCTCTCCACAGTTCATGTGCCAAGCCTCTTGCTGATGGTTTCTTCTCCCGCTTGCCTTCCCTATGTTGTTTCCCTGAAGTCAATGACTTTAATAAAGACACTTCACTGTTCCCCCTTCCTGAGTGGGAACATGGTTGCGTCTCAGCTATTGTACTAGTATGTGCAGTACATCCTTTGGCTACCTTTGGGAATGCCCTGACCCTCTCAGAATACAGCTGGCTAATCCTTTGTTTTAACATCAGGTTCAAAGTCATGGAGACTTAAGTTTGAATCCCAAACCCGTTACTCAGTGAGGGTGTGACCTTGGATAAGTTACTTGAACTCACCTTCAGTTTCCTAATGTAAAGAATGGCTATGTTACTAGTACAATTGGTGCCTAATAATGCTTACAGATGAGTAGATGTTTGTTGTTGTTAGTAATGCTATTGCAGCTCTGAAGTGCCCACTACTGCTCACAGCCATGTGACCCTCTACACGCGGCTTTCTTTATCCCAGAATCCTTTGCTCCACCACACCATCATTATGTCTCTAGTTGATAACAGCTGATACTTTCTCTTCTTTAGCTGACTCCTCAACTGTGTCCATGATTCTGGTCTAAAGCATTACATATATCCTCCTTGGTATTGCTTTTTTTCTCCTCTGATGTGCTGGGTTCCAATTCCCAAACACTCCATGGCGGTAATATCAACAATTCTATATTTATTCACTGATTTGTTTCTAGAAGACCCACAGCTTGGTTTCTAGACTAAATAAGTGACTATCAGTCTCCACAGAAACCCAGCGAATCCACCCTTCCACCATGTCATCCACACTCGGCATCAGAGTGTCATCGAGTTGGAAAGAGCCCCAGAATGTCATGTGATTCTGCCCCTTCGCCCAGTGATCCCCAAATCTCAGTATGGAAGGGGCTGAGTGAAGAGTAACTTTACGGTAGAGAAACCTGACAAACCTTAGCCAGGTGCGTAGTGATAATTATCTAGATAGCCTGTAGTGATGCGAATGGCACTTTACCTCTGGTGTCTTCCTCCCAAACCATATAACCTCAGTCTAATCACGTGAAAAACATCTGGCAATTCCCAATTGAGGGACATTTCACAAATACTTGACCAGAACTTCTCAAAACTGTAAAGGTCATTAAAAATGAGGAACGTCTAAGAAACTATCACAGCCACGATGAGCCTAAGGAGACATGACAACTAAATGAAATGTGGTGTCCTGGGTGGGACCCTGGAATAAAAAAACTAAGACAATCTGAATAAAGTATGGATTTTAGTTAATAATATGGTATCACTATTGGCTCATTCATTGTGGCAAATGTACCATACAAATGTAAGATGTTAATGATAGGAGAAACTGGATACGAGGTATACAGAAACTGTACTATCTTTACAACTTTTCTATAAACCTAAAAGTATTCTAAAATGAAAAGTTTATTGTAACAAATTTAACGTGGGATCTTCCCCGGGGATTTCAATTTAGAAGGTGTGTTTAGGTGGGAAGGGGTTCAGGTTTCTTATTATGAACACACTCGCTTGTTGATTCCAATGCAATCAATTCACAGACCATGCCTTGAGAACCCTGGTCTGCTCTGGAAGTTCTCATAGTTGGGTGTACTTTTGATGCCTGTGTCCCATCCCAGGTGGTCTAATTTAATTGATCTGGAATGTGGCCTAGGCATTGATATTTTTAAAATTCTCTTAAATGATTTGAGTTGCAATCAAGTTTAAAAATTATTTTTCTATCCCTGTGCTGTCCAATATGGTAGCCACTAGCTACATGTGGCTATATAAATCTAATTAAAATAAAATAAATCGATTCCTACCCACATTGCAGTGATGTGTATTGACAGGTGGCTAGTGGCTACTGTATTGGACAGTGCAGATACTGAATATTTTCATCTTTGTAGAAAGTTCTGTTGGACAAAGCTAGCCTACTAGTATATCGTTGGTGTGGAGGGACATTTGTGGTCTTCTCCAAGAGCTTCTGACTACACATTCCCTGTGAGTCATACACAGGGCAGGCTACTCTAATCACTGGTGAAGAATAACCAGCTTACACTGGTTTGCCTGGGACTTGCTCAATCACTGAAAGTCTCACGTCCCTCAGGTATGGGTAGACCATGACAGTCACGCTAGAGATCCAGGGCCTCTGCAAAGGAGAGCTTCAGCCAGGAGGAAGCTGGGAGCTTTGAGTTTAGTTGGGGTAGAAGGGAGGATCTGATGCTGGGAATGTTTTCTCTAACTTAAGCCAGCTGGTGAGAGCATTGTCTTGTGTGCCCAGAATTTCATGAGGCGGGGATGTTGAATAGTGAAGTCATCTGCCTTTGCATGATGGTTTAGCCTCTTGCTCCCTGCTAGCTCGGTGGATGCTGACAGCCAGGCCACTACCCACACCTCTGTGTATGTCCTTGAATTCAGTTTCTGGTCAAACTCACACATATCTGGATCAGAATCCCTGCTCCACCCCTTGTAAGACATTAACTTATCAGAGCCTCTGTTTTCTCACCTGTAAAAAAAGAATAATATTTTCCCTTATGGTTGCTGTGAAGATCAAATGAGTTTATAGAAGTAGAAAAATAGCTCATAGTGTTATCTGATAAGTAGTCATTGAAATTATTATTATTTGCCCTCTCCTTAGAATACCTTTGACCTTTATTGTTTAAAAACCTCTTGTTAAACATTTCCTGTGTTTGATGAAGTTCCGTTCAAGAAACATTTACTGCGTACATCTGTATTACTTTCAACAATAAAGATAAGCTTTAAAAAAATAAACAATTACTGCATGCTGTAGTAGGCTCTAGGAATGCAAAGGTGAAATCAACTAGTCCTTGCCCTCAAACACATACAGTCTAGCCTGGAAGTTAGAGGTATTATTACAGAACAATGTAGTAAGTCCTACGAGAGAGGTGAACATAGTGTGGTCTAGGCAAACAGAGGAGGGCCGAGTAAACTAGGGTGGTGGTGGCGGTGAGCAGGGAAGTCTTACTGGGGGGTGGTGACACCTAATTGAGTTGAGGATGAGTAGAGCCAGAAGAACTTGAGTGAGGGGCGGAGTTAGAGGGGTGATTGCAGAAAGATGTTCCAGGCAGAGGGATGACATGGGAAAAGGTCTTAAGCTGTGAGTCTGATTTGTTAGTGGAAAAGTCCATTGTTCAGTATTATTGAGGAAGTGTTGGAGCACACTACTTCTGAGTGAGGGTACATAAGGTGAAAAGCAGGCAAAATGTAAACGCTGTTAACAAAGGGACAATAAATAGTGCCCTTGTCCTCCAGGAATTTAACTCGGCTTTTAAAGCTCTCTGTGCTTCATGTTTAAACCTTATTTTCCAAGTTATCTTTAGGTGACAACAAGAATGCTAGAAGTTGTTTTGGCTCCAAAATCTAACAAGGTGCTATTCTGCAATCCAACGTGCATTTTGTTCTTGTACAAGTGAATAAATAAAATAATAAAATAAAATAAAATAGTACTTGAAGGTGCACTTTTAATCTTGAAATTCATGGCATATTCTGGACACTCTGAAAGACTAAAGAAATGAACAATCTTACTCTACTTTCCTATTTGTCCTCTATGAGATGGTAGACAGACAGTTTTAGTTTTCTGATCCCTTTCCTAGTATAGGACTTGTATGCTATTTCTTAAGTGTCTATTAAATGTTAGTAATATATCCAATGTCAGTGCCACAGGTGAAAAAATTTAAGCTGAGAAACTGTTATAAATGCCTTGACATGCAACAGGAAATACATCTGTGTATGAAGGGATGGGCTTATGGGGTAATAATGAATAATGGCCTTCCCAACTTGTTCACATCCTAATCCTCAAAGCTTGTGAATGTGTTATCTGACAGAGAATTTTTTTTATTTTTATTTTTTAAAAAGGGAGCTCAGCCAGTGTGGCTAAGTTTGTTGGATGTCCTCCCATGCACCAAGAGGTCACCAGTTCAAGGGCACATGCCCAGGTTGCAGTCTCAATCCCAAGTAGGGTGTGTACAGCAGGAGGCAGTTAATCGATGTTTCTATCCCTCTCTCCCTTCCTCTCTCTAAAATGAATAAAAACATTTTTTTTAAAGTGAACTTGCAGGTGTGATTAACTTAATGGTCTTAAAATGGAAAGATTATTCTAGCTTATCCAGCAGGGACCAATGCAATCACAAGGGTCTTTCTAAGAGGGAGGCTGGATGGTCAGAGTCAGAAGAACAGTTTGAATGCTACGCTGCTGGCATTGAAGGTGGAGGAAGGGACTGACCAGAGCTTAGAGGAAAGGTCACAACCTTGACTTTAGCCCAGTGAAACCTGTTGTGGATTCTGACCACAAGAACTGTCTTACAATAAACATTTGTTGTTTGAAGCCGGTAGATTTGTTGTGATGTGTCAAAGCAGCGACAGGAAACTAGCCCAAGGTGTCTTGTTTCCTCTGCACTTTTGTTGTCTGAGAAAGTGTCTTTCTCAGGTCTAGATCTAACTTCCTCTCACAGAACTCCATGGTAATAACAGGTAATAGTTACATAAAGCTTCCCATGGCTATGCAGTATTCTAGGTACTTCTTGTACCACACCCCTGCAGATGTGGTTAGAGTGGTAATTGTACCAACATGGGTTTGATGAGTTTGTCTGCTTGGGTTCTCTTAGAAGAACTCAGCCTTTGGTTCTGAGGATTCCAGAACCTGGAGAATTTCAAGAATGGGAGATGGAAAAGATACCTTGCTCTCACTGTGTCTTGTCAGACAAATTTTATGAGCTGAACTAATAGCTTATGAGTGTGACCAGTCTAGAGAAAACAACTCCTTTAGCCCAATTTTTCAACAGCACCAGAAAATCATTTCCCTTACCAGACATCCATATTATGGGGATGTTTGCCAGTATTGACATGGCCTAATTTAAATCAACAAATTCTGGGAATAAAGAATAATTAAGAAATTGTTAGACAATTATTGAGCACACACTGCTTACTCAGCTCTGGATTGGGCCCAAAAAGAGTTAAAAATTGTCCCAGATCTCAGGGAATTTATAATAAATCATCACTAAGTAATGTTACTAAGATGGTATATGAGGTTTGCAGAACAACACATCTGGAGATGATTCTTGACTTCGTGCCTATAATTTAGAATTTATTTTATAGCTTTTCTGAACTGCAACCAAGTCATCAAACACTACTGTTTTCCTAACTGCTGCATAGCTCCTTGGATACATGGCTGAGAGCCCCAGAGAATATCTGGCCACTCGACTGGAGATTTCTTTTACACACACATTCTCGTCCAGAGCTGCTTTCTTTCATGGAAGACACTTGGATGGGGTATGAAAAGCATAAATCTCAAGTCCAGACAATGAGACCATTTAATCAACTGCTCAGAAATTTATTTTCAGAGCAGGAGAGAAAGGAGAGAGAAGGAAGGAAAGAGAAAAAAACAAGAAGGGAGGAGGGAAAGAGAAAGGGAAGAAAAAAAGGGGGGGGGAGCTTGTAAGAAAAAGGAAACCTTGAAGCGTCTCCTTGTATGTCTGTTTATTTATCATAGTATAATTACTGTCAGGCCTGTGGATGTACACTATAGTCAGGGAAGGAAATGACATAAGAACCATAAAGGTAAATACCAAAACTCTTTTCTTTGGTGTTTCAAGGAACATTCACTTATGTAAAGTTACCAAGGGCTACACAGACGCTGCTTGAGACAGAAGTGGGGGGAGGGGGAAACCCCACCTCTGCTCAAATTGCCTCTGAATCAGGGATATATAGACTTTTTTTTTACTTCACATCATCCCCGTTAGAAAAACTATTGGCTTAATTCCAAATGTTCAACTTTATGTTATATTATGTCATCTCCATATTTGAACATTTGGACAGTTGTGTTTTCCAATTGATAAAAACTACACACAGTTTTCTGAAAAACACAGAGAAATTTATTATCATTTAGTCTTAGTCTATTTGAAAATTTAAAATAATCAACAGTGCAATTTCCCAAAGAGAAATACATCGATAGCATAAATCAAACAGATCTGGCACAGTAACATGAGTGAATAGATGGCCACAGCTGGAAAATAAAGCCATTCATTCTGGGATTCCCCCCCCCCCCGCCCCTGCCACCCACATGTTGGATGTCAGCAGCCCAGAAATATTCAAGGTATCCATCAAAACTATTTTTATCATAAATTGAGTTAGAACCTTAGCTTGAAGGTGGAGGGAAGACCAATATAAAACATTGAGGTTGACATTGACACTTGGGAATGAGAGCTTGAGAGCTTAAGGCCCGATTGGCATTCATTCAATACCTGTCTTTGAGAAATCCCTGGGTCACCTGCTTTATCACCTGTCAGATGGGTCAGTAGGGAGAGAGGAGGGTCAGGGAGACTTCCCTTAAGCATGCTCTTTTCTTTCTCAAACTGCTTCTGTGACAGGACACTGAGTGGACACTCTACTCAAAGAATGTCCCCTAGTTGTGCTGCTAAATTGCTCAAATTAGCAGACATATCTCATGTGCCGAAGAATTAAAGTGATTATGGTAATGCAGACTGCCAAGTTCCCCTGTGAAATACAGCCCAGCAGTCCTGTCTCCACTTCAGTTCCTATTCCATTAACACCGCTCACGGACTCCATTTATAAACAGCCTTGACTACATAAAACCGTCACTCCCTGGATCTATTTATGGACAATGGAAGCAATATCTTTCTTTTTTGCTGGCTACCTCTGTTAGAGAGTTCTTAAAAGGCCGCTCTTTTAGGTTCTCAGCTCATTAGAATATGCCAGCAGGACAGCAGGCTGGCATCTTCCGAGGAATGTGCCACCCGCGCCTGCATCTGCCCCCTTGCACCGGCTCAGTGCCTCTGGAAGGTTCAGCAGTTGTTCTGAAGGCTTGGGGTGTTTATCTTCCACAGGCAGCTGAGCTGCCTCCCATTTCATGAGCAGCGCCGTGGAATGCAGTGGAAGAGACCCAGGCCGCTGGCCACCCAGATTAGAGAGTTTTGTGCTGAGGTCCCTATATGGTTGTGTTAGACTGAACGACTGGCTCAAGTCTGTCTTTGTTCCTTGTTTGGGAAGCCAGTGGGAGGGGAGCAGGCCAAGGGGCTATATAACCCCGCAGCCTTCAGCTTCCCTGAACATCACCCAGAGCCGAGAAGCCCAGCCAGCACTGTCAGGGTAAGTGGCACTGCCCAGGGACGCGACTTAGCGATGCCAGCTGCTCTGATGCTACCCAGTATCCTCAGACGCTGTCCAAAGGGATCTGGCTGGGCTCAGGCACTCGGAAATTTTTGAATGAAGACTGCACTCCTCATATGATTGTACTATTAAATTTTAGCTCCAGTTACCTAACGTTAAAAGGAAGGCTAAGGGGCAGCTTGGTGTGGGGGAGGAGAGGGAGAGGAAGTTGAAATGAAATGTGTGTCACCTGTAAAATCTGTGTATGCTAAACCAACAGCCCAGATCTTATAACACATGTCAGGGATGCAGTCTAGCTGTTTGCATTTTCGTAATTTGTATCAATCACACATTTATTTATATTTAGGCACTGGAAACTCCAGTATTTGGGGTTCAGATGTGGTGTGGCGAGTCTTCATTGGACTGGATTTTTGGTGCAGCGAAGGTGTCTGCAACTGGATTTTAGTTGCCTGGTCTTTGGTGTCGGCTGTTTGTGTGTGTGTTTCTGGGTTCCTCTGCCTCTAGCCGGCAGTGTCTTCTGTGCGAAAGGCATGTCTCTTGAATGTGTCCGTGAGCTTCCACGCCAGCAGTTGGTCTGGTCGCTGGGTGGTTTGCAGCAGAGCGCAGCAGGAAACCAGCTGAATCTTTTTCTGCAAGTAAAGAGGGAGGGCGCAGAGTGAGCATCTGACAGCTGCCTGTGCCGAAGCCTTCTGCCTGTGTGGTTTGCATTTCTCTCAGCCTGCTCGGGCAGGCAGGACCTTGGAGCCAGCCCTGCCACCCCGGGCTGAACTTTGCCATAAATCAGGGCTTGGCAGGTTGGGCCTGAAATTGGGAGTTTTCACGCTGAGATTTTCCCCT